>NC_051437.1:8278994-8364590 GCF_001649575.2 Kryptolebias marmoratus | reverse complement strand
GGCACAAACGACAGGCCAAGATCCATGACTGTGAAGTTCCTCCGCAGCAGAACCAAGGAAGAGATTTTACGGAAAGCGTGGGAGAAGAAAGGTGTGCTTCTACACGGGAAACCGATATATTTTGATCATGATTATCCTCCCACAGTATTGCAGAAACGTAAAGAATACTCGGAGGCCAAATGGGTCCTGAAGCAGAAAAAGATCCGATTTCAATCCCCTTTCCCCGCTAAACTACGGGTTTATTACGAGGGAGAAACACGGCTTTACCAGACAGCGGCAGAGGCGACTAAGGACATGAAGGAACGTGGTTTGCCTGTCCCCCTGATCAGGCCAGAGGAGAGCCTGGTAGAGCAGCTGGCCCGCACCGCTTGGAAGAAAATCGTCTCGAAACAACATACGTCAGGAGAAGAACGAGAGATGAACATCAGAGAAAGACTGAGGGAGTACAGAAGAGAAACTAGTTCTCCGCAAGAGGAGCTCTGAAGAGATGCATTAATAACTTGGTAAGCTAAATTACCACTGAATAATTAATAGAATATAAACTATGAGGACAATGTATCTCAGTTAGCACAATAGTTTTGTATCACGGACATTATCGTTGTCATATTGAACATATTCCCTAGCCCCAACCTAGACAAAAATAATAAAAGTACGAGGAGAAAGCAAACAAAATGGACAAAAACTGCGTTAGAGTAGTCGGGGGCCCTCCCCTCTTTTCCAAGGGAGGTTTTCCCCCAGGGCTAGAGGGTTTTCCTAGCCAAGTTCAGGGTCATTTGTTCAGGACCCCAACCTTGGAATCTCAAGTTTGTCTTCTTTTTTTAATGGTTAAGTTGATGTTTACATTTGCATGGAGAGTGGATTGGTTAAACTTTGATATCAGTCATCTAAAAAAGATCAGCAAGACAATTAGACATGGCTAACAACAAGATAAATATAATTACCTTTAATGTTAATGGTCTACTCAATCCAATTAAACGAAGCAAAATCCTGTCAAAAATGAAGAAGGAACATGCCCACATAGTGTACTTACAAGAAACCCACCTAAACAAAAGTGAACATGAAAAACTAAGAAGAATGGGTTTCAACCAGTTGTTTTCCTCTTCATACAAGTCAGGACATAGAAGGGGAGTAGCTATACTTATCTCAAACAAGATACATTTTGAAAAATTATACGAACTGGCGGATAAAGAAGGCAGGTTTGTTCTTGTGAGAGGCAAGGTAGGGGGAAACCCTGTTACATTATTTAATATATATGCTCCTCCAGGGAGTAATATTGCTTTTTTTAAGAAAATAACTAATATACTGGTAAAAGAAACACAAGGTGTTCTGATTTGTGGAGGAGATTTAAACATTCGTCTGCAACCAAAGATGGATTCTTCCAGGATGAATGCCTATCAGAAAGAACAACAATACAAAAAAATAAATATACTATTTAAGGAAGTTGGCCTGATAGACATATGGAGAGACTTTTACCCCAACAAGAAGGACTATACACACTATTCAGCCACTCACTCTGTTTACACAAGAATTGACTATTTTTTGACATTTACAAAAGACAGGGGAAAAATGGACAGATGTGAGATTGGGACATCAGATGTGAGTGACCACTCACCCGTATACCTAACAGTGGACCTTGACCTACAAAAAAGAAACAATATATGGAAACTAAATTCAGGTCTCCTTAATAACCAATGGTTCAAAGAGATACGGAAGGAAATCAATTCTTTCCTAGAATTCAATGACAACGGAGAAGTATCTCCTCCAATATTATGGGACACTCTTAAAGCTGTTCTGAGGGGGAAAATTATAACAATGTCATCACACCTAAAAAAACTAAGAAATAAAAGAGAAGAGGAATTACATAAAAAATTGGAAGATTTAGAGCAAAAACATAAACAAAATTGTACTCCAGATATACTGGAAGATTTAAAAAGAATCAGAAACGAAATAAATAATACAGCAACACAGGAAACTATGAAAAACCTCATGTTTCTTAAACAAAGACATTAAGAAGGCGGATCAAAATCTATGAAGGTCCTAGCATGGAAACTAAAAAAGAAAACAGCGGAAAATACAATCCATAAAATCAGAAACCCTGAATCAAAATTGTTAAAGAACAAATTAAATGACATCCTGGAAGCATTTGAACTATTTTATAAAACCTTATACTCAAAAACTTCCGGAGGAACTATAAAAGAAATTGATGAATATTTGAACTCACTAGAACTACCCGTTATGAACGAAGAACAAAATAGAATAATGACATCAGACATTACAGAAAAAGAGTTAAAAAACACAATAAGTAGACTAAAACCATGTAAATCACCTGGATCAGATGGATACACGGCAGAATTTTATAAGGAATTCCAGAAAGAGTTGATTCCAATCATCCTCCCTTCACTAAACTGGTCTCTGAAAAAAGCTCAAATACCACCAAGCTGGAAGGAGGCAATAATTTCGATAATACATAAGGAGGGCAAAGATAAACTGGATTGCGGATCATACCGACCAATATCTGTTCTAAATATTGATTACCGACTTTTTACTTCTATAATGGCCAAACGAATGGAAGAATTTCTCCCCTCCATAATACATAACGATCAAACTGGCTTCATACGACAACGTCAAACACAGGACAATATAAGAAGGACGCTACATGTTATAGATCACATACAAAAAAATGAACTAGAAGCCATTGCTATCAGCATTGATGCGGAGAAAGCATTTGATTCAGTGGACTGGAATTTTCTCTTCAGGGTTTTGCATAAATTTGGCCTAGACAACACAATAATAAAAACAATACAGGCGCTTTACGAGAATCCTACAGCAAGAATTAAAGTTAATGGTTATTTATCAGACAGAATTACTTTAGAAAGAGGATCAAGACAAGGGTGTGCATGGTCTCCGCTACTTTTTGCTTTATATTTAGAGCCATTAACCCAATCGACAAGACAAAATAAGGACATCAAAGGAATAACTATCAATGGGATAGAACATAAATTGACGTGCTATGCAGACGATATATTAATTTACATGGGACAACCGACCCATTCCCTTCCAGCTTTGTTGCAATTACTTAAACAATTTGGTCAATTATCAGGATACAAAATTAATATTAATAAAACTCAGTTGCTGTCCTATAATTAAACCCCAACTCAAGAAATTCAAAACAGATACGCCCTAACCTGGCACACAGACCACTTTAAATATCTAGGCATTACTATACCAAAGGACCTCGGAAAGCTATTCGAATATAATTATGTTCCCATACAAAAAAGAATTAAAGAGGATATTACAAGATGGAATCTTACCCCTTTTCTAAGTTTTAGCTCAAGAATTAACTCGATAAAGATGAATGTACTACCAAGATTGTTATATTTATTCCAAAATTTGCCAATTGAAATAAATCAAAAAGTTTTTCAGGAATGGGACAAACTATTATCAACATATATTTGGCAAGGTAAAAGACCCAGAATTGGATATAAGGTATTACAACTGGAAAAGAAAATGGGAGGTTGGGGACTACCTTCTCTAAGAGACTACTATTTAGCAGCACAGACAAGAACATTGATTTACTGTTGCGATCCAACGTATGAGGCTAAATGGAAAACTATTGAAACAAAGGCAACACCCATTCCTATACAGGCAATTCTGGCAGATGTAAATCTACAAGGTTTCATAAATAATATAGATAACCGTTGGATGAAAACAACCCTCAGAGCTTGGAAAACTATAGTTAAAGAAAATGCACTTTGACAATAATAAAATGGCTCGCATATGATTCAGACTTTACACCAAATAAACTGGACGCCAGGTTTAAGGACTGGGCATCCAAGGGAATCACTGCTCTATGCACAATAATGGACAACGACATCTTAAATGATTTCGAAACACTCAAGAGAAAATACTCTCTGGACAAACAGGACTTTTATCGATATTTGCAATTAAGGAATTTCGTTAACTTAAAATTTAAACCAATTTCTGATAAAAATATAACATTACTGGAAATTTTTGTTAATGCCTACAAATCAAAAATTAAAGGGAAAATTATCTCCCTTATCTATAAAAACTTAATGGGCTTAAAAAACAATTCAACCCTGCATATCAAAACAAGATGGGAGAGAGAGGGCAATTTGACAATAACAGAGGAGGAATGGACAACAATATGGAAATATCAATGGACACACAATAAATCACTACACTGGCAAGAATATGGATGGAAAAACTTGGTAAGATTCTTTATTACACCAGCGCAGAAATGTCACTACGATGGAAATCGTCCTGTATGTTGGAGAAAATGTAGAAATCAAAATGCAAACCACTATCATGTATTCTGGGACTGCCCAATTATAAAAGATTATTGGAAAGAGATAAATAGTGCCTTACAAGATATCTTTAAGCAAAACATTCCTTTTGAGTTCAAGCTTATGTATCTAGGCATAATTCCTCAAGACGCCACACAGAGAAACAAGTATCTGATGACTATCTTACTAACGGCAAGTAAGAAAAACATTACAAGAAAATGGTTGTCATGACCATGCCAACATTAGACGACTGGATTAACATAACATTTAATATATATGAAATGGAAAAAATAACAGCCTCTCTCAATCACAGGACTGAACAATTTGATCAGTGTTGGAGGATTTGGGTAGATTATGTAAAACCTAAAAGACCTGATTTCATCTTTAAAGACCAAACTTCTTAAATCTAGACAATCCACTCTCCTATGATAACCATACCTTATAGTTATTTTATGTTATATTTTTTGTTATTACATTTTCTTTTCCTGTGTAATAACTTTTCCCTCTTTCTTTTCCTTAGTTGCATCTATCATGCCTTTTTTTGTTTTTTTGTCTTTCTCTTTTCTTTCCCATATGATCACTCAATAATCTTTCTCTGAGAAGTATAGTTATATTTTGGATTTGACTGTTATAAGGCAATGGACTACATGTAAATTTTATTTCAAATGTGGAAATTAGTCTGGTGATGCCTAATGTTATGTAAATGATACTTGCTCGAGAAATAATAAAGATATAATTAAAAAAAAAAAGAAAACAGACGTCATCAAAAAAATTGTGTAAACAATAAACAAATAAAAGGAAAACTGTGAATGAAAGCGCAGTTATTTGTTCTGGCGTTTTATCCACACTCTGCTCAGCTACAGCAAACATTGCAGTATTGATTGGCTGTTATCTCACAGACGTACTTTGAACTTTCGTAAGTCCTAGCTTCATGCTTGGTTTTAAATCAATAACTTTTGTCTCCTCTGGGAATTGCTACCTTATTGTGGTGGAGGACTTGGAGCTGGGCCTGGGATAGGGGCTCATTGATGAGAGCCTGGTGACCAGGCTTCTACCCATGGAGCCTGGTTGGGTTCAGCCCAAATGAACAACATTGGTTTGTCTTCCTGTGGGCTCACCACCTGCAGGAGGAGCCATACGGGTCAGGTGCTGTGGGCGTCAGCCGAAGACGGCACTCTGACTCTAGCTTACGAAAGCTGTCTCATAGGACATGGAATATCATCGCTCTGGTAGGGAAGGTGCCTGAGCTTGTGTGTGAAGTTAAAAGATACTGACTAGATATAGTTGGGCTCACCTCAGTGCACAGTGTGGGTTCTGGAGTCAATTATGAGAGGAGCTGGACCTTGTTCCACTCTGGAGTTACCCATGGTGAGAGGCACTGGGCTGGTGTGGGGACACTTATAGCCATCCTTGAACTCAGTGGTGGAGTCCCCAGGTAAGGGAGGCCGTCAGTGCAGCCAGGGGTTCCATCTCTGCTATTTGCAGAAGGTGTGGTCCTGTTAACGTTATTGTGCCATCATCTCCAGCTCTCACTGGAGCAGCTGAGTGTGAAGCAGCTGAGATGATGATCAGCACCTTCAAATCTGAGGCCGTGGTCCTCAGTCAGAAAAGGGTGAACTTAATTTCTCCGGGTTGGGAGTGAGGTGCTCACTCAAGTGGAGGAGTTTAAGTATCACAGGGTTTTGTTCACAAGTGAGGGAAGAATGGAGCGTGAGATCAACAGATGGATGAGTGTGGCTTCCACAGTGTTGAGTTCTCTGTACCAGTCTGTTGTGGCGAAGAGGGAGCTGAGCTGTAAAGCAAATCTCTGTGTACTGGTCAATCTAAGTTCCTACCCTCACCTTTCGTCACATTGTCTGGATCTTGACTGAAAGAACAAGATCTCAGATACAGTCAATCAAAATGAGTTTTCTCCACAGGGTAGCAGGGCTCTTCTTTAGAGATAAAGTAAGAAAGTCGATTATGCAAGAGAGACTAAGAGTAGAGCTGCTGCTCCTCCACATCAAGAGAAACCAGTCGAGGTGGTTCGAGCATGGTGAGGATGCCTCCAGGACGCCTCCATAGGGAGGTGTTTCCAGGCATGTCCAACTGGGAGGAGTCTCCAAGGAAGACCCAGGACACGCTGGAGAGACTGTGTCTTTCAGTTGGCCTGGGAACACCTGTAAAGATCAACTCTTTACAGAGTGTTAAACGCCAAAAAAGGTGGATTTTAAGAAGAGATTTAAAAACAGGAAAGAGGCCTGTCTAACATAAAGCACGTTCTACATTTTAGGAGCTGCTAAAGCAAAAACCCCCCTTTTTTTTGAATTTACCATGGCCTGGATGACTGAGAATCTACACCAGCATAAAGCAAAAACATGAACCCCCCTGAGTTTCTGCTTTGTTTGGAGACCCTCAGGAGCAGCTGGTCAGCTGATCTGAGAGAGTGGGTGGCGGTGTAAGGGTGTAGCAGCTCAATTTAGCACAAATAATTCTTTAATCTGAGCATTTTTACTTTCAAAGTCCATAGAATCAATAAGACCTCCCAATAAGAGGTCCTGGATCTATTCAGGTGAAAAACAGTTCATTTAGAAACATAATTCAGTTTTGATCAATAGTTCCCACTCAGCAATCACACGTGTCATAAAGAATCACATCGATTAACTGTGTTTTTATACTTCAGGAAGCAACAGTACCAAGAGTAACATAAAAAAATCATAATTTATATGTTCCTGTATGGCCATATTTTTTATTTCATCTTTAAAATCCTTATTATCTTGTGAGTTTTACAGTAATCCAGAATTTTAATCAGACATAAGAAAACAAGTACTGTTTTGCTATAGATGATTGAAAGACATCAACTGCATATAAGCACAATAAAAAGATGGGAAAAGATGGTGGTAATGTAATGTAATCACAACAGCAGAACAAGTGTAGCTAAAAATAAATTCAACAAGCCTTGCCCCTTTTCTCTCAAAGCTCTTTTGTTGATTTTTATTCCACTGCTCAGCTTTTAAAAGCATGTTGTCCTTTCATACGGAATTTGACCATGGAAAGACGTATTTTTCTGGCTCAAAGCTCAAAATGATAGCTTGTACTATCTTCATTTCTCACAAGCAGGATTCATTTCTGCAGGCAGCTCCACTTCAATACCTGGATCAGCCTTAAAGCTGGTCAGAGTTCCTGCAGATATATGACTTTGGTTGTCATTTTTTATCTCCCTCCCCGGGATATTTTTGACATGTTATGTTTGTGCCATAAGTTAGCCACAAACTCTGCAGTATGTATTTGCTTGTAGACAGCCACAGGAGACGACAGAGTTTTATATCACTGTGGCATCTATAAATATGGTTTTGTTTGATAGCTTCCAATATTTCTGTGCAGTAAATTTCCCATATATCCTACATGAGTAATTGTTATTAATTTGATGCATAGGTTTTATAGGTGAATGTTCTCATCAGGCCAGTCTGTGGAAAAGCAATATAATGATGATGACATTAACATACCAGCAGTCCCTAAAATTGCTTATTTGCTACTTATCTCCAACAAGAAATTTGGTTCACTATAGGCAAAAAACAGCCATACTAATTTTAAACCACAAGATTTTGCATAATAATATAAAAAAATGAATTTCTTTGAAATAAGGCAGGTAAAATAGTATTTTACACTAAGTTTTTTTTTAGTTAGGATGATGATGATATTAGATGAGGATGAATATCAGTTCTTACTGCATTCACTTTTCCTCCACAATGTGTTTACTTTGGAAGCACCCATTGTCTCCTATTGGTTTGCAAACAGCTCAGTTGTGCATCACTATGAATGTGCAAACAGCAAGAAAAGCACCATGAAATCAGCTGAAGGACAACTATGTTTTTAATCAGAATGACGGGCTAAAGCCCAGCAGTTTGGATCGTGATTGTTGGCTAAAGAGGTGCTTCAGAGATGCATAACTTCAGCTTCTGCCTTACATTCCTGCGTCTAGTTATTAACACAAGTTGATGCTCTGAACTTAAAAGGAGGTATGCAACAAACGTGAACATTTCTTCACTGAAAGGGTTGGATTAAAAGAGCTTCTGTCTGCTCATGTGAGTCTGTAGGCGGTGTCCTCCTGTTACCTACCGTGTATCACCCCCATGTGCATGTCATCACTTCTTTACTCTAGCCAGATCAATTAGTCTCATGGCAAAATGTCAGTCTAAGGCTACTGTCACAGTGTTTCATACTTTTCCACATATGCTAGCATACTTTGAATTATTTTTAAGTTGGTCAAAATGAAGAAATCAAATGTGATTTGTAAAAAGTAAAGTCTTGTGACATATAGGATGCATGTGGAGCATTCTGAATGTGTTCCCAGTGTGTAAACTGCATAGGTACTGGGTTGGAGGATGGAAAACCTATAGTGTACTACTGTGTAAGCATGGCAAATGCTCCATTGTCATGGTGTAACTGTCTGGTTTTTTGTTTCTTTTTATTGGTACGGCATTTTGTTTTTACATGTGGCATTGCTGCAACGTATCTGTGGTGTTCACCACCAAATTCTTGTCACGAATCTTCCATGAGCCTGAGGCCATCTTACCCACCATCTTCTGGATCTCTGTTGCTCTGCTCTGTCATTTCTCAGTCTGGCAATTTGTCTTCCGTTCTCTTTGTCTTCAAGTAAAGTCCAACCCAACAAAAACCTGCTAATCAAATTCTTCCAGATCCATGTTTGTGACATAAATGGCAAGCAGGAGATGTTGGTCTTATATACAGTAAATACATGATCAGACAGAAAGCAAACAGCAATGAAAAAAACATTGCGTAGATGGTGCTCTTACAGCGTCACATATACTCCAACAAGGCAATACTATATGTACGCAGCAACCACATGACATCATAAACTGTTTTTACACAGTACATGTGCCATGGACACAAAGGAATACACGACTGATATGGAGCTCTAATGGGACAGATAAAAAAGACAAACAATGGCATTGCCTATTGCACACAGAAAAAATAAGCCACAATACCATGAAAGAGCAAAGTGTTTGCATAATGTAACATGAGATTGTGTAATGTTATTGTTGGGTCACTGCTTGTTAATTTTGCTATTATGGCGTATATGTCAAGTAGATGTGGTGTTTTAAAGTTGTTACATTCATGCTACAGAACTTTTTTGATATGATAGAGAAATCAGTGACAGCCTGGCATTGCTGGAAATCACGCTACATATCAAATATGCAAAGAGGCAATCTGATTAGATTAGAGAGATTATTTTTGTACAGCCATGTATCTCAAGACAACACAAAAACAAAAGGCAGATAAAAGTGAGACAGAGGTATTTATGTTCACAGACACAAACTGACTTCCACTAAATAGCATGCAGCACATTTTATTGTTGAAGTGTGTTTGGTTTTGTTTTCAGTAGAGGAGTTAGTTTTTTTCTGTTTCAGGGATCATGTAATGGTCATGTTTGAAAAGAGGAGGCAAAACCAAGTCCAGCTCACTTGGGGTATTCAAAACTTGTCATAAAATGTCATTGTGGTGCAATATGGTAAGCATACTCCTTGAAGACAGGGGCCTTTCAGGGGCCAACCAGATTAGATCAGCAGGGGACCACTACCCCTTTGACTGTGAAGAGGATCTGTTCATGTTTCAGACGAGCTTGACTCTGAGCCTACAAAACCAGAAAAAAAGAAAATATTAATGGGGTATATTAGTAGAGTGCTCACTTTTGTGATGTTTTGATCTGACTGATAGTTCTGATGCACATCAGTGTCACAAAGTCAAGAAGACAAGACACAAGAGCAGACAGCAGAGTAATTAAAGTAGAGGACAGATCAAGGTTTTGGTCACTGAATGAGCAAAAACAAACTATTTTGGGTGTTTTCATAATGTTCGCCCAGTAGGCAAACCAGATTAAACAGGCTGACTGGAGGCAGGTGAGTTCATGTACAGCGAGTGTATCTTTTTCAGGAAGCTGTTGACAAGACAGGAAATCAGCTGAAATCTGTTTGGTGGTTGACAAATTTGCTGACACCTGTCAGCAGGCGAAGCGGGCGAGTAGCAGGTGATCGGAGGCACATTGTGAGTATATAAGCAGACGAAGAGTGATCCCTCGCACACTTCACCTTGGAGTCATGATTCCACGTTTCACCCAGCCAGTGAGCTCAGTGAGCGAAATGCTTAAAAAAACATCCAACATTTTGATGAGATGAGGAACAACTGCATGAAAACGCTGGCAGGGATCAGTAAACAGGTTCACAAAGAAAGAGAGACAGACAGGGAGAACCAAACACACAAAAAGAAAGGTAACGAAAAAATTAAAGGAAGGCAATCAAACCTTGTCATTATGTTAGGAGTTTTATGTTCAGCTGTTGTATTTTAAGTTAATTCTTGTCAGTTTCATTGCATTTAAAGTTATTTGGGTTATGTATTCTTGTCAGCCCTTAGATCTCCTTTTATAGCCTCAAAGTCTTTGTTTTCTGCTCCACACACACCTGTCTTCCATTTGTCATCAGGTGACATGTTTCCACGAGGCAATCACCCATAACCTACAGGAAAAGCCTAATGGTTTCCTTCTGTTCATTGTCAGATCATTTGTTACTTAAAGTTCTTGACAGTTTTCTGCTTTCTGGGTTTAATTATCAAAAGTTTTAGTTTGCTCAGGTTATAGAGTCCAGTTCTGTCCGTGTAGGCGTAGTCCTCCACCACTTATTTCAGTATTTGAATTTAATTGGTTTATTAGTTACCTATGTGTATTGCTAAGGATCCAGCCATCCATTTTCTTTACCCGCTTTTCTGTTCAGGGTTGCGGGGAGCTAGTGCCTACCTCCCTGGACAGGTCGTAAGTGTGTCACAGGACCACATAGAGACAGTTGAGCTGTATCGCTAAAGATAAATACTGCAAACCGTGGTCAAAATAATCAAACTAATCATAATTTAACCATTTTGTACTTTTAACATTACTGTCAGGGTTGAGTAAAATGTGTCTTGATCTATGCAGTTGAAACCAGACAAAGAATTTGTTTTAAAAAATTTGTATTACTTTTCTTAATGTCACAAGTTTACATACATTTTATTGGCACTGCCTTTAAATTGTTTGACTTGGGTAAAATGTTTTGGGTTTCCTTGCACAACCTTCTGACAATAACGTCCTGCAATTTTGTGCCATTCTTTCTGACAGAACTGGTGTATCAGTCAGATTTGAGCCTTCTCAGCTCTGCCCACAATTTCTCTATAGGACCGAGATCAGGACTTTGTGATGGCTACTGCAAAACTCTGAGTTTGTTGTCCTTAAACCACTTACATACGGCCACAATCTGGCCGTAAGTAAGTGGCTCATAGTCCATTTGAAAACCTATTTGCTCCCAATCTTTAACTTCCTGGCTGATGTCTTGAGATGTTGTTTTAGTATTTCCACGTAATGTTCTTTCTTAATAAACATGATCTTCATTTAAATATCAATTAATTACTAAACAAAATACTGGATTACTGAATTGCTCATGGTATCCAAATAGTTTTATTATGCAGCTAAGAACCTGCAATAATGTTAATAAATTGACAGGACTCTCAGGGGATTCCATTGTACACTGCATAAAATTATTTTGTATAATTTTATTCTTAATAACATAAAAACTATTAGGGATAGTGTTCAGTATGTTTTAACACGGGCATGATGTATCACAACCATGTGTTGGTAAGACCTTTGAACACTGGAGGCTTAACTACAAAACATTTTGGTTTTCATACAACAGGTGCATTTAATTATTTCTATCATTAGCATGTCTTTGTCTTTGTCTGTCTTCCAATAGAAACTCCACCTAGACCAGTCCTTCTGTGTTTGTCCATGTCTCTTTCCCATCCTCTCAAACCCTAGCCCATCGAGGCCCATCCTGGTCCTGGTCCTGGTTCTGGTTCTGCTGGAGGTTTCTTCCTGTTGAAAGGAAGTTTTATTTCCCACTTTCACCAATAAGCTGCTCAGGATGGGAGACTGTAACGAAGTGATGATTCAACACAATCTGTTGACTTCCTTAGATAAATAACTTTTGCTAATTGACATTTTATAATAAATGTGAAGGTTTTTTACAGAGCCCTGAGATTTGTTTTATTGTGAATTGGCATTAAATAAATAAAATAAATTGAACTGAATTAAATTTTTTTAGGAGTAAAATATTCAGGCTTCATGCCCTGCACCAGTCATTTGCAAAGGCTGTTTGTTTTTCACGTCATAAAATAAAACATCAGTCTGAATTTTCATTCATTTCTTTTTATTGTAAGCAGCAGCATGGGAAAATTAAAAACTGAAAGCCTTGACACTGATAAGATTCATTTACCTAATTGTTTGCTGCATCTCATTGTTCCACTTGTGTGAAAATGATGTTTTTGAACAACTGACAACCTGTGATAACATGAAAACCTCTGACAGTCCCATCCTTCATCTTTCTGCTCTTCTTGTTCTCTAACTTCTCTTTAGTGCTGCACATAAACAGCTGCAATCATAATTACACCCAAACCTGGGCATGTGTGTGTTCGTGTGTGAGACTAATGAGGCTGCATCCTAAAATAACATGTATCTTTTTTCCTTTTATTTCCTCATATTTTTCCATCTTTAACATAATTTGAGATACAGCTATTCACTCACAGTTTCTTTCAATATATTAGCTGATATAATTATCACTAATCATCAAAAAAAAAAAGTTGAGCAATGATGTTTTTACCTCTATCTGTGTGTGTGTGGTCTGAATTACTGGACAGATTTGAATGAAACTCTCAAAAAGGATTCAACCTCATTCAAGATGGTCGCCACAGCCAATCAGTCTTGGCAAATAAAATAAAACAAATGGCAATAACTCAGTCAGCTTTACAGATATTGAGCTAAAACTTCTCTTGGTAGTAGCTTAGAGTCATTCACAGTACTCTGACTGCTAACAGGTCGCAGGATATTGTGCCACAAATAATGTTATTTTTAAGAGTTGACTAAAACAGATAACTCCATCTTAGTTTCAATCTCTGTCATTAAAGGCGACGGGTGACATGGATTCCTTCATGAAATGCTTGGCTTTTAGTTATCAGCTGTAATGCTGTGAGTTTGAAATGCATAAATCATTTGATCAAAAGATGCTTCCTGTTACATTAACATTTCAGAACCCCTGTGGCAGACACAGGATTAAAGTTCCTCCTCTTGACCTTCCTGAGCTTGGAGCTGAAGCACAGACTCTGACAGAAGACATCTTGCTCTCCTTTGTCCTCACCTGTACCTCCATTGTGTCTGAAAATCCTCCTGATATCTGCAACTCATCTGATTAACACTCAGTGGCAGCAATTATCAGCCCAGAGTCTTTCTCTCGGCTGTGGTGCAGAAAATACATTGCTAGTACGAGGCGTCAGTCTGATGATAATAGGAACTGCAGCACAAAAGCAACACAATCTGCTTGTGTTTAGAGCAAACATAAACATTTACATTGTTTTTTCCTGCAGGTTT
Organism: Kryptolebias marmoratus; assembly: GCF_001649575.2. NCBI lineage: Eukaryota > Metazoa > Chordata > Actinopteri > Cyprinodontiformes > Rivulidae > Kryptolebias > Kryptolebias marmoratus. Next base: position 8,350,844 of record NC_051437.1, on the reverse strand, counting down.
AATGTGTTATTGACAATTATTTATAAAGATTGCTTCCATTTTGAACCTCAGGGCTGTTCAGAAAACATTTGAGGCTGCGACCCCAGACCCCCAGGGTTCACTTTATTTTGCATTTAAATGTTCAAATTAAGTTATTTTATTGTGATCATAACACAACCGGCCACATGAAGTCACGGCTTGCTTTATGCATTTTTAATTTTGTTTATTGTTTTTAATGTTTTTAAATTGCCCTCTGCCATAGATAGAAAACAAACACACACACACACAAATCCACAGAAATACACTCAGTTTTACAGATATTGATCTAAACCCTGATGTGCTAGTAGCTGAGAGCCACTCACAACAGACTCGTTGTGTGACATTTTTGTTTAAAACTGGTGGCGTTAACTCTGTCTGTCTGTCTGTTAACACAATATCTCATGAACCGCTGGATATATTTCAATGAAATGAACATCTACAGCTGATAAACTTTTGGAGTCAACCCAATTCAAGATGGCAGCCACAGCTAATTGACCTTAGCCAACACAAAAGTGGTTATAACTCTGCCAGTTTTGCAGATATTGAGCTAAAATGTGATAATGTAGTAGCTGAGTCATTCACAACACATCCTAATGAGATAAGTGTGACATATTATCATATCACATGAGATTGCACAAAATGTTATTTTTAAGGTTTGACCAAAATGGCTCCAACTCTATCTTTTCTCAAAATAAATAGATCTTAGTTTAAATTCCTGGCATGAAAGATGATGGGCGATATGCATTCCTTCACGCTAGATGCGAGGCTTTAATTTATTCCTGCTTTGTTTTTTGTTTTTTTCTGATTTAGACTTTAACTTGGCCCTTTGACTTTTTTTTATCAACTTTATGATGTTTTGGGGGAAAATAATCTTTTTAGAAGCTATAATAAAGTCCTTGTGCCCTTTTTGTTTTTGCAAATGTATGCAGATGTTTACATGCTTAGCAGTAAATCATTATCCAGCTGCTGGTTGGCTGGAAATGGCTTCAGTTTGACTTTTACTTTTGTGCTCAAAAACAATTCAGTGGATCAGCACTTTTCATAAAACAGTTTATAAGGTGGACATTCAGTTTATTCAGTCCAGATCAGAAAAGTCAGTTTTATGGTGAAACTAGAAAACAAAGACTTTCTTTAACTTTTATTTCCAAACATATCTTCATCAAAAAAATGTTGTGGCCCATAAAATATACTGCCAGCACTAAAATTAAGCAACTGGCTCAGCTTAAACACATACCCAGAATAATTTTCTTTTTACAGGCTACAGTATAAAAATGGCTTCAATTAAATTGTTTTGGAAAGTTTCAGAAGCGCAAAAAACAAATCTGTGTTCAAAAAGGCTACATCCTTTTTATCTGGAGCTGCTTTTTACCTTAATGAAAACTCAAATTGAATAAAACAATGATCTTACTGGGCTTCATGCAGAGTTGAACTTACTTGGCCTTGGACTTGGCAGCAGTGTGGTTCTAACGCTGGGGGCAGATGGCCTTCCTCTCAGGCGTCAGCTGTTTACAGGCACAGATGAGAGACTTACAATTGGACACTAAGTCAAACACACACACAGTTCTCAGAGGGAAAAACCACACGGTCAACACAAACTCCTGACAAGCTCCTGACTCCATGCTCCTTCTTCGCTGGAATTAAACAAACCAGTGAAGACACGTTTGTTTTCTCATAAAGTTTACATCCCTCTGTGAAGATATGAGTCAGTGCAGGTAGGTCAAAGGATATTTCTTCAATCTATATGTTCATTTCACACATTTACCTGTCAAAACTGCTCTTGAACCCTTGATTGTAAATAATCATACTGATATTACAGAGAAGTTTCCCTTTTTTGTTTTTCATGGTGGAATTTCACCAAATATTCAGAAATTAATAGAAAAAATTTTAAATTATATTTGCATTTTATCTTCTATCGTTAACACTTTTTCTTGTTACTGTATAGTCATCGGAAAGTGTTGTACAAAGGAATAGAGCTGACAGAAGAGTCACTGCTAAAGCTCCTCTAAGTCCATTTACTGAGTGTAGGGTCTGCCTGAACAGCTTTACAGTAATAAAAACTGGAGCTGAAGAGTCGTACTATCAGCCGAAAGAAAAAAAGTGTGTACATCTGACTTAATATGTCTGGTTTAATTGAGAGCGTTATGAATATTGCAGAGTGGTAAAGTGTGATTAAGTGGATATACTTGTACTTATTTTCATACCTTAAAATATATCAGTCTTCTGTTATTTAATTCAGAAACGTTGATAAATTTAGTTAACCCAGTCAAAATTACAGGTTATTAAATAATTATAGGTTGTTAAATGATAATGTATTTTTTGTTATAGGCATAATAAATATTTAATGCATTTATAATAAGGTTTTCATATGGGCTGCTGCTCTGCATAAGTGCTTTAACTTAATAATTGATAAAACATATCATTTTGAATGCAGGAGTCTGATTCTTTACTGTGGTTTTTTTATTATTATTATTTTTAATTTAATCTCCGAGCTTCCATCTCTGTCTGTCTGTGTTTTTATCATGTTGTCCAGTAAACAGATGACCAAAGCACATGCTCAGAACAATACATCTGAGCAGCGATGGCACTGAGTCATTTCCTCGTCTGCATCCTGTTCTTGAACACAACACAAACTTGGAGGGGACGCGCAGTTTCCCTCCCTGGTTCCTGGTTTGGGGAAAATGAACATGAAAAAAAAAAAAAAAAACATATCCTGTCATATATTTCTCCTAAAGAGCTACAACTAATGAGTCACCTGAAAACATGAATAAATGTCAAAGCGGAAGTGATATTTCTCCCCCCCCTGAGAGAAACTGCTATGATTTGTTACTCTTAGGTTGCATTCGCTGACTCTTGTGTCTTTTCTTTTTGCAGGTGCACAACAGGAAACATTTTAGTGCCTGCTTTGAATCCAGGAGCTTCCTCTTTCCTCGGACTCCACATTCAGGCCGTTCCAGTTTCTCTTCCCCAGTGAACCAAACAGATTCATGTCCGAAGCAGCTGCTGAGCACAGAATCCTCCAAGATGGCGGTCTCTTCACTCTACGTCACTGAGGAGCCAGGAGCTGGCTTAACTGAAGTAGATATCTGTACTTTTGAGATTAATCTGCGATATGAGGCGATCTCGTCTATTGTCTGCTCTGTTTGCCTTTCGTTTGGCCTCATCTACTGCTTTTTTGGTACGTATCCACAATGACGTAAAACCTCCATCCCTGGCGTCACAGTGACGACATGTAATAACATGCAACTGTTTGAAATTAATTCCTTTAAAACATTAGCTCACCTGGAGGTTTAAATCTTCGGCGTCAGGTGTTTGCAGGCTGCCAGGGGTTTAGTGTGGATAATCCCAAAGCTGGAGGAGGCAGATGGGAAGTTCTGTCTCTGAATTTGATCGAGGCAGCATCCATGAACCACCACCTGTTACTCTGAATGAAATCCTGCTGCTGTCAGCGTGCTAAAGCTGACAGCAGCTCATGTGGACTCAGTGGTTTTGTATTTGGGAACGTAAAAAATCTATTTGGATGCATCTGAAACAGATAAACTTCTGCCTGCTTTAACTGGGGGGAAATATGGAGTCAAAATCAGAACCCTGCTTCCTGAAACATGTGACACATTCTCCCACAGTGTGTTAGAGTCGCCTGTGATGACTTCTTTACGTAACTTCTGATGTTATCGTGTCACGTGTATCCAGTCCACATGGACACCAGAATGCCTGCTGTCAAATATGAACATAAATAAAACAAGCAGCGAGACACTCAGAACGATTTGCATCCTAACATGCAGCTCAAGTTTCTTATTGTCATTTATTTAGAGGATTCTGTTAGAAATTAAGGACATTTTTCTGAGTGTAGTTGCTCAAATAAACAACACGAAAAGATGCCAGTTTTTTTAAATTTGGCTCTTACTAAAAAAAATGTTATATATCTGAGTGGAAAAAATGGTTAGAAGTTGTTAAATGAGAGATGCTGCTACCCAGTAATACAGGGGTGTCCAATCCTGGTCCTGGAGGGCCACTATCCTGCATGTTTTCCTTGTTTCTCTTCTCCAACACACCTGATTCAGTGGTTAAATTACCTCTTCAAGTTCTGCAGAAGCCTGTTAATCACCGATTGATTCCAATCAGGTGTGTTGGAGCAGAGCAACAAGTAAAACCTGCAGGAAGGTGGCCCTCGAGGACCAGGATTGGACACCCCTGCAGTAATATCTAAAAAAATGAACAACTTGTAAAATAAAATGCACTTTAGCTGAATGTCATCTGCGTGTGCACAGCCAGCTTCTGTTGGTACTCCACTACAGATGTTTGTAGGCATTTATCATCAAAGAAAAAGCCGCCAGGAGTTTGACTGAGTTTTACTGAAGCTCAAGTCCTAATAATCTTATTTTCAGCCCCCTCGCTGAGACAGTTGTTACAGCAAAGCTGTCTTCTGTAGTATCACAATAAGAATTCCTGCAAACATATAAACAAACCAAATGATTCATTTGACTTGTTTAGGAATAGAAGGTGTCTCACTTTGTTTTAAAAGGGGTGATAAGAAATGAATTATTGTTATTACTATTGTTGTAACAATTTCTGTTCATTTTGACACCCTGCAGCTTAAAATGACTTTTGGTAGGAAATTCACAAAAAATGTGAGATATTTTCCCACGCAGAAGAATGGGATTTTGACTAAACAAGTGAGAAACCCCAGCCCTCTTTGTTGCTCTTTAACTCAACTATACGTCACAGTAGAAGCATCATTTAAAATGTAAATGGGTCAAAGAAAGCTGGACTTTACAGGACTTTAATTTTAACATCCTGAATACTTACTGCACAATCTCTGTTTAGGTTTTGTAACTTTTGGAGATTTTCATCTGACAAAGGTCTATGTTACACACTCACTCTTCAGCAGTTTAAACTGTCCCAAGTTTTGCAAACAAACTCTTCTTATGCCCACAACTTTTTTGTACATGTACAAATTATACACAACATGGATATTTTTGTTTTCTTTGACTCAGCGTATCTCTCAGTTTGCACTGTTTGAGTAAGGCTTGCATTTTGGTCTGTGTTTCTGCCTGCCTCTCTTAAAAGTGCAGTCAGGGAGTGAGAGACGCAGGTGTGTGGTTACCATGGTGGCACTGATGAGCCACTGGCAGCAGCTTTAACATTATTTTTTTATTTTATTATTGGTCCACTTCTTGTAAAGTTAGAATAATGAAGGCATTTCTTCTTATCTTTAACTTTCAAAAACTTGATGTTATAATTGTAGGCAATAGCCACGTTGGCATTCTGCAAAATGTCTTTAGAAAATTTCTATTTTGTTTTATTGTCACTCATGATGGGACTATTTTGTGCCTAAAAGTATGAATGGAGCTTCAGAAAATGTTGCAGATGATGCTGAATCTGTATGTACCAGATGAGGAGACATTTCCATCACAGTTTTCCTTCCTCTCCCCAGGATATCGCTGTTTTAAGGTGGTCATGTTCTTTTCGGGCTTCATGTTTGGCTCAGCAGCCGTGCTCCTGCTCTACCATAATGAGCCTAAACTTAACAGCCAGCTGAAAGTAGAGACCAAGGCGGGCATCGGTCTGGGTGTGGGAGTGCTGAGCGGACTGATGACCATGACGGTGTCCACCTTGGGACTCCTCCTCAGCGGCCTGCAGCTGGGAAGCCTGGTCTCCGTCTCCCTGCTGGTGATTATTGGACAGTTTTACAGCCTGTCGCCGGTGTGGGTGCCTCTCTGCGCCATACTGGCTGCCAGCATCTCCACCGCTGTGTTCATGCTGCAGTGGCAGAAACTTTTCAGCGTCATCTACACATCTGTGTTTGGAGCAACAGTCGCGATGCTGTGTGTGGACTACCTGCTGGGGACGTTCATGCTGCCTGATCAGGTGTACGATATGTTTTGTCAAGCCGCTCCTCGGCTGCTCTGCTGGTTCAACTGGGCGATCACTGGGATCTGTCCTGTTCTGAGTATCACAGGCGTGCTGGTGCAGTGGTGGCTGACTGCAAAGGGAGTCTCACACACGGAAAGTGAGTTTTGGTACATCAGTCTCTTGTTATGTGTAATGTTGTATTCATCTTTTAATTATACCGCCTTTGGCTGCTCCCCAGCTGCACATGAAAAACAGAAGAAACATCTGAAGCACAAATGTAGAGAATCAAGGAGAAGACCCCGACCATACCGCCAGCGCAGGCCTCCACCCCTGAAACGTTACGCTGGGGATGTCCTTGCACCGGTGAGTGACTGAATGAAAATGTAAAATGCAAGTCTTTGAATTTCTGAAAAAATAGAATCATGTTCAAGCATTGTCCTGTGTAGCAGATATTCAGTAAGGTAATGGTGTTTCTCTCACCTGATGGCCTTCCAGAGTTATCTCCAAAGACTCCAAGAGCATCAGATGGGAACAGGCTCCTCCACCAGCAGCGTCAGCACCATCACACACACTCTGATTGACTTTAACTATGAGACGGGCTCCATGGTGCCTCTGACTGCTGCTTCCCCCGTCTTTACAGTCTGAACAGACACAGCTGCGTCAAGAAGCTGGAAACAGCACAAACCTAAGAAACCTGTTGTGAGATCCTGTTGATTAAATATTGATTAACAATTGTTCAATTTCACAAAAGCTCTTCAAGCATTTCAACTCTTGGCTTGAATCCTGTCTTATTTTAGATGTGTGAACATCACTTCATTAGTTTTTTATAAGACAAACTGATGCAGCTTCGGCAATCATTAAGCTTATGATTGCAGTTTGTCTCTGTCTTCAAACTAGACAAACAAAATCCAACTGCATTAAACCTTTTTATTTTTTAAATTCTTTCCATTATAAAGAGAACTGTCCACTGGACTCATTCAGCTTATAGATTAAAGACATGTCTACATTTACTTGGTTTAATAAATACATACAGGAATGATGAGTGAAAATAAAAGGATATGGGATATGAGCAAATATTGTCTTACCTGTTGCAAATAGTTATTTTAATAACCTCAGTTTGGAGAAAAAGGGTTTAATTCTGACCGGACTGATGAGCTAACAGCTAATCTGAACACAGTCGAGACCAAAGTGGAACTCCAGTATATAAAATTTCACAGCCGTTCCTGTTTCATCTACCTTTACACCACCATCAGTTCCTCATGACATAGGTTTTTACAAAGAATTTTGTGGGAGGTTTTTGAAATTGGTTGTACCTCTTTCTGTGTAGCCTGGAGTCACTTTCAACAGGAATTTCTTAATAATTTTGTAAAATATTGGTGTAATGTCAAATTGAAGGTGGTGTAAAAAAAAATTAAATTGCAAGAATCACTCTAAAACTTTGAAGAGTGTTTTAAGATGGCAAAATCTGATTTGAAAGTGCATCAGCTCAGACTAGTTATTATTTGCCTACTTGTACTTTCTGAGATGGTCCACTTCCAAAGGAATTTTTCTCTCTTAGAACAACTCAGATCTGTAAAATTTTACAGCAGTTTGTGCAAAGATTATGATGTAAAGCTTTGCATCACCATATATTTTGCATTACACAGTTATTCTGGCAGAAATATTATGATATTCCTGCAGGAAGTGGCCCAGGATGCACTGGAAGTGCTATGTACTGCTGCTATTTGAATTTGAAAATAATCATAGAATTTTATGTAAAAATAGAAAAATGCATAGAAGATATGTGAAATTGATAGTGGTGTAAAGGTCTGTAAAATAGCACAACAGCAGTGACACAAACCACTAATAAAATGTTAAATTGGAGTTGTTTGAAGGTGGAAGAAATCCACTTTGTGTGCAAACAAGCTGTTGGTTCATAATTCCAGTCAAAACAAACCCTATTGCAAACTGAGGTTGTTCTAAGAGCTATCTATAACAGGTAAGATATTAATTATTCATAACCTTTCCACAGAACTGCACTTTAAAATGTTGTTGTAGAGGTTTTTTTATTGTTTATTTAAAAGTGAAGAAAAAACTCACCCTGGTTATGTTTTTGTTTGGTGTTTTAATATGCAAATACAAAACTACAAAGAATACATGAATATTTAAAAATAAATTGAGGGTTGAAATCTTTAATGGTTAACATAGAAAAAACAAAACAGATTCTGATCCAGTCCTCGGGAAGCTCACAGTTTGGAAATTGTTTTTGTGCTTTTTGTCTGAAGAAGAGTCTGTTGCTTTAGCAGCAGCTATCTGCTTTTTGTTTTGTTTTGTTTTTTTCTTTTTATGTCTGAGTAAGTCCAACATTTCCAATTATCATTCAAGAACTCAGGAACAAAAATGCCCATTTTATTTTTTAGAAGTACCAAACTTTCACTCTATTGTAACTGCAGAAAACCCATTTACCCACTTTGAAGAGAAATTATAATTGATCGTTTTTGATGCTGACTCGCTTTTACAATTCATTCATTCATTTATTTTTCAAGTAATAGAGACACAAATACACTCGAGGCTTTTTTCATTATATGTGGATCGAAAAGTGCAGCCAAGGTAGACGCAGACATTGGGAGTCTGATTTTTTCCTAACGGCCTCAGGATTCATCCAGAGAAACCTGCCAGCTGATCCAATCCGCCTGCATCAGGTCCGTCTGTTTACGTGTGTGAGGCAGACTTTCTCAGCAGGTAATCCTTATCCCTTAAAGACCCTGGATCCACCCACTGATTTCAGCTAAGCTGACCATCTGAGACACCTGCTCAGGTGAAAGTAGGATGGACAGCAGAGAAATCTGTGTGACCGTGTCAGACATGTTCTTTTATTTGATTAACTGATTTAAAACCACCATAGGATTAAAGTTTGCCAAAGCAGCTTACTTTATTTCCTGCTCCTGTTTTACAAAGTGTCCAGAAAATATATTTCTTATTGTTCACATAAACCACATTATAAATATGCATACACTAGTACAGTAAACATTCACCAGTTGCCTCAGTGTAACACATGGAAGTCTGCTACAGTCTACATAAAAGAATCTAATAAAGAGATCAATTAGTATTATTTGTCACATGTTTGATTATAAATGATCCACTGCTGCTACTGTTTTTTATGGTAATAAGCAACAGTCTGTGTTGATAGCTTTAAAGGTATATCTCTCAGAAACATGACAAACTATGAGTCAAGAGTTAAAAAAGGCAGATGTTAACCTTCACACCCACACTTCTCTCCTAACTGTGGTTAAACTGGATCATTGTGTGGCTCAGGTTAGTGTCGGGTCTCTGCTGTTCTCTGGTGGCTCAGTCATCACACTGCACCCAGTGTGAGGCGGTGTCCACAGGGTAGTTCTTCTCCACCGCCTGCAGCTTCTGGTTTACGCGCCAGTGCTGGCTGCCTTTAAACACGTAGACGTAACCATCAGTCCACGTTACAGCAGCATCAGCGCTGCTGGGGACCCCCTTAAAGAGCTCCTTGATAGGTCTGGGGTAAGAACGGAGGTTTGTCGGACTTATTTCATCCCAAGGCCAGTACCCTGAACCCTAAAATAAAAAAAGGAATTATTTTAAAATGAGGTAGATGTTCAGTCACAAAAAAATGTATAGAAATAAATCTATTTCTTACTTTAAAAAAGATCAGCTTTTTGCTTTTAGGATGGTAAAAGGCAGAGTCGATGTTTGCAGGGATGCTGGTCAAACGTTTGGGGAAGCCGCTGTCAAGTCTGAAGCCGTAGTACCTCCACACTTTGTCTCCTGTGAAGGGAACGCATGCTGGTGAGACACGTGGTATGAACACTGCAGCGACTGAAAAAGTTCTGAAAAAATGTAGAGATTTACATAAAAGCTTGCCAGCATCAATAATAGATCCACCTTTCAGAAAGTAGGACCTGCCAGTCCTCCGAGAGTAAACGGCTGCATCGAGGCTCCCCGGCAGCTCCCTCCACAGCGCAGAAACCACAGTGGGAGGGTTGTATCCTGAGCTGGACATCGTCCACACGTATTGTCCACTGAACATGTATGTTTTATCTGAAGGACCTGCAGGAGGGAAAGTACCAACAAAGTCACCTTCCTAAAAAAGGGAAACAAATGTTTTCTAAGGTAAAATATCAAAGGAAGCATGTTTCATTTCAGTCTGACAGTGTTAGACTCTGTACCCGACATCACTGCATCCAGAGAGGCCTTGCACGGATCTCTGGGAACTCCTTTTGGTACCACCTGGTTAGGATTTCTGGGCGGAAGACTCTTTGGCTTTCCTGATAAAAGGAACAACTACTGCATGTTGCATGAATAGTGCTTCAAAACAGAAACTTTTTTTTCCTGTGTGAAAACATTCCTGCATTATTTACCGTACAAAGCCTGGATCCCTTGAATGTCATCTGGATGTAGCTTGAAGTTGGAGCGATATCCGGCGTATATGGGTGCCATAAGTGCACTGTAGTACTGGGAATGGCCCAGGCCTAGAGCGTGGCCAATCTCATGAGCTGCCACAATCCTCAGATTGGAGCCGGAGCTCTTCCCCTCCGTCCACAGTTCATCCTCATCAAAGTGCACAAGACCTGACTCAGGGGCATCGGCATGGGCTAAAACATGACCTGTAGGCAGGAAAACACTTCTCACTGAATGATTCAGGATTATTTATTGATTACTGTGCTTAAGAGGTTTCTTTGTTGAAAGGGATAGTGTAATTATTTTTAAAGTGATGTTCTGTCAAACAGTTATCAGTAGTTAGTCTCTTATCAGCCGTGACATCAGTCATAGAGAAAGAGGCAAAAGTCTTTGTCCAGGCTAGGCTAATGGCTAGCCAGACTATCAAGGGCCCTTTTTTAAATAGTTTGTTCAGTCTTATAAAATAATTCTTTCTCAAAAGCAACATCTACACTTTTGCATGACACTGTTTAGTTTGTCACTGTTTTCTCCACCAAACTTCTGTGTTACTACACAAATGTATCTGTGTGAACCATAAATAGACCATAATAGTTATAAGCCGATGACGTTGAGGCTGTGAACTTATCAGGCCGCCAGGAGTCGAGTAAACCTTTGGACGTGTTGATCGGGCAGACTGATACAATCGCACAGCCTCGGTACCATCAGTATATACCTGATCTATCAATGCTTCAGCACACAAACATTTGCAGAGTAACACAAATGTTGTCCGGTTGAGAAAACAGCAACAAACTAAACCAAAGGGATTCATGCAAAAGTGTAGAGGTTTAATGTAGCATCCTTTCACACCGACCGGTATGTTGTTTTTGAGAAAGAGTTGTTGAGCCTGAAAAACAATGAACAACGTGGCTCGTCTGGATGAAGACTTTTGCCCTTTTCTTCATACTCTGTGCTCCATGATGATGCTGCTAAGGTACTAACTGCTGTTAACTCTTTAACAGAACATCACTTTAAAAGAAATATTAGACTATCCCTTTAAAGCACTTGGATAACAAGGTTGAGATGCCCTGCAGCGCTCATGTTGTTCTCGTACCTCGCCCATCGAAGGGCACGGGGCAGGACTTGTCTTTTCTGTGAAAGGAGATTTTGATGTCTGCTCGTCCTTGATGCAGCTCCCTAAACTGTAAAGGCGACACGTCGCTCCAGAACTTAAAGGCACTCTGGATGGCCTGACGCGTCTTTCCGTGACCCAGGTCAGGGGTGTAATTGTAGATGCGGTACGTCAGCATCTTCTTACGCCAGTAGCCTGTTCAGTGACAGCCAGAGTTAATATTTACAGTTTAAAGTGCAGTGATTGGAGGTTATGTAACAGAGCTACCCACCCATGACTCGATATTTGAGAGGCTGATTACTGAAAGAATCTTCCAGACCGCAGCGAGGTTTGCTCATCATTGTCAGCGTGGCTGAATCCAGTTTGCCCGACATCTGAATGTTGGCCACTTTCTGAAAAATTCTGAGGTGTACAGAAAATTAACTGTCTTTGATTGAAAGGAATCATGAGAAACAAATGATAGAAAGTACATTTATCATGGTCACCTCAGTGCATCTGTTATTTTCTCAGGTGGGTGGTTGAGATCTTTTCTGTCCAGTGAGATGTGCAGGTAGCCAAACTTCTTTAGATATGCCTAAAATGAAAGCAATCAGTGTAACAGTAGTGAAGAGCTTCTTCGTCTCTAAACCTTATATTTCATTTTTCTTTTAAATTCTGTTTTGGTTATAAATTATAGGAAATCTGAGGCAATATCATTCAAAAATAGTTTTGATCTATTTAGGGCCTTCTATAATGAAACAAGCAGGAACAAACTGTTTGCTATAGTTGAAAATAAAATGAACTTGTCTTTTTAATTTTAAAAAATATATATTTGATTTGCTAATTATTGTTTGCAATTAAAGTTAGTGTTAGTCATCCTGAAACAATAAAATCTAGCTGTTGTGGAGCTTTAATTATGTTCAAATCTGCATGATGAAATATAATGATTTAGCCATATGTGGACAATATTTCTACTCTTTACAAGCAAAATGGTGGACTTAACAGTAAAATACCAGCATCTGCAGTTGCCTGGGGTGATGGGATATATGGCTCTTTTCTGGGATCTGAATGATTTGGCTCAGATCACCAAAAAGAACCGACTCTTTTGGCTCCCAAACGGCTCTTCATTTAGTACTAAGACGAGCCGAATCAGAGCCGTTGGACCCATCACTAGTTGCCATAATTTACCGTAAAGAATAAATTATGAGAATTTATGTCAAAGTACTGTATATTTTTTTTAAAACTGTCAATTTCACATTTGAGAACAGTTAAAGCTACACTGTTATGAAAAAAGACGTATACCTTGTAAATCTGTTTATGGTAAATAACCTTTAAACGGCAGAAATATCATATATTTAATAACAGTCTTTAAGTTAAAAACATAAAAAATTAAATAGAAAAATGTAGTTGTTAAACATGTTAGGGTATTTAATTAAAAACTTCAAATTTACAGTCATTTGTGGGCAGCTGTAGTGGCCGGAGTTTTAACCTAAAAAAACATAATGACAGTATGAAACACGACAGTGTATGTTTTGAAAATGTAAATTTCACATTTGAGAATTTTTTTGCTGACATTAAATTATCATGAAAACAGTTTTTAAAAACTGCTTGTGGTTAATAACCTTTGGAGAAACAGAAATATTTGTGACGACAATGTTTTCTCTGTAAACTCAGTGCAAGTTTCTATTTTCGCTGTGGTTAAGGTTATATTTTCTCGGTTTTCTTACCACTGCTTCCCTGACGTCGTTGTTGCTCTGACCAATAGATGAGGCTGTTGTCAGCAAAACAAAAAGCACCATTAACTCCAATCTGCAGTCCATTTTCCGGTGCGAGTCTTTTTCCATTACTGAAGAAGTATCAGATTTAGATCCAAGAAAATGGGATGTTTTTTTTATATATCTCAAAGAACGTACAGCTGTTGTATCTTTCTAATCATAGCTGCAGCCATCCTTAGTCCTCCGGCACTGAAGCTGGCGTTTTAGTGCGGGGCATTGAGTTTTTATACCAAGTATTTGTCCCGGACGTGCCTCAAAACCGCACAATAAAACTTTGACAAGGAATGTAATGTGTGGACTGTCTTAAAAAAAAACAACCCTCAAACACATATTTCAGACTGCACAATCAGAACTGCCCCCACCACCATTTGGAGCTTTTTTGTCTTAAAATGTTTAAAATAACTTCCAAGAAATGTTTACAATAAAGAAAACAGATAAATTGGGATTTAAAACACTAAAAAAAAGGAAATCTACTGCCCACCAGTTAGGAAAAATGATGACCAACGAAGAGCTTTGAATTTGTGGTGGAAGAATCCCTTTTTTTGATACCAATGAAGTGGTTATACTTCACTCTTCGCATGTGTGTCAGAGAAATTCTGCTGCTGTCGCCCTGTTGTGATTTATATGTGAAAACTTTGAAGTTCCTTCAACAGAATCTTGAGCATTCTTTATTTTATAGTTACCACTCTCTGAAGAAAACAAGTAACCACATGTCCCCTATGGGACAACAGCGGCTAATTATAGTGTTCCTAATGTCAGAGCCCATAGAAGCAAAACCAGCGACGCCTCTGAGCAACCATTGCAACAAAATGTCTCAGACTGGAGACAGAGGACAACCTCTTTGTTTCAGTTTCATCACAGTAAATAATGTCTCATAAAAACTCAGAGGGGGGAGAGGCTTTGTTCTTGAAACATGGGCTCATGTTGAGGATCATGAACAGGACAGGCTCTGTTTTCTCTCCAACAGAGGTGTCCTGAGTCTGATACCTGTCAGCAGACTTCTTTAGCTCCTATAGACTGTTTGTCAACCTACAACTGATCTCACTGCTCATCAAGACCTGATTCCTTCTTTCAACTGGACTTGGGTCCGATTGAAAGATTCACCCAAGTCTTTGGGTGACTCCTTGCCTCAAGCGAAGGAGTTCAAGCATCTGGGAGTCTTTGCTCCAGCTGGTCGTGGTGAAGACGAAGCTGAGCTGAAAGGCAGAGCTTTCCGTTTTCTGGTCTGTCTACACTCCAACCCTCACCTGTGGTCATAAGATGTGGCTACAAGCTGCTAAAATGAGCTTCCTCTGTAGGGTGGTAGGGTGAGGAGCTCCTTGAGCCAGGAGGAGCTCAAAGTAGAGCCAGTGATCCTCCGAACGTAACTCTCCTGTGGCCTTCAGGTGGAACTGACACAAAGTCACAAGGGCTTCTCTAATTCTCTCTACCTCTCTCTATCTCTTTAGAGGGCTTCAGGAGGGTTAAAGCAGTCGGCTGAGGTGGTTCAGGCATGTCTGCTGGGTGTTGCCCTCCTGGGGTTTTGCAACAGGAGACCCTGAGGTAGACCCAGAACACTGGAGGGATTATATATCCTCTCAGTCATGGGAACGCCTCAGTATCCCCAAGGACAGAGCTGAAGTTTGTCACTGGAGAGAAGGATGTGTGGGTTTCCTGCTGGGCCTGACCACAGATACAAGGGAAAAAAAAGATAGAAGCATGGATGGATTAAATTAGAGCTAGTTTATATAAAAACAGACTATCCAATACATCATCTTCAATATAAATCCACGTTTCAGGAATAGTCTGCCTTCTCTCTGAGCTCCATATTTTACTGCAGCTTGTTTTCACCTCGAAAGTTATATTTCTGCACAAGTTTATACTGCAGTTAGTGCGTAATTAGTTCTCTTTTTACTTACTTATTTCATACACTGAATTTGTATTGTTTGGCATTCATTGAGGCAGCAAAGAAAGAATTTTAATGTATAGGGAAACATGCATGTGCATATGACAATGAATGGGTTAAGCTGAGTTATTTGGCATATAGCTGCCCATCCTGGTTCTGGTTCTGGTTCTGCTGGAGGGTTCTCCCTGTTCAGAGGGAGATGTTCCCCCCGCCTTGTGCTTGCTCAGGATGAGGAAATGCATTGAAGTGTAGATTTGTTGCAATTTAACTTTTTTTTTTGTGCCCGGAGATGCATTTTGTCCTGAATTGGCACAAAACAAATAAACTGAACTGAGCTAAATTTAACTGATGGTCAACTTCAACTCAGTAAAAAATCTGGAAAACCATTTTACTTTTGGAGGGATTATTTTGGAGGCTGTTCGTACTTTTCGCTGAACTAATTCTGATGAATAAAAGTGTATGCAGTTCTGTAATTAAAGCATTAAAGCCACAGTGTTAGGTGAATGGATGTTGTCTCATGTCGAGTTCAGAGCACTCTTTGGAAACTCTTTAACGGATACATTTCTGCAATGCTTTTCTATTCTTGTTGAACAGATTTTACAACACAAACCACACTCCGCCGTCTGCACACAATCAAACTCTGGTTATTTTATTCTTATGCACTAAGCGTGCAGACCACAGCTCGCACATCAAAAAAACGAAAAGAGAACCAATGCGAGGCTCAGTGCTTCATTAAAAGCACTTAGAAACAAGTATCATTTCATTAAGTCTTTGATTGTTTTACAGCTGTTTGGATCCCATTTCTATATTTTTTATTTTTTGAAGTGCTGCTAATCATTATTAGTTCTCGTCTTTCAGGAATTTTCCCTGCTGCACTTAAAATGGCCGTCATCAAACTACTTTAAAAAGAAAAACAGTCTAAATGCAGCTGTAATCTCCAACTATAGGCCCATTTCAAACTAACAATTTCTTTGCAAATACTAAAAAACTCATTACACTTAGAATAAAAATAGTTTTCAGTTTAACAATGTCAGATATTTATCAGTCTGGTTTTTGCTCTCACCACAGGACAAACTGCACACGCAAAGTTTGAAGGTTGAAGCAGTGGTGCTGTTTTATGTAATTATTCTGTATTTGCACTTTCATCTTGAGGTCCACGCAGTAAAATCTAATTCTGTCAGACCACCTACTATTTTTTCATAAAGTCAGGTAGCAAGGGCATTTTTTATCCCAGATTTGAGATTTTTTTTTTTTCACCAAAACTCTATAGTTGCATTTTTTTAAAGAGTAAGATTAGTGCTGATATTGCTTTTTTAAAGATTGTTGCAGTGTTGTCTGTTATTTGGCCAGTTGTGAAAAAGTACCCTAAGCTCGCCACTTCTGCTGTATGTTCTAATAATCATTTTTCTAACACTTTCAGCTGTAATTAGTTATTTCATGCTTCAGAGAAAGGTTATGTAACGCAATGATTGTGTGCACAGGAGAAGGCAGGACTTTAACCTTGACTCTGGCTCCAAAAATACAACATGGCAGCTTCTTCAAAACGGTTCCTGCTGGCTTCAAGTCCCAACAAGAGAAGACGGTCTACCTGAGACCTCCTCCTCTGTTTAAAGTTGGCTCTTCTCGTTTGATGTGGCTTCACTTCCCTTTCAGATCATCTTCTCTGTCTAAAATATGAACATTATGATCCTCAAAAGTGTCAAAACAGAGTTCTGTTCTGAAGAGCTGTATCCGTTGAGAAGTATCCTCCTGAAAGCTTAGACAGTGCTGAGGTTTGAAGGCGCTTCTGACAGAATAAACTAAACCCAACACCAGAAACCATCCTCCCAAAGCTGCTGTGTTGCACTCAGAAAAAGTCTTTTTCACTTAAATCAAACCGCTACAAACATTTAGCACAATCTATTTAAAAAGCACCAAACCTTAGCTCTACATAAAATACTCTTTCAGTTATTTTAGGACGAGCCTTGTTGACACACACACATATATATATATATATATATATATGTGTATATATAAAACCACATTTATTCTTTAAACACTATTCGGTTTCAGGATCTGGTGTTTCTTCTTAAAATTTTCATCCAACTTTCAAAACATGTCTTTTTCTGTGAACAAAAAAAAAGGAAGAGATTAATACTTAAAGCATCTTAAATTTTAATGAATGGAGATTTGACATTAGTCTGACAACAAAAGGCCATCCAGTCACTGACATATTGTTCATTTCTAAAACAGAAGGGTAAAAATGGAGAGAACAGAAACAAACCATCTTCAGTTTCACAGAAAACACTTTTCTTTTTTTGTTGTTTTTCTACCTCATGTGTTTCCTGATGACATTAAAAAATACAAAATAGAAAGAACAGACGTGCACAAAGACAAGTCACAATGATCGGTTTAAAGGATATTTATAAATGAGAGGCTTGGCTGATGCATCTGCAGACACAGGAACCCAGTGTTATGTAGACATCTTAAAAAATACAAGTTTCTCCGCTGTGTAGATGTAACGTCTGCCACACAAACATCCTGTCCGTAATTAGAGCTGCGTTTGCTTCCGTTGCTCATACTGAATGTCAAAGTGGCGGAATATTTATGGAAGCCATGATCTCCAAGCTGCAAATGTCTTTTCCTGTACATAATTTGTATGTTTAGTCTGACTCTTCTGTTGGCCTTTATTGCTTCAACAATCCCTCTCCAGCTGCTCTAACTCTTCTCGTAAAGCCTCGGCTCGGCCCAACTTTTCCAGCTGATCCTTTGTTGGCTGCTTTATTTCCCCCGAGTCCACTTTTTGCTGCAGCTCCTCGACCTGCCGCAGCTTCTTTTTCATGTTCTTGATCTTCTTGGCCTTTTCAGCCGCCGCTGCTGAAGAGTCCTCGGGAGACGAGACGGAGGTCAACCCCTCCGTCTTGCCCGCGGCCTCGTCTCTCTCCGAGATGGACACGTTCTCGACGGCGCTGCTCACCACCTCCACCTCTGCGTCGCCGTCCTGGTCCTCCTGCTGCTGCTGCTGCTGCTTTCGCTTTTCTTTACGCTTCATGTTGCGTTTGGCCGACTTTGAGAGACCGGCCATCTCGCTGTCCCCACAGCCGGGGATCTTCTGCTGCTGCTGCTGCTGCTGCTGCTGCTGCTGCTGCTGCTGCTGGGGAGCAGCTTCAGTCGGGTTCAGGCCGGGAGGCAGGTCTGGTTTGCTTTTAAAAAACTTGACAAATTTGTTTTCATACCTGAAGACATCAGAAACACAATGTAAATGTCAAATGCTTCACCTAGCTTTATTTTGCCACCAAAAAACACTTATTTTTCAGCTTTCGAACTAACTATAAATTTGAAAAAAAATTTTATATTTCAGAAATTAAACCTGAAGCACTTATTGAACATTTTAATAGTTTTTGCTCTTACATAGATTTAAAAGGAAGTCGTTGTCGTAAATGTACGATGTGATGGACATCATATTATTTTAGGATTTAAAAGCAAAGAAATGTTACGATGCATTCCTCTTACGTCTAAAGTCAAAACACAGCCTGGTTACCAAAGAAAACAGTTAGAAAATCCTATATTTTCGAGATGCGGCCAGAACAGAATTAAATTTAATTAAATTTAAATTTCTATTACTTGCAATACAAGCCGATTATGCATTTCTTGTGTGTTGAATTTCAACAAGGAACAGACAGCATCTTGTCAGAACATGGTGGCATAAAAAACCTATTTAAGAAAAGATGATAAGGCTGATAAACTTATATCATTACTTGCAAACAGAGACACTGACACTGAAATAGAAATACACTGGAATGAATGCCTAACACTGTTTAAACGTCAAAGTCACACACTGTTATCGCCCTGCATACTGTACGCTGGTTCATTAGTCTAAAAAAAAAAATAATGGGAATAGCCTTATTTTGCATATATCACGCATATTGTGAAACAGGAGAAAAGTGTATGATGGAATGAGCCTCCAACCGAGCCCCGTCAAGCATTAGTGGCAGCAAAACACTGACACAGTTACATCTACCATGATAAAATTACCTGTTATTTCACCACTATGTAGCACACATATACATACATATATATATATATATATATATATATATATATATATATATATATATATATATATATATATATATATATATATATATATATATATATATATATTAAAGATGAAGCTTTATTTTATTCAGACATCCATGGTCTGTAACGAAGTAGCACCTGCCAACATGGCGGCAGGAACTCTGGCCCTGTCAGCATAGACTGAGCTATGGTTGGCCATTCCAGTGTATTTCTATTTCAGTGGACCCTGACACTTAAATTTGAGGAAAAGTCAGTTGTTTATGCGTTGCTCTCTGCTTCACGCTCCACCCGGCCTCCATCTACACTGAACTGAGTCCGTCCTGCGGTGACAGGGTGACAGGGCGTCAGACGTCGACTCGTCTGAGTGAAAACAGTTCATTGATACTATGAGTGGAAAGCTGCGAAAAAAACAAAAAGAAGAAGAGGTGCACGTACACGGGGACCTCCTCCTGAGGCACGTAACCATCCTTCACTCGCCTCGGCTTCCTCCATGTCCCATCAGGTCGCTGAGTGGCAGCGATGTATTTACCTGAAAAGCAACAAGCACAAACTACTTTACTTTGGGCAACCAGTGAATCTATGACAACAAAACATTATTTTCTTGCTTGTTAGATTATTTTAATGGTTTAACTAAGACACAACACTGCACCAAGTCCCATCAGCCTCATATTCATATAAATATTAGCAATCTTTAAGTCCAGCGACGTTTATACAATTCAAACCTCTAAAACAACAACAAATTTGCTACAAAATGCCAGCTACAATTATCAACAGAGCCTGAAACATATTTACAATGAAAAATATACCCTATTTTAGCACATGAACAAAAAATATTTACACTGAGAAAGGGATTTATTAGTTATTTCACTGAGTCAAAGTAATATACGAGTTGTCTTCCACTCCTATGGAGTACAGGATCATATAGATTTAATTAAAAAACATGAAGGCTTCTTTGACTTTCATTGCCAACATGGGACTGCAACCATAAAACTGCGGCGGGTCGTAGCGCAGGCATGAAAACATGCTGTAAGTTCAGGAAACCACAAGATGTCGCTGTGCAGGAATTTGATTACATGAGGCTAATCACAGTCTGAAACCACAGGTGCAGAAAAAAGCATCTTATTAAAACATCAAGATTATTTGAAGGCAACAGGGAATCATTGAATTTTGATCATAGTAATATTTACACACAAATGGTGGGCTTAAATACACTAAAATATGCAAGAAAAACCACTTCACTTAATAGTTTTAGGGGAAACCACAATAACTACAACAAAAATCACTGAAGTGCAACTTTAAGCAGCTGATGATGCGATCTTACTCTCCAGATCAACACAAAAAAACACTAATTAACCACCAACTTAAAATAAATATGATGCAAGTCAGGAATATTTGTTCATACTTTGAGCTTGAGTGTGTTGTAATTGATATACACGTTCACTGAGCAAGTCTGTGATGTTAACTGTGCGTGAACAAACAGTAAGACGACCTCACCGTGTCAATCTGTGTTAGCCTTAGGTCAAAATGATGTTAACGTAGCCACATGATTGCAGCACATTCTGAAGGTTTTATGTGCGATTAAACTCATCTATACCACTTCAGACATTTTTATAAACTTATATTTTGTTGTTGTTCGTTTTTCTTTCAGCTGCTCCCTTCTCGAAGGGTCGCCACGGAGAGCAAACTAACGTGGAAGATTTGACAACCGTTTCACGCCGGATGCCCTTCCTGACCTGGGCTCAAACCTGCAGCCTAACGGTTACAAGACCTCGGCACCGACCACCGAGCCACCGCAGCCCCTATAAATTTATGTTTTACTCTTTGTCCGTGCCTAAAGATGCTCCCAAACTTGTTTATTTACCCTTGTTACCGTTAAGTCAAGTCAGACTTTATTTGTAAAGTGCATTTCAATCTGAAAGCAACCAATGTGCTTTCCTTTGAGAACTCAAACCATAAAAGAACAAGGACTTTATATACAAATTCATAGACATATTCACACACACAGAACCACTAAAAAGTTCAAACAAAATATCCAAACAACATGAAACCCGATTGTATTTCAACTTTTCTTTCAAACATTCACAGTGGGGCTTCTCTCAGATCTAAAGGTCATTTCGTTGGAGCACAAACACAGAAAGCAGCTTCCTCTGATTTGGAAAAGATATGAGGTTAAGTAACAACGCTGTCTTTTAAAATTCAGATCACCATCTATCACTACACCGAGGTTTTGTGCTTCATTTTTAGACTCCAAAAACAGAACTGAGATGAGCTGCGACTTTCTGTGAGTCTTTGAACTAAAGATAAGGATTTATTTATATATGTATATATCTTTGCTTAGCTGTAAGAAGCTGTGTGACATCAACACGTTAGTATCATTTACCGACACAGTACTTTTTAAATTATTTTAATGTCAAAGCATAGAACCTAAAGGTTAAAAACTACCCACAAGTAGTTTGTTACCATTTGGACATAAGACAGCTGAAGTTACAACTGAAGTTACTATTCATTATTATCGTTGTTTAACTTTTTAAGAAAACAATTTTTAAAATACAACAACTAAACAATAGATTATATCTAAAATACTGTTTATTGGAGCTCTATCATAAATAAATAATTCAATGACCGTCTTGTCAGTTGTTACTAACACACAACATTAGCACAACATTAGCTCCACGGCTAAGCTATGCTAACAGGCTAACGGAGCAAAAAAGGTGATTTAAACTCCTCATACCGCAAAGTCACACAGGTGGCGATGGGAGTGTGCTCCTGGCAGCAGGAGGTTTCATATAAAACATTATTTTTATGCATTAGTAGCTCCTGCGGCGCGACAGCAGTAAGCTAACAAGCGATAGTGGAGAATAGCATGTCGGCTAGCAGCAGAACTAAAACACAGACTGAGGGTTTATAAATCAGTAGCAATTAGTGTTAAAATGGAAAACGTATTCTGAGCTCATAGTGTGCTCATGGTGTGGTTATGTTTAGATGAGTAGATTGAGTTTCAGTTAAATAAATGTATCCCACATGCAGCAGCCTTACCCGATTCATCTGTAACATAGGGGGTTGCCATTTTGGAGTAATAATCTGCTCCGCTCGCCTCGGTCGGTCGGTAACTGTGCTCCCCCCAAACGCCCCCTGACTCGCTCTGAGCCCACGCCGCACAACAAGCTACAGTCTTCTAAACATTTGCTCCGAAGTTGTTTTGTTTTGTTTTACTTGAGGTGAAAGTTGTCATGGCAGCTGCTGCAGACAAATATTAAAGCCTGCGGCGGGCGGTGCCGGCTGGCGAACCGAGCGAACCCCTTTATTGGACTTCGGAAATGACGACGTGGATCGTGGGTTGCCAGGTTGGAAGGATTAGATGCTTTATCGCGCACCTGATGCGTTTGCTGAACAACTTTCAAGTCATTCCGTCAGGTAAAAATAAAACATTTTCACTTCAGCAGTTTACTAAATAAAAGTGGGAAAATTATGTATCAGAGTAAATTGTTAATTTCAATTTCAAAACCTCAAAAACCCTTGACAACTGTAACTAATCCCCATATGCATACATATCAAAGAAAATTTCATGCAATATTGTGAGATTCCATGCTTAAAGTATGTGTTACAAACAACTCTCAGCTACTACTACATCAGATTTTTGCTCAGTATCTGTAAAACTGACTAATTGTTATCCATTAATGTTGATTACCCTTGGCAGCCATCTTAAATTGACTCAGTAGGTCATCAGTTGTAGATGTATTAGATGTAATGATTACTTTCTGCAAGCCTCATTTGAAAGTTTGCCCAGTGGTTCTTAAGATATTTTGGTAACAGACAAACACACACAGACACGAGCACAAACATCATCGTCCCCCTTTTGGCGGTGGGTGATAACAACACACCTTACAGCCGGTGTAACATTTAAATGTCTTGTTTCTAGCACGCACCACGCTGGGCATCTTATTCATATCATGCATAGAAGGTGTCTGCAGTCGTTCAGCACAGGAAGTACTGGTGAAACTACACTTGAGTGATTCAGCTGATTCAACAAGATGAAAAAGAAAAACAATCCTAACTGGTGTTAATACAGAATTGGTAGAAGGTAAGGGATATGGGATTTCTATGAGGCATTCTGTGGTGATGCTGTGGGAGGATGGGGTACCAGCGTTCCTCCTAAGGGCTATCTGGTCCTTGTATTTGTCTCAGTCCAGTCAACCTCATTCGCGGTGTGGGTTGGACTCCGCCGGGGCTGCTCCTGGTCTCTGATCCTGTTTGTTGTGTTGAACAAGATCTCAAGGTGCAGTTGTGAAGAGGAGGGTGTTCGGTTTGGGAACGTCGTGGTCTCGTCTCTGCTTTTTACAGATGACTTGGTTCTGTTGGCGTCTTCAGGCCACGACCTTCAGCGTGTGCTGGTGCAGTTCGCAGACGAGTGAGAAGCAGCTGGGGTGAGATTCGGCTCCTCTCAAGTCTGAGGCCACGGATCCTAACCTGAAAAAGGTGGACCTGGGGTGGGTCTTTGACTCAAGTGGAGGAGTTTAATCATCATCTTGTTCACAAGTGAGGGCAGGATGGAAGAGGAGATGGATTGAGGTTTCATCTGCAGTTATGAGGATGTTGCTTGGGTCTATCATCAGTTTATTGGTTCATCTGGCTGGAATGTAAAAACAAAAGATACTGGATACAAGGACTAAAACTGGCTTCCTCCATAGAGTGGCTGGGCTCGGCCTTAGAGATAAGTTTAAGAGCTGCTGCTCCGTCAGCTGAGGTGGTTCAGGAACCTGATGGACGTGTCCCACGGGGCATCCCTCTGGAAACTTCCTGGACATGTCCCATGGGAGGAGACCCTGAGGCAGACCCAGAACTCATGGAGAAATCGTTTCTTTTCTGACCTTTGGGATCCCCAAAGAGGAGCTGGAGGGAGGGATGTCTCAAATTAATGGTCTCATAATCCTTCAGTGGTCTCTTGTGTAAACACCTACATGTAAAAGATAATTCCCTAAAAGACTCTACAGTCAGCTGAAACATTGATGCCTCGACATTAAGAGACTAACGTGGTGATACGCATTGTTTTAGTTTAGCGCAATCAGCCGTAGGACTCGATGGTATCCTCCATCGGCACTGGGACGTATTAAAAGGAGGGTTCTCCGGTTCCAACCTGGCAACCCGTGGAGGAGTCTGCTGGAGGAAAATATTGGCCACAGCAGCAGACTGCTCTGCATTAAAGACGGCTGGCTGGCTCTACGAACTGCGGTTAGCTGTTTCCAGAACCTACCGTCCTCTTTGCTGACGACTTCAAGTACGTATTTAACAATGTTCGGCCGCAGGCCCGGCGGGCTTCGTCTCGGATTAAAGCAGGATGGATTAAACAGCAGCTTGAGCTATTTTCCGTCAAAGTTGAGACAGACAGAGAGAGGCAGCACGGACTGCTATTTGCGGGCTAAAGCTAAAGCTGTGTGCAAAGGTCCACCTCGTAACAAGGCGTCTGTGCCGTGCGCTGCAGCTCAGTGCTGATGTGTATTTTATTTTAAAACAAAATGAGCATAAATAATGGCG
This sequence comes from Kryptolebias marmoratus, assembly GCF_001649575.2. Classification (NCBI taxonomy): domain Eukaryota; kingdom Metazoa; phylum Chordata; class Actinopteri; order Cyprinodontiformes; family Rivulidae; genus Kryptolebias; species Kryptolebias marmoratus. The sequence goes on along the minus strand of NC_051437.1, from coordinate 8,326,228 downwards.
GTCCGTGTGTGTGTGGGGTGGGAGGAGGGGGAGAAGCGTCGCTGAAAACTGAACCACGTAAATGTTGAGTGTTAGCATCGTGCTAACGGTAACCAGACTGATGAGCTGCCCTGAAATGAAGGTCCGAGGCGTTCAGTTTGTCACGTCTCTGTAAAAATAAAACAACCAAAATAATAAAACCCCGCAGCGCGTGTGAGAGCTGGAGGAAGCCGACGTGTGAGACGCTCGGCGGCGGGGTCCCCCTCCTCTCTGCCCGGCGGCCGCTAACACCAGGGGGACGGTCAGTCTTTGTCGGGGCTGCTGCTGCTGCTGCTGCCTCACAAAAGATGAGGTGGTGTTTCTGCGGGAGGTGGAAACCCCTCACAGTCTCTCCTCCGTCTGCCTGTCAGGTTGCTGCTGTGAAATCTGGACGCCAGCTCGGCTTCGGATTTCGGAAACGCATTGCATTAAATAACGAGCCGCAAAGGGGAGATTAAATAACCTGTGAAGGATTAGCCAGCTGCCCTTAACACTTCCTCTTTTTCTTGAGGTAATTATGTTTATGTAGTTGAGTTTGACTGGCTGTGAGCCGGACTTCTCTGTTCAGACACTGATGATTGGTGCTGGAGTCCAGGAGGCATCAGGACACTTCACTCTTTGGTTTTCCTGCAGTGTGGTTTAATAAAATATGCAGCTCACTCCGGATTGAATTGAATCAATCCAGGATGGGGGTGAAAAAACCCCTGTGATGTACTGTTTGACACACCAGGACACATGTCCCATGTTGTTTTAATCCAGGCTGAAGTCTGCAATCTTGCACCAAATTCACTTTTTCTTTTGTTATTTAAAACAACACAAGGTTTGGCTTGTGGTGCGTGTGGAAACCACTGAGTTTTCAAGGCCCCGCCGACGAAGCACCCAATATTTGATGACATCTTGATTTCAGCAGCTGATACGTTGTCATGAATCGGATGTTGTGTTTTTGATCGTGACCTTCATCTGTGGCTCGTTTCACCAAGCATGGCCAGAGCTCGCGTGTCACTCGCTGACCTCCAAACGAACACACAAAAAAAAGGACGACAGCGCAGCCTCTTTTACAGATATTGACCTAAAATCTGGTGTGGCAGTAGCTGAGACTCGTCCCTAACGTGTAGTTTGAGCGCTCAAAGATGGTGCAAGACACTTGCCATTAACTATTTGGAGTCAGCTTCATCTGAATTGGTCTCATGCACCTTTCAGTATCATTGGCCATACATTTACAACTGATGAAGAGTTAAGATGGGCGCCACTGCTAATCGACACAAACTAGGCTATATTTACAGATATTTAGCTCAGATTTGATGTGGTAGTATCCGAGAGTCATTCACAGCACATACTCTGAGTGTAACATCTCGCATGAGATATTAAAACCCATTTATCGCTTTACTTTTTTGACCAAAACGGCTACAACTGCATCGTTTCTCAACGTCACAAGATCTTGGTCTAAAATCGTGGCGTTAAAGGCGGCGGGCGACGTGCATTCCTTCAAAGACTGCCGTGCTTTTACTTCAGTTTGTTTAGTTTGGTTGAAGCAAACAGCTTCATTGCTTCGACACAAGTGCACCTGGCTCCCATGAATATTCAGGCACCATCCCTCTTGATAAACAGGACGCATGGCGGCGTTCGCTTGAGTCGCTTCTGCAACGTCATTTTGTTGTTTGTGCGACCGGGACTCTGACGTCCGTAAAGGTGTGGTGGAACCGGGACTGTGACATGCCAGGTCCTAGTCAGGAGGGTGTTGGTCTGCGGAGCCCTTTTTAAGTTTCTCTTTCTAGAAAAGTAGGAATGAAAAAGGAAACCTACTGAGAGGGAAACAGCTGCTCTGTAAATCTGGCTCCAGATTGCCAGAAGTCTGGTTGAAGTCTGCTTCTTTTTTTTTTTTTTTTTTTTAAAGAGGCCAGCGTGGACATTGATGAAGAGTTTGCAGGGTTCTTCTTTTTGCCTTTTTCTTTAATCAGATGTCTGTTTAGTTTTATTAGTCTGATCGCCGAGTTTCGTTTTCCAGCTTGCTGTTTCATTTACCACAGGGAAATCGAGTTGTAAAAAAATGTCCAAAGGTCAAAAACTTTTTTTTTTTTTTCACACAGAGTGCTGACATCATCAAATGGCAAACTGCACCATCAGTTATAAGTGCAGCTGAAAGCAAAAAAAAAAAAAACAACAAACAAAATGTTTGAAGTGTTTTTCTAAATTTTGTGAAGTTTTTCAAACGTGTGAAGCCAACCCAGCCGAGGTGTGGAGGTCCTGCGTCGCCCGGAGTCATTATCACCCACCACTCCTGCTGGGAACTGAAAAACAAGAAATACCCTTCAAAGCTGCAAAACACTGTCACCCTACTAATCTTTTTTCTTTTCTTCCACTTTAAAGTAAATGCAGCTTTTCTGCCAAGGACATTATTAAAAGCAGATTTTGCTCAAGAAAGCTCTGCTAGACAGACAATAATTTATTGAAATCTGTTTCTCATTTATATTTGACTGCCAGAGGAAACGGGGTTTCATTTTGTTTGCATTCAGTTTTGTTTTTTGTTTAGTTTTTTCAGATCGTGGAGGTTTGGTAATTGTGTAGTCTTACTGTGCGCAACACAACTTTAATTACCTTCTGAAGTATTTTACTTATCTTTTGCGAGATCATTTCTGAGTATCTTTTTTTTTTCTCTCTCTCTTCACAGGTTTGATTCATCTGGATCGAGTGAAGAAGGGAAAACCCTTGACTTCTGCGTAAATGTTGAAGGCCTGGATCTGAACCACCTTCTTTCTCTCCACCTGCTGGTTGTGAGCCTCGTTGGGATCTTTCTCACCAAGAACTCCAACTTAAAGTTCCCCCACATTGAAGCCTTTCTTTGAACACTAGGTTAAAAATATTTAAAGGATTAAATCCCAGTTTACAACTGAATCTTACCTGGATTCGTCTGTGGGACAACATGGCAAAGAAAAACAGCCAAAAAGGTATTTATTTATCTCATTAATGACCATATTTGTATTTTATTTCACAAATAAGTGTCTGTGTGTGAATTTTTTGTCATTTGATTCATGTTTGCGATGTTTTTTTTATTACTGTTATTATGAGGATGCACATTTGGACTTGTACAGTAAATTTGAGCTTTGGATATTTGCAGTGACATTAACCTGCTTTCACTGCATGAAGAAAAACAACTTTTCCAAGGACTCAGCAGTTCCTGTCATCTTTAAATGGCTATAGATTAACTTTGGACTATGCTCTGAGTGCTCACACTCGACTTTATAAAGAGACCTCTGAATGGCTCAGCTGTTTCATGAATCAGCTGGTTTTATACTGGCTCTGGTTTAAAAAAAAAAAAAAAATAAAACACGAGGTTTATCCTTTTGCAGGGATGTCTTTTTGAGGTCTGTTGTTTTTTAATTCGTTTGAATCGGTTGCCGAGTGTTCTGGCACAAATGTGCTGAAGTGTTTGCTACTTGTGCTGCTTACTGAAGGGTTTGTGCTTAAATGCCTCAACAACAGGTCCTTCCACCTCCACGGTTCACTGATGCGGGCATCTTCATTTTCACTGTGCCTCCGTGTGCGCACATGCATGAAACACAAGTATTTTCAGTCCGTACATCGGCACAAATCTTGTCTTTTGTGATGGGATTTAAGGCCTCATCTCACAGCAATGCTTGTTGTGAATACGTGAAAGTTTTCTACACTTTCAGCCTTCGATGCACGTGGAAACTGCGATTTAGGAGCCCCTAAACTATGTTTAGGGGTGAAACGAAGTGGGGGGAAAAAATGTTGCTGCATCTGGACAGCCAAAAGACCCCCCTCTAACCTAACCAATGACCCCAAGCATGATAGATGCATCAACAGGACTGTTCGGTGTTCGTGTTGCAGACCCTCGTTTATCAACTACAGCAAACCTTTCATATGCTGTATTACTTCAACGAACAGACGAGGCTGATTTATAATAACACTGCCTTTAAATGGAGCAGAACAGAACCCCCTCAGTACACCAAATAATCCAAGACCAAAAGGATCTTATCTTTTTATTGAATGTCTCTGTCAACAATTCAATATACAAGCACTGCAGAAAAACTACAATATACATCAGGCATACATTTAAAGAATGAGGGAAATTGGAATGGTTTTAAAATACCGACACTTGTGTTTGAACGTCACGAGGAAAACCCTTCCTGCCAGCCGTCTCATGCTGGACGCTGAAAAGTGGACACTCTGTCCGTGAGTTTGGACCGACACGACTCCCGGTCCACACTGTCCTGCACTTTTATGGTCTTGTAGTTTAACGTGACACAAAGCAGAAGCTCCACAACAAGGATTCAGTTCTTGCTCTTGTTATTTGCCAGCTGTCTTTTTCTTCCTGGTGTGTTTACAGTTTGAGGCCTACAGCCTGTGGCTCTTACCTGTAAGCTTTATGGGCACGCTCCACACCTTTTTTTATTTCCTGTTTTTTGTTATATTTATGTGGCAGCATTGCAGCGCCACATACAAGCCTGGCATACTTGGTTTACTGCAGCATTTGGGTCGTTTTCTGTGTTTCTGTTTTTTTTTTTTATCGTTTTTTAATTGAGGAAGGGGGGAAAAAAAGCAAAACGTTCCAGTCATACAAAGTTTTCCCAGGAAATCTCTGCAAAGAGGTCTGGTGGTTCTTTTGTTTTGCAAATTATGTTCTACCGTGGCTTGCAAATCCATGTCAAGGCCTCGAACAGGCAGTGGAGACGAGTGATTGTGTTTTTTGTTTTTTGTTTATTTTGTATATTTATTTGCAGATACATCCGGTGTGGTGTTTGACACTCGCTCCAAAATGGTCATGTCCCAGGGAGGAACGGCGGAGAGGATGAAGGAGAAGGTAAGACGTGCCCGGGCTGCTCGCCACTCTCTCTGCGGGCGTAATTTGAAACACCAAGTGACAAAATTTGGGTTAGCTGCTCCCAAAGCTGCACACTGCTAAGATTATTTACATTCAGCTTCACCGATCCTGAGCTGCTCTTTCCTAAAGAGCTGCAACAAAAACTCCCAACATTTGGAGCAAAGTTTCACTCTTTATGTCTTAATCCTTTTGTAATAAGAGTTTATTTACCCGTCTCCATGAATAACCTGAATTTCCTAGAAAAGTGACTTTGCTTGTGGTACAACAGTGAGCCTCTTTAGAGAAGTTTATCTAGAAAGGAGCAAAAAACAATATATACAGCAGGTAATGGTTTTACTGTGGCGGTGTGATGTTTTTATGGCTGGTTTATAGGGACTGGAAAGCTGAATGTGGATTACTTTCAGGAAACTGGGGGGAAAAAAATTAGCTTTACAAGCAAATGTTTTGTTTTAAGATGCAGAGTTGCAGAAAGCTTCAACTTTAAATATTTTAACATTTTTGCTTGTCCTTCACGAGACAAGCGTCCTGTATAAATATGCGTGCTGCTGTCTGTAAACCTGACGTGGCCTCAGGGCGGAAATGTCCACAGTGTAAACGTCTGGTGGAAAGTAAATCACCTTGAGTAAATCTTTCTTTCTTTCTTCCTTCACAGATCAGCGCAGTGAGGGCAGTTGTCCCCAACAAAAGCAACAATGAGATTGTGCTGGTGTTGCAGCACTTTGAGAACTGTGTCGACAAGACTGTGCAGGCTTTCCTGGAAGGTATGACGACTTCTGGGTTCAAAGTACTCAAAGCGTGTTTCCTATAAGTGGCATGTTCACCCGGCAGAACTCCACTTTTCTTCTTTTCCTTCCAAATATATTTCTAAAGCTACACGTTTCGTTTAATGTGCACTTGTCCTGACATGTCACCCTCATGTTTAAGAACCGTGAGCAACTTTTTAAATCTTTTTTGTTTCTCATGCCATGCTCCGAATGAGTGTCATCTGCGTGCATGCAGTTTCACAGGTTTAATTATAGAAAAGTTGTCCTCATACGTCACACCGCTTTGTTCCTTATTTAGAGGCATCCAAAAACCGCCACGCAGCATTCTTATATTGTGTTGGTATTTACAAAGCTCCAACCTGTGGTGTGGCTGTACATACCTGCCGTCATTTGTGTGGTTTCCGCTACAGGGAGTGCAGATGAGATCCTGAAAGAGTGGAATGTCACCGGCAAAAAGAAGGTGAGAGTCAGAGAACCTGTTCCTTAAAATGTCCAAGTCAGCATATTTTTATAATCCTTCTTTTTACAGCTGCCAGTAACAACAGCTTCTTATTTTGATTCGTCTATTGACTAGTCTTTCTCTAAAATTCAAATTAAAAATTTTATTTTTATATTTAAGTAAACTTTGACATTTATAATTGGCCACTAATTAAAATGTAAACGAAGACTGAATTGAATTAAAGCAGAAAATATAGACCTAAAGTGCCAACTCCTGCACAACAAAATAAAACAAAGCTCTCATTTGTATATTAAAAAATGAAAAGCCTGGATAATTAGCATGATGTAAATGTACTTTAGGTAAGAACTGCAGCAAACTGGTGAGAAATCCTTCTTTTGCAGAATTTCAGTCACAAGTCTCTGCCGATCAGAAAGAGGAGAGAAATAAACAAAACAACTATTTAAAATGTTACAATGAAGACTGTAACATGTTCTTTTAACTTGGCACACACTTTCACATCATGTATTATATAGGAACTTGTCTGGTTTAATTTTTATTCATTTAGCCGTTAACATTAAATGTGCTTAAAACGTGCAGAAGTCAAAGGATTCAGGAAAGCAGCACATTAACACACTGGTGTTGTATCAAGATCTGTTCCCTCACCTAAATATAGAAGATTTTCAGCCATCAGGTTGTTTCCAGATGAAAAAAGGAGCCAAAAAGATGTCAGGATCTTTGCTCTTAGCATTTTATTTTAAATGTTGTCACTTAAAATAACAGAAAAAGAAGAAAACAGAACAAAGCCAGCGGGGAATCATCAGATCTTCACGAGGGAACAAAACTCAACACAACACTGGCACAGCGTCATCGCGCACTGGCCCAGATTCTGGTCTAAAAGTTTCCACAAACATTTATTCACTAAAAAAATGTAGATCGCAGACAACCTGTCTAACTTCGGAGTGCATGCTGAAGCTTTAAAAATAAATTTAAAAAAAAAAAAAAAGGTACAGAGGTTGTAGTTTTTTCCGCTCGTCTGTCTGTCTGCAGCTCTTGTTCTTCTGCCGCTGTAAGCCAAGGAAACCTTCCAAAACGCATAAACCATCCTGTTATCGTCAGCTAACCTGAAGCACTCCAGTATTTTAGACCCGATAGAGGCCGAGCTTATTAAACGCCATCTAAGCCTCTCTTTGCCCTCATGATAGCTGGAAAGTGAAAATGTAGCTCTGACGGATCCGACCAGAACTCAACCGACTCCTGCGGTGTATATTAGTGGCGTGGAGAAAGGATGAGTTTAGACAAATTTCCACAATCCGTCAGGTCAATTGTGACATCTATCCACAGCAGCTCTGCTTCTTTTGTATGAAAATGTTTCTGTAATTATTGCAGTTGTTAAAACTTAAGTTATTTTGCTGCCCTTTTGTACGCACCGATTTGGTCCGACGGCTCAATAGAGATGCGTTTTGACACTGATATATCCATGTCCAGCCCAAGAAGAAAAAGAAGCCCAAGCCTCAGCCCGAGGTCTCCGCAGAGCCTGCTCCGCCTGAGGCCACGTCGCCCGAAGAGGGCAAGGACGAGATGAACGGCTTTCACGCCAACGGATCGGTAATGGACGGAGAGTCTCTGGATTCCCTGAGCGAGCAGCTGGACTCTGCTTCCCTGGATGCAGCCGAGCTGGACTCTGAACCCGCTACATCCGAAACCACCGGTAAACACGACTCTCCGTTTAAGATGCGAGCAAAAGGAGGAGCAGAGGTCATGAGGGTGCTGTAGGAAACTACCTCAGTGTCTGTCCAAATGATAGAAATGTCTGTTTTTAAATTTGATCTGTTCTGGATGAACACTGATACAGAGTTTAATGTTATTTATAAAGCAGACCTATTTTTGTCCTTTTTATACGTAAAACGAGCTGTGGTGACATATGAATGGTCTCTGTGATGAGGTCATACATTTGACAGGGCTGTGTTTTGTTTGGCTCATGACATTGTTCCTTCAAAGCTCAGTAGCTTCAGGGGCTAAAATAACAAAATATTCCCTATTAATAAGGATGACCTGAATGAGTTTTGCTCTGGAGACACTTTATTTCCTTAACTTTCTTTTCTTAGGGTTGTTTTTTTTCCTGTGATAATTTACTAATGAAAAGTCAGAAACACTCACTTTTTTTTTTCTTTCTTGAATGACCCACCTCCTAGAGTTTTATTATTATTTACGGTGGGTATAATACACTGTTGCTAATGTACAGTATATGCTAACGCAGAATAATCCATTTGTTTTTGTTGTTTTCCCACTGATTAAAACAGGAACATGTTTTGTTTTTTTCCCCCAGGTGCAGAAGCAGAAAGTCAAGGTAGCGCTCCAAGTCCCGCTTCCCAGCAGGGAGGGAGAAATCACCAAGTTCCCAGAAGAAACAAGTCACGACACATGACGGGCTCAAATTTACACCCCTCCTCCTCCTCATTAGCATCCAGCACTGATGAGCAAGGATTGTCAGGAGTAAAGAAAATGGGTTAGAAACTTTAAGCTCTAATTTTTCATGGTGGATGTAGCTTACTCTGTTTGATAACTGCAGTGCTCTTCCAATCCCTGCCCAGGCATGGGTAACTTGAGACAAAATGTGTCATAGAAGCAACTCACAGATTTGGCTTTAAGGAAATACACACACACACACACACCCAGGGCACTGCAGGAAAACACTCACCTTAGTAACCTTTAACATCTCCTCCTCAGCTCCCAACATCAACCGCTCTGTGAAAGACCTGCAGAGATGCACCGTGTCCCTGAGCCGCTACAGGATGGTGGTCAAGGAGGAGATGGACTCCTCCATCAAGAGGATGAAGCAGACATTTGCTGAGCTCCAGAGCTGGTACGTCAGTTTCCTGCAAAACCTGTCTGCAGTCATTGTGACAATTTAATGCGGAGGTCATTAAAATAAGCACGTTGAAATGAGAATTGCAGAACATATCCTTGTAGTTTGTTTTCACTGCAAGCACCAACAACTCCAAGGCACCTCGGTAATTATCTCTGCATATCTGCATTTTATTCTTCCTTATACCAACACTGTGTCAATCACATCTCTGTAAATGCACCTTGAGCTTTCAATAGCTTCTGCTTTATTTTATGGACGTTGTGTGTGTGTTTTAAATTATTGTTGTTTGTTTGTTTGGCAAATAAATGTAAGTGCGCCACATTTCCGTACCCAGGCTGAGAGCAGATCGTGTTACAGACACCAGCCCCAAAACTGCCTTTTGGTGGAAAAAGGGGGAAAAAAACGTCTGGAAGTGACTCAATACATTAATCTCAGATGACTCATTTTAATCCACAGTAAATACTAAAAAAAAAAAAATCAGTAAGTTGTTGTTTTTTTTGTTTTTTTTTAAATCTTATTATTTCAGGCTGTATTTGTTCAGCTAGCTCTGCTCGACTGTGACTCTAATGAAAACTGTGTTTAAAGAAAAGTCTGAGGACAATGTGTCCTGATTTATTGTTAGTCAAGTTTAAGAGGTTGAGAAAAGTATTTTTTCCATTTCTTTTCTCTTTTTACAAACCTTAAATGGCTGAAGTTTGCTTGAATTGTGGACTGATTTGACTTGGTTGAAATATATATATATATATATTACTTTTTAATGTGAATTCTCACTTTTTTTTTCTACATTTAAAAAAACACAATGGCCCCCCCGCTCTTCTAACCCTTTCCTCAGGAATGAGAGGTCATATGTATGTTTGAAAGAAGCAGAAAAGGCTTTTTGTTGTTCTCGTTACAAAGATGCTGAAGTCTTATTAAACAGAAACCGTTTTGGCTCAGCTCCATGTGCAGCACATCCTCCGACTGCCCGAAACGTTTTGACTGCGATCTCCTGGAAATACCTCTTTGCCTATAAATCGGTGTAAAATAAGCACCACTTATTTAATGTTTTTGACTCTGAAAGCGCAGAAGTTAAACACTCATAAGTGCTTGTCAACATCACTAAAGCAGGACTCTGAAATGTGTTATAAATTGGTGTGTGAAGATGCTCACACTGGACCATTTAACGTTGCAAACGTTGCTGTAGCTCCTGATCTGATATATTTTCCCAGCTCTGTCCTCTTCTATTACTCAGAAGGTTTGATTAAAGACTCTGCTCCTACTTGTTGATCTCATTGTAAAGAATGTCTGCAGCGAATGTTGTTTTATCACAAATGCATCGTTCATCTGCGTGTCCAGAGTTAATGGTGCACTCCTTTACATTTTAATTTTTTTAATGTAGCTTTCACTCAGACGTTTTATTAGCTAGTAAATATTTTAGGATTGCAGTACCTGTGCTTGTACAGTAAGTAATATATATTTTAGATCTTCCTATTCGGTAGAGCAAACACTTTTTTTAAACAATTTTTTTTCCTCTCATTGTGTTTCTTGATGGCGGCTAAACATGCACGTGCACACACACATGTGAAAACGTTTAAAGAACTTCATGATTTGATAAGAACAGTAATATTCAGATTTATGTCATGATTTTTGTTTTGCATTGTCGTTTATTGACAGGATCGCAGTTTTGATTACAACCAGGGTTATTTGTGAAAAGTTCTTTCAAAGTCAGGAAACGCAATATTTATTGTTGTGGTGAAAAGTTAATTGACACTTTTTTTCTTTTTTTTTTTCTAGTCTAATGGACAGAGAAGTGACTCTATTGGGAGAGATGGACAAAGTGAAAGCTGAGGCCAGTAAGTACTTCTCCCGTGTAAATATACTAAACTCTGCTCGCACTTACCAGTAGAGCTGCTATTATTCTTCCATAATATGATCGCCTGACTCAAAGGCCTGAAGAATCTGACCTAAATCAGTCCCAGAGGAACCAAAAGAGATTGTTATGGAACAACAAGTCCCAGTTTCCTCAGAACTGCAGTGATGCCCTTAGGGTGCTGATATACCTAGAGTATACTTGGTGTGTTTGTGTACCTGCAAGTGTGTGTGTGTAACATGACAGAGCAGGACTCCATATTTGTATAAGTAGGTCAGTTTCTCTTATTCTACCCTCAGTGTGGAGTGTTGTGTGTTCAAGCCCTGGAAAAACTGAATAGTGTCAGGTGTCAAGGGAGCTTCAATGCTGTCTTTGTGCGAGGTGTGTGGCGAGTTGAGAGGAAAGCAAAGAAACTCTAGTACTTCTTCGACATTACGTTACAAAAGCAGTGTTTCTTCAACATTTACCATTTTCCCCCCCTCATTTTAGGTGACAGTTGTGTTACTTTATTACATTTTTCTCCTTAAGAAAAAACAACCTAAACAAAACCATGATTTTGTTTGTAAAATCCAGATTATGATCATCCTCACCTCTCAGGTCTCTTTTAACAATAGCTCCCAGTAGTCCTAAGATTCTACGAGTGTTGCCAAAAGCAGCAACATAGTGCTATTTATTCCTCTCTTTTTCTATTTTAAATAGGTTTTTGTTTGTAGCAGTATTTGTCCTCCATATTAAGAAGCAGGTAAAGATGTGTGTAATATGGGCATGTTGTGATGTCTAGGTGGCTGGATCATAACATCTCTTGCAGCTCTGATGGGATGTTTTTGGTCTGTGTAAGGCTGATGATCCCACGACTCTCTCCATGACCTAAACAACCTATTAAAAAATGGCTGGATTGCTTTAAATTCTGAAAGCCTCTTTGAATATGAAGCCAACTGTGATGCTGCAACACTCTTAGTACTTGCCAAATAGTTTTTTTTTTTTTCCTGCTAAAGTCCACATCTACAAAATGCTTCACTTGCTCTCACCACACGCTATATGCCCGCCTGGCACAACGCTCTTAAATCGCGTCAGGAAGTGGCTAGAAGCGAGAAGATCACGTCCCAGCATAACTGCACCACCGTGGGCACTTGGTCGTTTCCATGACCAGTCATACCCTGAGGTTTGAGACCAGTGTGGCCACTCTGGTGCACGTGGGCTCCACGTCCTGGGTACGCTGCCACCTTGCTCCACCCAGGACCTTGACAGCTAGAATGATATCAAATCATCACAACCTTGCTACAGAAGTATTGTCCCGGGTTTAACAAGGAGCCCTCTAGGTTCCTATTACAGCCCTGAAGACCTCACCAAGCTGCAAAGACCATCAATGTTTTGGCCGTTTGTTACATTTTTGCAGGGTTGTCATTCTGTCTGATGGGGGTGGGGCTTAAGAAAGACCTGTGACCCTCAGGGTCATGTGTCACCAAGACCCATTGCACATGAGGAAGGTTGACCCAAGATGTCCGATCCACCAAAAGAGCTACTTTAGCCCTAACTGCCGAAACTGGCATTGGTTCAGGTTGATGTCTGGAGCTACGCAACAAAGGTAGAGAAACATTCAGGCTCGTCATGATGTGCAAGGTGAACCAAGTTCAACACCAAAACCACCTTCACTGGACACATGAGAATGAGAACTGGACCCCTGACGAGTTGAAGAACTGGTCTGATGAATCATGAGGTTTGTGAGGCTTTAACAGCCCATCAGCTAAAAGCATGAGTATCATGTTGGAAATGTGGTTCTGTTGTTGAATAACTTCTCAGAACTTGTGGTAAATGTTGTCCAGCTGATATCACATGGAGTGTATGAAGCTGATTGAAAGCTTGAACCTGTATCTGCAGCTGGTTGCAGCAGTCACACACGTATTTATTCTGTCTGTATAAAGTCACAGGGTTCTCTTTTTTTTGTCTATCAAAGCTTCAAAACAGAACAACAGTGGAAATGTCCCAAAGGAAACGAGTTTCAGACTTTAGTTGAGGTTTGGAAATGCACCTACTGCTTCCCAGAGGGGGTTTAACTTCCTGTCAGACCTGTTGAAGATGCAGCACATGAAGACATTTAACTGCCTGGTGAAGTCCTTCTGAACGGGTCCTGCCGGATGGAGATGTGTTGCGCTCGGATACGGAGTTGGTGGTTCCGTTGCTGTAAGGGTATGACTGTGTCGCTGTGTTTCAGTGATGATTCTGGACGCCCGGCAGAAGAGAGCGGAGGAGCTCAGACGGCTGACGGACCAATCTGCATCCATGTCCGAGGAGCAGCTGGCAGAGCTACGTGCAGACATCAAAGTACCTCCTGAAATCTGAGCTTTTCATTTACTACTTTAGGTTACAACTGACTGAATGAGGGAATTTTTTAAATTTTTAATGTAATAAATGCGTCCTTTTTTCTTTTTATGTTTATTAAAAGATGAGACCGTATATATCTGTGTTTTGAGGCACACACAAACTTGAGGTCTGGTTTGTTTTTTTTGCAGCACTTTGTGAGCGAACGGAAATACGACGAGGACCTCGGGAAAGCTGTCAGGTTTACATTTGACCTTGAACCTCTGAAAACGAGCATCTCTGGGTTTGGATCAGGTACTGCATCCACTTCATGTCTTTTTAGCAATCATTGACCCTTGCTGTGATTCTCCCTGAATGTTTGAAAAACGCATCAATCTCAAAATCTGAGACCAGACCACTAAGTCAAGTTATCCACAGCTACACAGAAGTTTAATTCGAGTGATTTAATTACTCATGATATACCAGAGTGCATACCCAGCACAGATGAAGAAAGCAGCTAACAAGTTTGCATGCAGATTATATTTCATGCAGTAAAAAGTTAAGCAGGTAACTTTGATTTATTTGCATCCTAAATGTAAAAATCTGTCTGTAATTCTTAATAAAATACAACTTTCCTCCCTGCACTAAGATGGCAGCTGACAGGCCAGCAGCACATTGTATAAACATCACATTTATATGAATAAACATTACATGATTTTAGGACGGTAAGAACAAATTTCTAAATGTTTTAGAGTTGTAAACTTCCCAAACTTCTCTAAAGTATCGGACTTGTTTTCTGATTACATAAACGGTCTGCAGCACAAACATCAACAAAGTAAAACTGAAAAATCATGTTTGAAGCTTCATAAATTCAACAATATGATTGAAACTGTTTATTTGGGATATTCTAATCCAGTGGTTGTAAACAGGCAAATCAATGCTTTTCTTATTAAAAGCAAACCTATGAAACGAGGACAAACATTTTATTCTTTGGAGCTTCAGTAAGTGATATCCTCCCGTAAAGGTGGACGATGACGGAACAACTGAGCAGGGTTTACTGTCCCAAACTATTTACAGTGTTTGTTTTGACACATGCCAACAAACTGGGGACACCAAAAACTTGTTTCTCCTTTTACTCGAGGTGTAACACTATACTGCACACTTAAGATCCCACAAAATCTTTTTTTTTTCTTTCTCTTTGTTGAATTCCATGGTTTATAATTAAACTCAGTTTTCCAGCTAAAACACGTCTTTTAATACAGTTTTAACAAATTATATTAGGAAAATATTCAAAAGTTTTTAAATCTTGTCAAATTTGAACAAAAATACAATCATAAGTGTTTCATTTAAACAGTTTTAGTGCAAAGTAAAACTCATCTGTTTTTAAAAGAAAGCTATAAAAGACAATACATTTTGTTAAATCAAAGGGTCACACAAACCTAAAGTTCACTCTGTCATAAATAAGCTGTATAGCAGGGGTGTCAAACCCAGTGACGCAAGGGGGCCAAAAATAAATACTTGGTCCTAGCCAAGGGCCAATCACGATCAATATTTAATAAAAATTACGTAAATTAAACATGGTTTTATATGTATTATTTCAAATCATTCGTATAGAAATATCAATGACCTTCTCCCAGTTACAAATTATACAGAATTGAGAGCAAACATACTTTAATGAACACAGACAAATAGATCAAACTTCAAAAAGCTCATCATTAGCAGCTTTTAAATTAATTTTTTTTAATATTAAAACATTTTTTGAAAAAGCCATCAACAAAAACCTGATCATACAGAAATTAAAACTATATATTGTTGGCTTCTAAGTCCCTGTCAGGGAAAACTTCACTATTAAGGCTCAGTTTTTTTTAAGCAAAATAAGAATCAGCGACTCGATCCGTCCCAGACTAGAGGGGCGGACCTGATGAAATCTAAACGTTATCTTGGGGACCGGATGAAACGTTACAGAGAGCCGGATCTGGCCCGCGGGCCTTGGATTTGACACGTGTGACACTGTCATGGATTTCACTCACTGATGATAAGGATGAGGGCATCTTTCACAACTGTTTTATTGACCTTTTATTTTATTTTATTTTATTTCATTTTTGATGAAAAAAGCTGCCAGCTGCTTAAATTTAGGGATTACCTGGTTTCGACTCAGACTATAATTGTGTTTTGGAAAAGCTTTTCCTAAAATGAATGAGGCTTTATTCTGGTTTGTTTGTTTTTTTCTTTTTTTTTTTAAATCTCATCTTTTGAAGGACATTAATTGGTGCATATAGGTGGCGTGTTGACTTGTGTGATCTTTAATCCAGAAACCTAACCTGCTCCGGAGCCAGTTAGGTTAACCTAATCTAGGTTAACCTAACTGGCTCCAGAGCAGGTTCTGTGACACTGAAAATCCCACGCTGAACCTGCCCTTACCTCACTAAAAGGCATCTGGGAGTTTAGGATGACACAAACTTCAGTGAATGTTCTGGTTATAAATGAACAGGTTTGTCCTAAACAGGTTTTTTTTTTTTTAATTTTCTGCTGCTGTTTTGTGCAGATGAAAGGATATTACTCAGTTCACTCTGCAGCCATTGATAAACTTTCTGATTGCATTTGTGACACACAATGCTTTGAGGACACACCTAACTCTTTAAAGCATACTTTAAAGTTAAGTCAATTTCTTTACAGGTTTCTACAGGAAATCATGGTAATGTTTTCTGAGGTTAACAAACATCGATTTTCCCACAATGAGTTGTGATGATTTGCCTCATCATATGTTGGTTTAAACATTAGTTATACAGACTATAAATGAGATACTAAATACACTACATAGTCTATCGTTTGCCAAATTATGGTAAAATAGTCATTTTATTCTTAGAAACTTCCTTTTTAGATCCTGTCTGCAACCTTTAAAATCAAAAAAGCCAAAATCAGAATCGTTCAGGGCTACAAATTTAACTTAAAGCTTGAAATAAAGACAACACAACTCATTGCTATATAAATACTACATATAAAAATAATAGTTTGTTATATTTGAAAACAACCTGTAGTTCATAAAACTAGAATAAAATGTTCATTGATCCTCCTTTTTTATGTTGGGACAAAGGAAAAGACTAAACTCATAAACTCTTATTTCTCCACCCTTTGATCAAATTTAAATGCCGAACAGTACAAGTTATGAGTCATTTCTCGTTATATATTAAAATATTTCACTTTGAAATAAAGTATACGTTTGCACCCTAATAAATAATTAAAGTAGACTTAAATTATTACTCAGTTTGTTGGATATTTAACAGACATCCTGAATTTCTTCTAATTAAACTTTAATTTATTTTAACTTTTAGTATGTTTTTATCAAAGGCAAGCCTTTATTTCTTATTTCTATTATTCCTATTATCACAGTGTCTTAATAGGAATAAAGACATTCATTTCAACCTTATATAAAATATTTGTCGTATGTAGGCAGAACTACAATTTATTTCTCCTCAGGGTCTTAAATATGTTTAATTTTCTGGTGGATTTTAGGGAAATTTTTACACTGTGACTGGAAGATTGATGCCTAAAGTGGCTAACAAATTATTAGTACAAACTGATTAATATGTTCCTACCAGGTATCATTCTGTTACAGAAAATGTTTGCATGAAAACGACTAAAACCAGATTTTCCTATTCTGGTTACGCATATAAAGATGATTGATTCCAGTTTGATTTGGGGCAAAGTTTAAAGATCCACTGCAGAGGGACCAAAGAGCCACATGCAGCCTTCAATTAGATAAAACACAATCTTAATCTGGTCTTAATCAAATCATTTTATTTACATATTCAAATTGTCAGCATCTTACTTGGGCTGCAGGAGTTGTATTACTTGTCAGTGTTGGTTTGTGTTAGAAGTATGTATGTTCAGATTTATCACTATGATTCGGTGTTCATAGAGAAATGAGACTGACTGAAAGGCTCTCTGAGATGTCCTCGTCAGGTCCTGTAGTTCGTTTCTGTTCACCGTTGGGGCACGCTGCCCTCCAAGTGACGACACTGGTGGCGTAGGGTTTTACTGATAAGCTTTGTTTAAATCAGCTCTCTGACAATCTGACGTGAGACGGATTCTACCGCTCGGCTCGGTCTAATCCCTGGGATGTCCTGCAGGACGTTTCTTCTGTAATAAATTAAAAAATCAACAAGCTGGGTCTTCCTGCCTCCCTCATCTCGCTACAACAATATCCAGATTTAGAAAACCTGGTTTGACATTTTGGGGTTGATAACTGGTGACGTCTTGATTGTTGGTCTTAGTTAAGCCAGATAACCAGAACTTTCTGGACTTGTTGAACTTGTTTGGTAATACAGGCCCCCAGTGAATTGTGTCATACAAATAATTTAATCATCAAAGTTTGTTTTGCTTGTCTCACTGAGGTAGACTTTCCACAGTTCCTCTCCAAGGGACAATTAGTGACAAACTGATTATTTTATCATTTTATTTATAAGGACTAAGTAAACCTGTGACCTCTGACTAAATGTTCAAACTTTTCAAGAACCGAATGTTTGTGGTTTAGACGAATCTGACTCTCCTCCTTTCCTTGACAGTGTACCACCCACGAACAGGCTATTCCAATCGCTCCCGCTGTAGCTCCACGTCCTCCTCCATCGCCAGCCCTGGCCTACAGGAGACCCCTCCTCCCACCCAGACCCCGAGTGCCCCCGCTGAAACCCGCCCTCCCCCAGCCAAACAGGTCAGCTGGAAAAGCAGCCGTCTGCCAAACGCGCACGTCCCGAAGGTGCCGATTTGAACCAGCTGACTGGCTGTCTCCTTCCTCCCCCAGATTTTCCAAGGGAACCGGCGCACCTTCCAGGGACCAGGGTACCACTCAGGAGGACAGCGGTTCAACGTCAGCTCCCATCATGACAGGAGCGCCGGACGCGGGAGCCATCGCCATCAGAGCGACGGGGGCCCCGCCGGCCACACGTCGCAACACTTCAACAGCTCCAGAGGCCCCGCCCATTCCTCCACGTCCTCCCACAACCAAGAGCGACCTGCTCACAACGGGCTGCCCCAAAGGCCTCCTCGAACGCACTGCCCTTGACATCGAAAACCCGCGGCTCAGTCAGACCCCTCCCCTCCTGTCCCCTCCCCCTCCCCAGCCTTCCTACTAACTCCTTTCAATGAAGAATAGTATACAAGTTTACATAATTCAGTCAGTTGAGCTGTAGTGCCACCTCTCTACATCAGTCCATTCATCCTTCAGACTTGAAAAGCTCTCACTGTTCTGTAATCGCTCTTCTTCTTCTTCTTCTTCTTCCATTTCTGTCCTCCTGGTTGCGGTGACAGTTTCTATCTTTAGACCCCCTCTGAGAGAGTTCACTGCTCTGCTATTGTCGGGTTCTGTCTTTAGTTTCTGCAGCGAAGCGGTCTGCCAGAGACTGACGTGATTACCTGCAACAATCTGTGCACTATTGAAGTTGAACTCTTAGTACTTTTTCTATTTCTGCCGTGGCGCTGTCAGCTCTCTGATTTGAAGCTCAGATGTTTTTTGTTTTCTTTGTTTTTTTTGTTTTTTTTGTTTCTCCTCCAAGAACCATTTCAATGCCTTCACCGTGGAAAGCGTTGTGAAAGTGCAAAAGTAGTTCTAGCGTTGACAGGGATCTCTGTCGTCTGAGTAGTAGACGTGCAATCAACACTACAGACTGTGGTTAATCATCGTTGGGTAAAAATGAGACATATCAAACTAATCCAGAGCTTTTTTTTGTATGGCTGCTACAAACTATAGGGATCTTGTTGGGACTTAGACCTGTTTAGACACAGACGTTTCCTCTTAAAGTAGTAGTTTAACGTTGGTTGATATGCTTACTTCTTTCTTCTGCAGAGTGAAGCGCTTAAATGGGCACCCTGAAGCTGGAGCAGGCGGCAGAAATGAGCTCCGTTCGCTCTCTGAATGTCGTTCAGGAAGCTTACGGTCACGTGACTGGGCCTTCGGTAAAATAAAGCAACGGGCCTGAGGTTTTCCCTAAAAGAATCCTGTTTCCAGTCCTGACTCTTAAGTAAATAATCTGCTTTCTGTAGCTCCACATTTACCAAAAACCCCACGGTCCATTTTCTCCTAACTCTGCAAGGAGTAAGCACATTTCCAAACAGATTAAACTATTTATTTGTCATCTTTGCCTGCAGCAGTGATGTCTCCCCTTACCACATGTCCTGGGGGGAGGGGTTACTGCGTGTGCTGTTGTTCTTGGCTTGCTGTCCATTATTTTCTAACTAAGAGAGGGCTTGTTACCTTTTTGTTTGTTTTGTTTATATATATATATATATATATATATATATATATATATATATATATATATATATATATATATATATAAATAAATAAATAAAAATTAAGAAAAAAAAAGTTAACTCTTTAGACAAAAGGCTCCTTCGATGTACACAAGCTTTCATAATCCTGAACATTTATTCAGCTGGACTTTCTTCTGCACGTGCAGTTTCTCGCTTTCTTTCGATGCACACAGATGACATGTTAATGTCGTGCTTGCCTTTTAGTCACAGACTTCACATCTGCCTTTCTACAACCATGGATGTCTCCATTGTGAATGGATGGTACTCGTGGAGCGACCGAGGTCTAAAACCCACCTCCACCTTTTTACGAACCCGCCAGGCCCAACAGCAGAGGGAAATGCGTGAAAATTACCGAATTCGTTGGGGAGTTGTCGACTCCATTGATGCTTTATTTTTATTTTATTTTTTGGCTCCTGTTGGTTGAAATGTCCTCTCCGTGTCCACCTTTTCGAACAAAATGACAGCGAATACCTCAAAGCTGATCCTCTCGCAGCCCGTTTCAGTCGGTTTTCTTCCGGTGGGCTCCTGGCGATTCCTCATCTCTTACCTTTTTATTGGAGTTGTGTACATATACAGAGCTACCAGTCGTGTTACTTTGCTGCTTCATAATGTTTCTTCATAAAGTGTCGTCTTCCTTTTACAAAGGTTTTTAGGGAACAAAGAATTATGAAGTATTTTAGTTTTTGTTGTTTTGTTTTTTTTCTTCATGGCTTTCTGATCATAGAATTTGTTTTTTCTTATTTGAGATTAAAAATGACTCTAGTAATTAAATTAGTCAATGTGGAGAAAATATTGCAGGTTTGTTTGCAAGCTTCGGTATAGAAACGCTGAGCGGGCTTGACTGAAAGGGTTGGTTGGTTCAGTGTTTTGGGAATGCACTCGTTGGGTTTTCCCGTCGAGCTCCAGAGCGCTGTGAGGGTTTTTTGCGAGCCGCCGGTTTACTTTAACGCAGGTTCAGGACGGGTGCTTCTGTTCAGAACCGTTATTTATTCACCGCGCAGCAGACGAGCTCAGAAGTGTCTGTCTGCAGCTTTTTCAGTCCAGTTGGCTCAAAATCAGTAAGTCTTCAGCCTTAAATCTGGAAAATGGTTTAAAATTCACCTTAGTGTTGGGGGCTTTTTGCTGCTGCTGACTTAAATGGTATATGAAGATTATTAATTACAAAACAGCTCGGTTGTTCAAACCAGAGCGAAAAAAAAGAAGAAAAAAAAAGTGTTTAAATCTGTGCTGTGAATGGAGGAAGTTTCCAACAAACAGTGGCTGGAAATGTCCGCTTGTTGCCTGGGAACCTCCCAGTAGTCTCCTCAAGCAGCAGATGTTCAATTGTACACTTAAAGGGGGGTTTTTGTTGCACAAAACGGAAGCTTTGCTTATGTTGGTAAGTGAGCCTCAGACGTGTCTGCAGGTGGGTTTTGTCGCCGTTGGTCGGGCAGCAGCTCGGTGTGTTTTGACGAGGTGACTGGTTGTATCGCTGACACCTGCGGACTGAAGCCGCACCGAATTCCTAAGTTTTCCTCAACGAGCGCTCATGTCCCGACCGAGGGTGGGCTGCGCCGTGTACTAATCCAAACGGCAGGAAACGAAGCGCTGGCTTCAGTCAGCTGTGATTTCTGCTGCGGTGTCAGTTTTCACTTCATCCACATCGTTTTGGTTTGCGTCCCAAACTCCACGGAGATCAGCCGAAGTTATGATCTCATCCCATTAAAACGGACAGCCTTTTATTTGTCCCCTGCCTGTTTAAAGAAAATGTCTAAAAGGGATAAATCCAACACTTCGCCCGTTTCCTCTTTCAATCCTGCTTTTACTTCAGATTCTTTACTGTATATACATATATGTAGCTTTATGATTTTGTGCTCACATAGGGCATTTTGTACGTGATATTCATACTAGGCATAATTGAAGGTCAAACATCTGCTTCATTCATTCTTCCAGTAGACTTTGTCCTTCTCGAAACTATTCTGATACAACTGTAAACTCAAGTGCCTTCTCTCGTGTCCCGCTGACTCCTCGACATTTTCTCCACCAGAGTATGGACCAAAGACATCAACCGTCCCAGACTGCCCAGCCCTCTCTTTTCTCCCCCCCTCACTGAATGGCACACTTTTCATTTACTACAAATAAACTGTTTGCAATACCAGCTGTGTATTTGTGTTGTTGAATTTACACACACTCATCTAAAACCACCAGTCATGCATGTAAGTCGATATTACGTGGGTTTTGTAGTGAGTTTCGGGTTTCACAATGGTTCCTTGAAGGTAGGTTTATGTATTGAATGAGCTAAAACGACTCTTCACACAATGAGACATAAATAAATGAGATTCTTAAGATCAAAGCAAAAATAATTAGTGAAGGAATGAAGGTGACAGGGTGTGCAGTACTTCAAACAACCAGCAGGTGGAGCCATAACGCAATTTAAACATGAAAAACAGGAGCTCTGATGGGATGTGAAGTAATGTACTTCAAACTTTACTATAACCTTTTTGTTTTTTTGTTTCTTTTTTTTATATGACACAAAAAGCTAAACATGAAGCACACATAAATGGTGCTTTTTATGTGAAGATAAAATTTTCCACTTTTTCACCCTAAATGTGAGGTCACTTTATAGGTTTTATAATAAACCTCAGAGGATGTGATTTGGTGAAAAAGATTTTAAAATAATCTTAATGAACCAATCTCCATTTTGGGGTAAATTTTGGTCTCTGTTTTATTAAATACTAGTTGTTTTGTCACTTTTTTTGGATTTTAAAGTGATAGTTCAGATCGTTCAAAGAGGGATTCTGCAGGAAAAGTTATGAACTAATAGCTGCTGTAGGTAGAGATGAGTTGAATTCTGACTGATGAGCTAACAGGTAGTCTGAGAGGTCTTAAAATGACTAAAATAAGTTATAGCAGTTAATGCAAACACTAATAAACCTGAACACTGCCATCAGTTTCACATTACATGGATAATAAATATAAACTGGTGCTCTTATTCAGGCAGACTAGCTTCTAATATTTAATTTCTTTATTTATTTTTAAATAACTAATCATTTAAAAACATTGTTTTTCTTTATGCTCACAAGGTCCTAGTCATCCCAAACAGCTGGAGGATTTTATAAATGCCCCGCCAAATTCCGGAGGTTAAGACGGCATCACTTGGGCTCGTCAATCAAGTCCAAACTGTTTAAAGAGCCATCTACAACAGGTGAGATATTAACTGTTCATAACCGTTCCACAGAAAGGTGAACTGGGTCAGCGCTTCTCTGTAGAGGTGAACAGTGAGGTAATCTGAAAAACAACCTAAGGAACTACCTTCACCTGTGTCACTGTGAGAAGTATTTTATCAAAACTGAATTTACATTTTCCACTTCTTTAACCAACAATCTCACGGCACGCATTAAGAGAAAGGAATGTTACTTTAAATAAGACGTGAGCAAACACATGTTTTGCTTTCAGAGATATGAGACGGGTTTAAAATGCCACAGAGGTCCCTGAGCTCCAGAAGCAGGTGGAACTTCATGAACGGACTTTTTGAAAAACAGGGCGCAGACGACTAAGATGGTGCATTTATTCAGATGCCACGAGAGTAAAAACTGCAACGAACGATTCAATATATAGCTTAAAAACTTACAAAATATAAATTCACCTAATCTTTTTGGTGTATATATAAAAAAAATGGAAATGACAGCTGCTGAGGTGGACTGTACACACTTTCAACAACACTGTACATAATGCAAACAAGTATAAAATGAGAAGAATGAAAAGATCTCGAGGGATTTTAGGTCAGAGAGCAGCTCACAGCCCCATCGCAGAGGGAAACACAGCAGCGCCTGTTGGAGGAAACAAAGTACACTCAGTCCACTCAGGCTGGTTTATTCGAAGCCCACATAGTGTTACTGACACCGGCCTCCGTTGGACTGCATACTTTTCGTGCTACCTTGACTCTCTCCTGTATCGGAATCTGGGACTTTCCAGTCCAGCTGGCGGCCTTTTTCGTAGAGTCCCTTCAGGACCTTCCTTACGTCGTCGCTCACACCTCCGCGGCTCAGCTCCAGGTACTTCCTGTACAGCTGCAGGGCGGTGCGCGCGTCCTCTATGCTGTCGTGGGTTTCCCCCTGAATGTTGAGGTCTGTTGATTCAAGAAAGAAGACACTCAGGGAGGACGAGATGGAACGGTTCCCATGGCAGAATTCCAGCAGCGCAGCATCAGTTTACTGTACCGTCTTTTTTCTTTTTTTTTCAGGAATGAAAGACGAGAGCATGCAACTTAAACGTCAGAGGAAAGAAGCTTTCTCTATGGGAAACATTTTTGCTCGAATTAAATCAAATTGTTTTCCCAACAATCACCTCTCTGCCATCGTGCTCAACAGCTGGTATGAAGTGTTTGTGTTTTACCAAATGTGCTGCTGAACATTATGGACAAATATGTCCACTTTTGTCTCCTCTATGACTCCAAACGTCTTAAGATGCTGTTTTGTAAACGTTATGTTCTTCTTATAGGGAAAAGTCCGCCTGAAAGCCCAAACAAGCCAAACTTGTTCAGTCTTTTTCCAACTGCACTTTCATGAACTTTACCGTTCAACCTGCCAGCTGAGGCCTGCGGAGTCTGAGGTGCAGCTCTGGGAACTTTATGTCCTCTCGCCAAGAGGCCCAGAAGACTGGCAATAACTGTTTTGCCTGTCTGTGTTTGTAATGTTAGCAAAATATCTCATGACCGACTGGGACGTCCACTCCTGGGAAGATCTGAACGATTTAGAGAATGGCCTTCTGAACCTTAGTTTAATTAGATGTAATACTGTGTCATTGTTTTATGTTACTATTTGTTTAAGGTTAAATTGACCTAATTTTAAGACAGGTGTATGGATTTGTTTTTATTTTTTGTATAATAGGCTCTGAAATGTAAATCCTTATAAACCATTTTGTCTTTCTTTTTTTTTATTAGATCTGGACTAACCAAGAAAATACCAAGCGAGGAATCTCAAAGAAATCATTCTCTTGCGGGGCAAGTGGAACAGGTAGACGGTGTCAATGACTTGATCCTTTGGAACCTTGAACACAGAAAATAATGCGCTTATTTCAATACTAATACTTCAAGAACAAGTTTGAAGTAAAGTGACTGAGTTTATGTTTACGCTGCTCTAGCTGGAACAATATGCAGGACGTAAAGTTGGTAAAAACGGCGTACCAATAGGTTAATAACCCGGAAGTCCTTCTGCAATCCATGGCCCACAAAGCGAACTCCTGTGTCGATGAGGAAGCGCAGCTTTAGATAGGTGGACTTCAGCGTGGTCAAATGCTTCGAGGAGATTTTAGCATCCAGGTCTCCCGGTTTGATGCCAGAATACTGCGTCAAATAGTCGACGACCTAAAAAGAATGAACGGCCACGTGAATTTACCACTGAATTTACAATTCTGACGAAGAAAACGAAGCAACTCTTTCACGTCAATACTTTCAAAACAGCTGCTGTCTGACTACAAGAAGTCATATTGTCTTTTTAAAGATTTAAAGGTGGTGTCCTTTACCTGCTCCTGTGTTGAGATGTAGTCATCGATGAAGGGAACGCCCTCGTTGGGCCCCTGACCCCTCACACAGGTGATCCTGGCCACAGACATCTGACTGGGCTTGATGGTGGACTTGGTGCCGTCGCTGCGCAGCTCTGCCTCTTCCTGCAGACACACAGTCACAGAACAGTCCGAATAAACCTGCTTTATTCACCAGCTGTCTGGTTTTTCTGTCAGTACTGACGCCCTCCTGGGTCTTCTCCCATTATGATCCAAACTGTGACGGACCTCGAGCTTGGAGTTCAGCTTGGATGTTTTTGGATGGTTTCTTTGGCTCTTTTTCTATCTGTCTGATCAACCTGGGGTTGCATTTCCTCTTGCGTCCACGTCCTGGGAGGTTAGCTACAGTCTCATGAACCTTCTACTTTTTAAATATATTGGCAGCTGTGGTCAGAGGAACATGAAGCTGCTTGGAGATGAACATGGATGTCTCTAATCTTTCTGAGCTTCTCAGACAGCTGTCGTCTTTGCGCTCAGTGTGGTGAACACAACCATACCAACCTGCTCAGGTGGCACATTTGTTTCATTTAAAACCTGTGATACTAGTTCAAGTTAAACACGACTATAATGCAAAGATTTCCAGTCTCTTTAAGGGTACCTACAAACCTATTCTCACTATTTGAGCATGTTTTTGTTGACTGCAATACATACTAAAGGGGCAGCGATATGCACAGACAATTGCTTTTAACTGAAACACTTTTCAAGAGAAATGAAGCGTTATGTCAACGAGCTGTAAACTGATTTGCGTCTGTATGTGTGTGACAGTGACACGGTATGACAGGCCCACCTGATTGAGTGTGACAAACTCGGCGTCCAGCCCCACCAGGTCCCCAGCCTGCGGCATCTCGCTGACCATGAGAGGGATGAACGTGGCATGACTCTTCCTCTGCTTCCGAGCCAGCGAGGCCTCCGTCAGCAGCACGCTGGCATCGATGGGGTTCTTAACTGGGACGCGAACAGTGAAGTCTGAGTGAGCTGAATGCGAACCCACAGGTAAAACCTTTTTGATTGAACGTCCGTGAAGCTTACTGCGCAGGTCGTATCTGGTGTGGTAGTTCCTCTTGGCGTAATAGAGGATGGCTGGCACTTTCCAGCTCACGTCAAACTGGGCGGCTTCAGTCTTTGACAGACAAAAACAGGAAGATTCAACTGGAGCTTCAACACAGTGCCTAGCTAATTTATCAAGAGGTGAAATATTTACCTTATCAATGGGTTCAATGAGGAAATCATTAAAGAGGTACCACTGCTGGTGTGTGACTCCCTGAAACCCAAACATCGTTTTAAATGTGACATTTCACATCAGCCAATTAAACTGTCAGGCTGAAGCTTCAGATCCTTCTTAACTCACCTCCTTTCTTTGGTGGTAGGTTTCGCTCACTTTGATGTGTGCGACCAGGTTTCCACCTGTGCGAGCGTCCTGGATGTGGGGCACCGTGACCACCAAGTCGTACAGAGAAACCCCCTCCGCTTCTTCAGCAGCGCTTACCTAGTCGACGAGTCGTTTTATCGAGTGATTTCAATGCAACTCGTAACACCGTGACGGGAATTTCACAGGCAAGGCTAAACAAATAGGCTCACCTCCTCCCCCTCGGAGCAACTGCTGATCTCCAGTCCCTGGGTTTTACTGATGGACATTTTAAGAGTAGCGGGGACCCAAACGTGCCGCAGATCTTCCGCCCGCGTGTCGAAGGTGAAGCCCTCCATGCTGCAGACTTCCTCCCCGCTGAGTGGAGAGGGATGAGTAAAAACGAGGTTAAATTACAGTCATCCGATCCAAACAGTCCCAGTTATGAAGCTAGAATCTATTTATTTGACTTTAGTCTAAACAATGTCGATTAATCAAATGAAAATCAAGAACTTCTTACTTTAAGCACCACTCTGTAGGGATGGGTGGGGGTTCAGTGGGTTTTGCAGGTTCTGTTGTCTCTTTCTGCATGGCTTTATTAAAAGCGTACTGTAGAAATGACAAAAAAAAAAAAAACCACAGAGTTTAGGTAACCAATAAATGTGTTACAAATATACCATAAAGTCAAAGTGACTGTGTTACCTCTGCTTGAACTTTCCAGAATTCGGCCTCTTTAGCGCTGTTCACCTCACAGTTTATGACCAGGACATCTGGCAGGCACCTGATGTTACGTGTTTGGACCTACAGGGTTGAATAAAAACCACTGTAATCCCACTGAATGAACTACAAGTCGTGTTTGAATCCCGGCTCCAACTCACCGTGGGCTGATACTTCTCACAGTTCTCGCACCACGCCTGAGTGCTCTGCTCCAAACAGATGCTTTTCTTCAGGATCTCAGCAAAGTCATACGCCTTGATCGTTTTTTCTGAAATCAATATATTGTCAGCAAATATTTCTCTGCTCCTTATCAGTCTGAGAGTCGATCAGACGACTCATAAGACTTTTAACTCACCCTGAGAGTTCTGCTCTGGATAATGCATGGTGAAGAGCAGCGTGAGGGAGGACCGCACTGTTTCCTTCCCACAGCGGCACAGGCTGCTGTTCTCAACTTCACAGCCGAACAGCTTTCCGATGACCGACTCCCCCGAGGAGCCCAGAGAGCTGCCACATGTACAACAAGAACACCCTTTCATTTCATTTCACTTCCATCTGAGCTTCCATCACTCTTTTTCTGACTGATTCAGGCTCCGCTGGGTTTCCGGAGGCTGCTCTGACCTGCTGCTGGCCCCCCTGTAGGCCTGCGGACCCTCCTGCTCCTGCGTCTCCTGGTGGAGCTGGGTCAGGATGAAGCGATTCCAGCTCTGGATCAGGCGGCCGAGTTTGGCCTTCCCCGTTTGCTCGTCTGAGTCTGCGAGGATCAGTCCCAGAGCTGAAGCTTCGGGGATGGTGCGAAACGCTCGGAGGAAGTTACTAGCCTGAATGAGGGGAAGGAGTTTGAACTGGTTGGTCGGAGCACCATCTACAGCTGTTGTGATACGGGAAAAAGAAAAAGGAAACAAAACAGCTACCTGACACGGATCTCCTCGAGACAAATCCAACATGTGGAAGAGGAAGCCGAGCTCACAGGCCAAACAAAACTCCTTCTGACACAAATGATTCTGTACGAGACACCGGATTGGCTCCAGGAAATATAATACCTAATATGCCAAAAAAAAACAGCCAGGGATCAAAAATGTATAATTTCATCGTATTAATACTAAAGTTTGATTGGAGGCTCTTGAGTGTTTTACCTGAATCATGCAGTTACAGTAGGCATTGGGGATGTGCGGCTCCAGGCCAGCAAACAAGGTTTTGTTGTAATGTTTGAAGTCAAAATCCTCAAGTCCAAGTTTAGAGTATTTAATAGTGACCTGATGCAGCACAAACACATTCTCATGAGATATTTAAACAAAACCTGCTGTTCTGCAGTGACACTGAACACATCAGTTATCTGATGATAATCTTTCTGCTGTGAAAAAAACAGAATAAAATAAGAATATGCCGACCTTTCTGTACTTTTTGGCTACCATGCAGAGGTGTGGCTCTTCTTCACGGCCGATAGGAGACTCGGGGACCTGGTTGTAATTGTCATAATCAAGCTCCACGTCTTTAATTTTATAGGGAACCTGAAAACAACCCAAAACAGATTTTCGAAAAACATTGCATGAAAATTATTTGTCCACTTGTATCAATTTATTAATAAAAAACACAGGAATATAAAAAGGTTGTGACCAACATGCATCATGTATAGATTTGTATAACTTAGCGCTTAGAGTATTGTGTAGCGACTAGTTAAATGGACGCCTGCCTGGTTTCGAGGGCGTGTACGAGGGTTTGGTGCATAACCAATGAAGCCGACAGTTTTCATAGTACGAAGGATTTCTTGGTCCACAGGAGGAGCACGCCTGTATTGAAAAAAAAAAATTGTTTTAAGATGGAAACATTTATCAAAAAATAAATAAATAAAAGCTAACAAATAGCATCATACATCTAGGTGCTACCTGGGTTTAAAAGGAGTTTTAGACAGCCAGCATCTTCATACTACAAAACTTCAATCAAAGGAAGTAGAATAAACAAATAACTCAGCTGCACCAGAAACTATGATTGATCTCCAAATTGTTCACAGACAAAATTGGAAGATTTCAGCCAACACAGCAAAAGATCACGGTCCTCTTCCCACCCCCCCTTTAAAAATTCAAGTACAAATTTCTGCATAAGTTTCAGATTTTCCACTTTTTTTGTTTTGTTTTGTTTTACACAGACCAATAAAAAAACAAAAGCAACAATGTGGGTTTTTTTTCTGTCAGTTTTTTTCCCGCTTCCCTTTTGTTTCTGTGGCATTCGGTCCCAAACCTCTCGTTCCTGTTGGTTGTTGTGACAACTTCATAACAAACAAGCGATAAATGTACTGTTTCAACAAAGACACGCGGTGCCTGTAAAAAGTATTCACCCCCCTTGGATGTTTACGCCACCACCAGTTACAGAAATTCTCCCATCAGAGATCAGGATATCTCGGCGCAGCTCATCTGCAAACCTTTGCTTTAACTCTACTTCTGTCGACTCCTCACTGTTTCTTTACTGACGAGAGAAGAACTTTACATTTTTGACCTGTTTGTCTCCGATTCCTCTGTTCTCCCTCTGACTCAGTTTACATCCCTGGGATTATTTTACCAAATCAATATCCATCGAGTCCATCTGAAGTGAACGGGTCAATGTTTGAATATAAACAAACGACTCGTAATTGTTGGCAACAAAACCTGACTGCTGATTTCACTCATTTGTTACATATTATGTGGAAGAGTTTATTAAGTGATTATTTTTATCATAGATGATACAGAGGCAAAAAATTCAAATCAAAAACACTGAAAAAGCGTGTATTTTGACAGCTATTGTGATTTTTCTTGGCATTACTTAATGGAAATCAGTTTTCACGTTGTCATTAAAGAGTTGGTTTTTTTTACTTTTATTGTCAAAAAGGTCAATTTATATTGACTAATTTATGTCAACACTATAAAGCATAAAACATCAAAGGGGTGACTACTTTTTATAGGCTCTGTATATTTCCTAAAAATGACAGGAAGTGTAACTTTCAGCTCATGTATTTTTTTTTTAGGACCTACTTTCATATAACACCTCTAGCAGTATAAATATCTGTATACTAAACTTACTCAAACTAAGGGTTCTTGTCATCAACTCGTCTTACCTGGGGCTCGGTGTAGCCAAAGCGGTGGGCCAGTCTGACAGCAGCTGCTCGGTGCTCGTCAGCGGCATGGGGATGAGCGAAAGGGGCAGAAGGTCGTGGTTCCAGTCCAGCTGAGGCAGCGTGTCCACGAGGCAGGGCAGAGCGAACTCTGTCTCTCGAGAGTAGTCGTTGAAAGAGACCTCGGGAACGTCTGACCACAGGTGCACGCACCCCCCCGAATCCCCAAAGGCCAAGGCTTGTTTGCTGGATGACACGTCGAAACTCATGAGCAACTGGCCCACAGTGTTGACGTGAAAAATGTCTGCCACGTTGGCCAGACCAGTGGGCTCACAGAACTGACACTGACCTGGAGAAAGACGCAGAAAGTGGACAGTTTGAGCATTCTCTTAAAAACCTGGAAAAATGGTTCCTAAACACAGATAAACATGCACTCAACAGTCACCTATTCAAACAACTGTTACCACAGATAGCTAATCAGCCAATCACACGGCAGCATCTCAGTCCCTTTAGGCATTGTCATGAAGACAACTTGCCGAAGTTCAAACAGAGCATCAGAATGGGGAAGAAGGGGGATTTAATTGACTTTGAACGTAGTATGGTTGTTGTGGCTCAAATAGCTACAAATAACCAGCTCAAATAACCAGTTGTTACAGCTGAAGTATGCAGAATACCATCTCTGAACACACAACAAGATGGGCTCCAGCAGGAGAAAACCACACCAGGTGTCACTCCTGTCAGCTAAGAACAGGAAAAGCTACAATTCACACAGAGTCACCAAAACTGGACAACATGAGGACAAACACTGCCTGGTTTGATGAGTATATTTAGGAAGCTGTTCCATGATAGTATGATGATCGTTTCAGCAGACAAAAGTATGAGCCTACAGACAAACTGACTAAAGATCTAGATAAGTTCGCTGCAGGAATACCTGTCTGTGAGATGATCACAAGACGTGATGTGTAAGTAGGAATGAAGCGCAGGAAGAGGGGATCCACGTGCACTTGAAGTGGGGTTACGGCACGCATCATGCGGAGGTCATAGACCATCAGGAAACGGTCGCACGCCAGCCCGTTTAGTCCACGACTTGAAAACCCGCACGCAGCAAGCAGGTTCCCATGAACATCGAAGTCTGAGAGGCTGCCAGAGAACGCATCAAACTCGTGCTCCATCTTGAAAGTGCGCAGGTCACGAAGGGTTATCTGTCGCAACAGAAGGCGAACGGGTGAACAAAACTGAAACAGATCTTTACAGCTGACATCACTGAGTCTTCCTCACCTTGCCAGAAGTGTGCCCACAGAAGAAAAAACGATTGCTTTGACGCATTATTGCCACTCCAGGTACCTCAACTGTGAACTGTCAAATACACAAGACCATAACCAGCCAGGCACTTGCTTTAAATATTCTTTTATATTAAAGCAAACCACCCACATACAACCCTGAGGCCCAGTGTCTCACCTTTTGAGTTTCTTGAACCGTATTCAAGTCAACTTCCACCACATAGTTTTGTAATCCACCCATGAGCAGCATGTTGTTGTCAGTCATGAAAAGACTATGCATATCGGCTCCTTCCTCCATGCTGGAAAGCAGACATCTTCATAATTATTTATAAGAAACATGTGAAAACTGCAGATCTTCTGTGTTCAATATGAGCTTAAGAAACATTTGCTCCAGTTTTTTTTTTTGCATTACTTACGGATAATCAAACATAACGAGGCCCCCACGAGTGAAGCACTTGAGGTTGCATTTCGAAAGGAACAGCACCCCTGTTTCCAGACTCTGAATGTGTCGGATGTCATCTGTTGAATGCACTTGGAAAGAAGAATGGCGACCCATTGTAGGTCCGAAGTAGGACGTAACATGACCCTAAGGAGGGGGGATAAAGCAAGAAGTCAGAATGACAGCAGCTAGAAAAGTCATTGTGTGTAAGCTAAACTGACTTTTACTCCAGCATTAAGACTCTCACCCTGTGGTTCCCCATCCAGAGCATCTCCTCCTGGAGGTCGAAGTGGACCGCAGTCACTGGGATGCCAACTTCTGAGACCACGCTGTGCAGCTCAGAAAACATTCCCTCCATCAGGTGCACAGGCTCGGGTACTGTCACCGCCAGCCCCTCCGGGTCAAGCTCCACAGCCTGCAGCAAGTTTGGGTTCAGGTGCGGGTCCATGGAGGGCTCCAGTCCTGCATCCAGAGTCCCGTGAAGGCTGGCTGAGTACTCCCCCATCCCAGGGTCGAGACCGTCAAAGTTCATCATGGAAACAGCTACGGCAACCTACAAACGAATAACATTTCAATTACTCACAGCAACCAAGCTACGGACCCGTTAACGGAAGGCTAATTTAGCTAATGTTAGCATCGTAAATAGCACACAAAAGCTGCAAACACTGTCAATGTTTACGACAAAAACACTTGTAAAACTGGAAGGCGTGCGACATTTCATTAAACCATAGCCAAAGGTATTTTTAAAAAACATTTAAAGCCTTTTCCTACCTATTATTTAAACGTTTTAGCATGTAAGTGCCCATGCTAACAAGTCACAACAATAACACAAAAACGTTTCCGGAGTGCAGCACGATGCGTTCAATAACAGCGGAACTTTCGGTCTTTTCTTTGTTTGCATTGTAGCTTTTTGGACACTGGACAAAGCAGTTTGTAGAAACACTGCTCCCTATTGGACATGAGTGTGGGACGCAAGATTGACGGGAAGAAAAGGGATAAATGTGACATATTTTAGTCTTTGTGAGAGTCTTGTTCCGCTTTGAGCTCGTTCCGTTTTCTCTAGACTTTACGGTACAGCTCGAAGCGGACAGTTCTGCTGAAGCCGTAATGTTTGAGTGAAACGGGCGAAGCAAAATGGGCAACAACTACAAAATTCGACTTCTGTAGGGGTCCTGAAGGCAACATCATTATCTAAACTGCAGGTTTGAGAGACATAATTAATGAATTAATCTTTTGGATAGCTAAAAGAAAATGTTTTTACTCTTTTTTTTTTACTTTACCCAATTATTATTCAGATAAAGTATATTTTCCTCTGAATACAGTAAAGTAAAATCACCTAAAACATGGAAATAAAATCATACTTTTTAAACTGTTAATTTTATATATTGTTTTTTTTCCGTGTATTTTCTGACATTTTGGAGGACTTGTCAAAAAATAAGTAAATAAACATTTTGAAAAGGAGATGAATCACAAATATAATTTATTTTATAGCTACACACTTAAAACCTCTTTAATACATACTCCTTATCTTTCATTAAAGCAATACCTGAAATTGACTGATAAAGAAAGATTGAGTTATTATTTTCAAAGATTTATTATTTCAGTTAGGACTTCAGTGCTCCGAGGGGAGTGTAGTTGTGGTTTTTGTTTTTGTTGTTTTGTGTTTTTATCAGACTACCAACCAGCACCGAAATTAAAGATAGGCCTATATGCAATAAACTGTCTGTACATTTTTAGGTTTCTAAAACAGAAGGACAGAGGGAAAACATGGGGAAACAGACATTGGTTATATTATCCTGTTCTTGTCTGAAAATACCTTCATAATAATTTAATTTTACCATGAAATCTATGTAATTTTCCCATAAAATGTGTAAATTCCATGTCAGCTGCAAAGGTTTTTCTGGCTTCATTCATTGATTCTGTGTTAATCCGCAGTGGAAGAAAATAGGAAGCTCTGAGGACTTTTTTTTTTAAATCTCTCCTAATAAATGAACAAAGAAAAAAAATGACATGAGGCTCTTCCCCTTGCTGGTCGGTGCATTTAATGATTGCGATGCTCTGATCTTAGTCACCAAACTAATTAGTGACGTCTTGTCTGTTACCAACATGTGTGAAAAAAAAACCACACAAACAACATATTTGGGAAAAAAGAAGGAAGTACAACAATGTCTCACCCCTTCCTTTCTAAGTGTCAGAAGAAATGTAAATGTTTTTCTTTGGTAGAGAAGAGGGGCAGCTCTCGCGCACAGATGGAAAGTTTGTCAGGTCTGTGATGGAGAACCCAGCTTACTGTGGTCCTAATAAGGCTAAAGGTCAGTCTCACTTCCTCGGTGAGCCCTGTTCACATCACATTGATTAATCATCTTAATTGGAGCCCCACAAAGCCGCAGCAACTGTCTCTGTCTTTCTTTTATTGGCTTGTCCCCCCCACATCACTCCGCGTTTCCTTGTTTGTGAGTGACGCAAATATTTATTTGCACTCGCTGTGAACTCACCTGAGAGGCTGGAGGAAACCCCTGCGGTGAGTCACTGCGTGCCGCAAAGTAACACACACACACACACACACTGCCACAATATTTAAAGCAAGCGCCGCTTCAGTGCAAAGCGCATTCACAGCATCCACCTCCCACAGCCCACAGGGACCAGCACTCTCCTCCGTCTCCAGCCCGTCTTCCACGAACACACGCGGCATGGCTCGATTCTCCGACGCGCTCCTCCTCCTCTTCCTCGCGCTGCTCGCGGCCGTCTCGTGCGCTCCGACCAGACACCAAGATGCTTGCGCTGAGGTGCGCAGCAGCTCCCTGGATCTTAACCACTTCGCCAAAACTGCATCAGTGAAGGTGAGTGGCTCGCTTTTTATCAACTGAATTAAATCTTTAGGATCATATATAAATATATATAAGTCAGACTCAGATTTCCAAGCTGTTCCATTAGATGAAAGACTTAAAGTCCACTAAGCTCAGTCTGTTTTAATGCTTTGTAAATGTTGCTTTGTGTCCGATCTTTTGCTGTTGTATGCTTCTTTTTATTATTTTGCGAGCTGTAATGACATTGTTTGTTTGTTTCCAAACGCTCTGCAGGCTCGCAATGGGTCAACAGATCTGGCAGGTTTCTCCAGCTCTCTGGTCTGGATGGAGGCAAAGGACATGTGTGACCCCGAGAGCCTCAAACTGAAGTCTATGGTAATAATGCCAACAATAAATAGATTCAGTTATTATGTGAATTGGTGCATCTGAAGAGGTCAAAGAAATGAAATGGTGATATTGACTGTTTTCTTTCCTCCTCACTGTTCCTCCTCAGCACTGTGTTGGTAAGATCTTCAGTGTCCTGACGAGCTACGACTCTGCTGTGGAAAGGATTTCTGGCTTCGAAAGCTGCTCCGAAGTCACCAGCATCGTGAAGCCGGCGCTGAAGAAACTCCACAGGGACATGAGCAAGTGTGCAAGGTCCCTTGGAGGAAAGCAAGAGAAGGTGAGCTTGGATCCAAAAAAGAAAAAGTTCAAAGCAAAAACAACTGGACTTCTATTGTTTGTAGCTGTTTTTTGGATTTACCATGTCCTGGATGACTGAGAATCTACACCAGCGGCTAGATTGAATGTTTAAAATGGGTCTGATTGGAGTTTCTAATCTCTAAAATGTGTTTCAAAAGGAGCCCGATGTGAGCAAAGACAAAGAGCCTCTGCCCACTGAAAACTGGAATAAGACCTTACTGTGCCGCTACACGATGGACCGGCTCTTCTCCTTCTCCATCCTCACCGCTCGGGTCTTTGCTGTCGGCGACCCGACCCATCACATGGAGGGCTCGAGCCAGAAGTGCTCGTAGAGCCTGAGGCCTCTCAGTGTTGCCGGCGTGCAGCAGATTGTATGATCACACTGATCAGAGCGTGCTCCTGTCATGTACTCATGGAAGATCGTATTTCCCGTGGAATTAATATTATCTATTTATTCAAAGTATATTTATTTTATTTATTTGGTTAGTGTTCCTATCTTGTGTCTTTTTATTTTATAAAGAAGAAAAGCTTTTATAATAAAGAATAACTCCTCATGTAAGCTTGTGTTGTGTTTCGTACATGACGTCACAATTCTTTTGTTTTTCCTTTTTCTCAGGAAGAGTGATAGATAATAACTCTAAGGACAGTTGTGAATTTACCTTTAATGAGGAACTGCTTTAAAAATTGGGGGGGGGGGGGGAATAAATAAATGAATGAATTTAAACTCCAGCATGGCACCGTAAGAAGGAAGCTGTGCTTTCCTAAAACATTCCTGCTACTCTTTGGAGATCCACAGCTTCCTGCATACTTCCTCCCCTGACAAGCAGACATGCACGCTTTACATTACGCAATGTTAATCCAATGGTAATTAAAAAGAAAAAAAGGAAGGTGTCACATTCTATGGGGAAGAGGAAGTAGCAGTGAGCTCAGTGTAAAGGCACAGCGTTGCTCAACAAGGAAGTTTCTTGTCTGAGTGACTTCATTTCCAGCATTTATTCAACCTGCCCTCATATTCCGCCCACAGGAATCCAGTGAATGCAGGTGAAAAACTCCAGCTTGCTGTCCTGAAGTCGAACCTACCTGTCCAGGAATTTTTTTCATTTAACGATTACAAAATAAAAATTTAAAACATTGCAAAACAGGAAGGAGACAGAGTGAACGGAGCGATGTGATCAAAGATTCACAACCTGAGGGAAGGAAATAATGACAAAATCTAAACAAAGATGCATCAAAAGTGACAAAAAAAAAACATCTTTTAAAGAAAAAGACAAAACCATCAAAGCAACAAAATGAACCGGGGACTCTGAAATTCCCTCTGCAGAAGGAAAAACAAACACAGCTGGACCTTTAAACTCATTTATAGGATGTAATTTAAACATGGACTGATTAGGAACAATAATCTCAGAAGTGTTTATAGTGAACATAACAGCCCAGACGTCAGAGTTACGGTAATATGATAACAACAGTGTCTTAGTGGAAGGGTAATATAATCAGGTTATTCAAGACATTACAGTAAGAGAGACTTATGATATAATTTGTAGTTGTCCTCATATATATATATATATTCAAAGTGTAGCATTTTGTGAGTAGAAGCAAATCAGGCTCTTCAAATATTCTGTAAACAACACTGAGAAAACTACTTTGAACGCATAGTTCAGTAAAGTATTTGCAGTTATGGTCAGAGGTTTCTATCTGCTCATCATGGGCACACGTGTCATATTCATGTTGGTCTTTAAAGATTTATTTCCAGGGTGGAATGATCTAGTTTTAATGATTTTTAAAAACAAGAACAGGTGCAGAAGTTTAAACTTACAGTGGACTTTCTGTAATTCAAACAGAGTAAAAAAAATAAAAAAATAAACATACAGGCTCAAAAGTTCAAGGATGTCTTTTAAGTTGACAAGGGATTTTAACTTCTCATTGGTGATCATGACTGACTGCAGCTGGTTGTTTTGCTTTGCCAGCATAAAACATGTTTGACATCCCTTATTGGACTGACCAATAAGACAATGTTTAGTTTGGCTGTTAGGCTGATGCAAGTTAGTAAATGAAAGTTTATTTCTAATCTGATCCTTCCTCAAACTAATCTGATAATCTGGCAGAATTATTAACATCCTTCTGACCCAAATTCCAAAATGAAAGACTCATCAAATTCTTGCACATCCAAAAACCTAAAACTTAGATGCTAATTTCAAACATCCTGTTCAAAAGATTTTCATGCTTTAAATTAATTTCTAACCAAGTCTTCCCTTAAATCAGAGGTCTCCAATCCTGGTCCTTGAGGGCCACTGTCCTGCATGTTTTACTTGTTTCTCTGCTCCAACACACCTGATTTGAATCAATGGGTGATTAACAGGCTTCTGCAGAACATGAAGAGGTGATTTACCCACTGAATCAGGTGTGTTGAAGCAGGGAAACAAGTAAAACATACAGGATGGTGGCCCTCGAGGACCAGGGTTGGACACCCCTGCCTTAAATCATAAATGCTGCAAACTGTTATCCTTGTTAAATCATTTTGAAATAAATATAACTGTTTAAACTAGAAAACATTCAGCTTAAACATTACTTGATTCTAAAACTCAGAATATTAGTGTTGATTTTGTTGTGTTGATTTATTGTTTGTTTGTTAACTTTATTTTGATTTATTTACATTTTGTAATAAAATCTTTAAAAAAGGCACATTTCGTCTTTTTTAAAGGCATCTTTTATGACGACAGCTCTCTGTAATGAATTAATTCAGCTCTCAGATGTTGAGATCTGATAAATAATTAGGGGGAAATAAATAAAATCTGTTATTGATCGATAAATTCAATCTTTTAAGCTCTCCTGTTAACGAGAGCTTAAACCAGCAGTAAGAGTAAGTACGCCCTTCTTATCATCTGCCACACAAGCTAAGAATAAACGTCTTTCATGGCCGTCCCAAAGTCCCGACCACAACCATTTAGATTTGTGGATGACTATTCTCAAATCATCATCATCTTCAACAACTTTATTTATATAAATGAAGTTGTTGATGACACCAATCACAGCTGAAACAAAGTGCTGAACATCAGTAACAAATAAAATAAGCATAAAAATAAAATAACAAGGCTAAACACACAATAATGAATTAATGACGCAGTTAAACCAATAAAATCAATACCAATAAAAATGAAGTAAAATCGAGTCTCAGTTGGGTTAAAGGCCAGTGAGTAAAAATAAGTTTTTAGTTGGGTTTTAAAAATGGACAGTGAAGGGGCCTGTTGAATGAGCAAAGGCTGAGCATCCCATAATTTAGGGGCTCTAACAGAGAAGCCCCTGTCTCCTCTAAGCTTCCTCTTCCACCTGGGAACGACCAGAAGCAGCTGGTCATCAGACCTGAGTGACCGAGAGGGAGTGTAGCAGTGAAGAAACTCTGTTAAATAAGGCGGGGCAATGCTATTTAAAACCTTAAAGACAAACAAAAGGATTTTAAAATGAACTCAAATACACCGGCAGCCAATGGGTAATGTGTTCTCTCTTACGTGTTCCTGTTAAAAGACGTGCAGCAGCATTTTGCACCAGCTGCAGACGTGTGAGTGAGGACTGGCTGAGTCCGAGATAGAGGGAATTACAGTAACCCAGCCTAAAAATGAGGACATGGATTACTGTTTCAAACTGTAGCCTTGAAAGAATAGGTTTTACCTTTGCTAACTTTCTCAAATGTTAAAAACTAGACTTGACTGTGGCCTTTATTTGACTGTCAAGTTTAAAGTCACTGTCCATCTTAAAACCAAGGTTTGTAACTGTGGACTTAACATACGTTGCCAGGGGGTCTAAGTCAACTGGAGGGCTCGGACATGCTCCACTAGGTCCAAAAACAAGTACCTCAGTCTTTTTTTCATTAAAATGCAGGAAGTTTAAGGCCATCCATGCTTTAAGATCCTCGAGACACAATAAACGAGGTTTAATGGACCAAGCATCAATTCGCCTTAAAGGCACGTAGATTTGGCAATCATCAGCGTAACAATGAAAGGAGACGCCATGTTTTCTGAAAAATGATCCTAGAGGACAGATGTACAAAGAAAAAAGCAAAGGCCCCAAAACTGAGCCCTGGGGAACTCCACGTGACAAAGGAGCAGAACCTGATTCACACCC
Organism: Kryptolebias marmoratus; assembly: GCF_001649575.2. Lineage (NCBI taxonomy): Eukaryota > Metazoa > Chordata > Actinopteri > Cyprinodontiformes > Rivulidae > Kryptolebias > Kryptolebias marmoratus. The sequence continues at coordinate 8,286,831 of NC_051437.1, read as the reverse complement.
TGCAATTTTTACAGAAAATGTTCTGTCTGCCAGATGAAGTGAAGTGAAATTTATTTATATAGCACTTTTCAGCAACAAGGCGATTTAAAGTGCTTTACAACACAGAAACAGCAACCCTACCCCTAACCCTAACCACTCCAGAGCAGTGCCACAAATGCCTACTTGGTGCTGAAGACATGACAATAAAATGCTGTGGTCCACTGTGTCAGAAGCAGCGGTTAAGTCCAATAACACAAGAATCACATGAGCCCCAGAGTCACAAGCCAGGAGAACGTCATTAAAAACTCTCAGCAAAGCTGACTCTGTGCTATGAAGAGTTTTAAATCCAGACTGGAACACATCCCTGATATTATGTTCATCAGGAAAGGTTTTTAATTGTGAATAAACAATTTTCTCCACGATTTTGACAATAAGGGAAGCTTAGAGATGGGCCTAAAATTTCCCAACACAGTGGGATCAAGACCAGGTTTCTTTATCAGGGGCTGCACCACAGCATGTTTAAAATTAGCAGGGACTACTCCAGATAACAAACTGCTGTTAAAAAGGCTGAGAACCAAGTGCCCAAAAAACAGGGGAAAACCTCTTTAAGAAACTGTGGTGGTAGAGCATCACATGGAGAACCAGAGGGCTTAATCTGGGCAACCATGTCCTCTAAAAATGACCCAGTCACTGGCTCAACCTGACTGAAAACAGCTGAGCAGGGGACACACACAGAGGGGTCAGAGTCCGGGCGTAAAATGGAAGTCCTTACGGAGGTAACTTTATCAATGAAAACACTGCATAAAATTATCACACAATTGAACGGAAGCTTCAAAACCAGCAGTCTGTGAAGAGTTAAGGAAAGAGTCGATTGTATTAAAAAGAACACGAAGGTTGTGACTGAAGGATAAAATGACGTCAGAAAAATATCCCTTTTTTGGCCACTTTAGCTGTGTCCTGGTAACTCTGCCAACAGTCTTTGAACAAATGTCAGGTCTGTGCCAAACTAAAACATTAAATTTAAATTAACTCTACCAGTTCTGCCAAAAAGAGTGGTCAAATATCAGACAGAATCCTGCCAGAAGCTCACTGATGGATGCAAAAAGCATGTGGTCGAAGTGCAACATGCTAAGAGACATTTAACCAAATATTAGTGAGGATATGTGTCTAATTCTGACCATGCGTGAATATAAAAATCACAGTAAATTAAAACTTGTGTTCTCAGTTCTTTTGTTTCTTTCTTTTATTAAACTCTGGAAAAGAACGGTTCAGATCAGTCATTAAAAGTCTAAAATTAATGACATTCCTGCCCACGATGAGTGTATGTAAACCTCTGATCACAACTGCACATCAGTGATGATGGTCTTCAAGGGGACACGTAGCAGCTGTTATCAAAAAGACCCACCAGTGACTTCACGTCCTCATGTGCCTGAGGATGGTCCAGATGTCCCTCACTGTCCTCACCAGCTTTAACAAGTGTATTCAAGATGACTCAACTCGTTTAGCAGAAGCCATTTTAAATGGTCACTATTATCTTTAAAGTGTTGCTGCTTCTGTTCATAATCCACATTTACAGTGCCTATATTAGAAATGTTCATGTTTTACCCTTTTATTGCAGTCACAAATTAGTAATGGTCAATATAAGCTGACTTTTTTGACAAAAGAACTCATTCAATGACAAAAGGAAATCAAAAGTAATGCCAACTAAAAAAATATGTAATGTAAAATAGGTGATTGCGTAAATATTCACTCCCTTTACTATTTCAACTCAGAGAAAAGGATATTGAAAAGGATAAGCCAGAAGTGTTGATTGACTTTGGAGCCTTCAGGCAGCTGCCATGGTGTCACTTTGAGGTAATTAACCATTTGGAAACCTATTGTCACCAAACAGAATCTGCTGCTGCATCCAGAAATATAACCCAAACATCAAATCAGCAGGGTTGACAGGGTTCACCTCAGAAGGACAGGAAAACAGCGGGCACATGTTCTCTGCAACTTTTAAAAAAAGATGTCTTTTCTGAGAGGTCTATTCTTATTTTAAACAGAATAATGTCAGAGGTGATCCTGGGAAACAGCCAACAACAGCATCCTTTATTTATTCACAGGGACAGAGAAAGTATACCTGGATTTTGTTTCCTCTTTAGGAACTTTTATGATATAATCATCTACCTTGTGAGGACCAGCAGTCCTTACGGGGACCAGTCCTGATGCAGTGGAATATCAGTTTTGGATTAGGGGTTAGGTTTAGGGCTGATCTGTGAATTTAAATTAAGTTAGGATTAAGAGTGGAATGGAAGCCCATATCATGTTCTAAAAAGAATAGAAATATGAACTTGTGTGTGTCCTCTGTTACCAAACAATTAAATATGTAATTAATAGTGAAATGGTTCTAGCTGTACCTGTCAGACAGAAGTTTCTTTGTTCACTTGGGGAAGAAACCCTCCACTGTGTCGCCTCTTGATTCTGGGGTTCCTCAAGGCTCCATCCTAGGTCCCATTCTGTTCTCTTTATAAAATATATTATGAAGCATATTATGCTTCCCTTTGGGTCCATTTTCACAAAACACATCTCCTTTCACTGCTTCTTTGCTGATCTTCAAATTGATTTGTCTACTCCAGCAAACAGTAACATCCATCAGACTCTATAAAATCTCAGAGAGGTACAAACAACGATGAAAACTTCTCAATTTGAAAAAAACAAACAAAAGAGAACTCTTTGTATTTGAACAATCTAACCTTTAGCACCTACAGCAGTGCCTTTGACTCATTAGAGCCTTATTGTTGCTTGTCAGACAGAAACTTCGATGTGATTTTTGATTCTGCCTTCGACAAACAGACCTACACTCCACCAAAACTGTTTGATTGATTGATTGATTGATTGATTGATTGATTGATCAGAAATAATAGTGCAACACAAATATAAATGTGCCTCTCTCCCATCTATGTTTGAATGTGCTGGCATCCAATTCTAAACAGTTTATTTTTGTTTCGATTAAGAGACAGTAAATCATATTATTTGCACTTGCATCTGTTGAAAGGACTTCAAACGTATAAGTTGCAGACTGCAGAAGGTTTTGTTGTAATAAACCTTTCTGGAAACAGGGTTTGTACAGGCAGAGCACAATTAAAAGTTTACATAAAACATCTAAGACTTAGCAAACCAAGTTCTGCACCAGTAAGCCACTGGTTATTCACTGAATCACCTAACACCTTACGATACGGCCATATTTATTTTATACTTGTTACTGGGAAACAATTTCCTGACTGTACCAGTAATTGTTTGTTTTGTTCTCGTTCCAAGTCCAAGCACCATTCAATCTTTCCACGAGGCTGTTCCTTTATCAGCTTTATCACCATTCTTTAGTTGTTTTTGTTTTTTTTGTTGTTTTCATAATTAATTTTTACACGGGACTTTACTGATGAGTTCAGAGTGATTTAATTTTTGTTAAACATTACTCAGAGCCACTGCTGTGTGGCTATTAGAAGAGATCCCCTTTGTTGACAGTATTTCTGCTTTTCACAAAAACAGCAGGTGTTTGCTGACATGAGATCAGCCCCTTCTTATAAAAATGATTATCTTATCAGCAGCATCATAGTGGTGATCAGAACAACAGAGACACGATTCATGTTTCCTTAAAGAAATGCAGGTGTCGTTGCACCTGTTGCACGTACACAACATTAGGATTTTATTGTTTGGAGTAAAAACTCCTCTCCTCGTTTGTCAGGTCTGTTTGTTTTTGTCGTTTCTCTGTTTCCAGGCAGAAAGAGAGCACAGGACTGATGAATTCTGACAAATAATCGTTGGAAACGAAACTCTTCCCTCAGCGTTCCACGTCGACCGCACTTCGAGCTCAGTTCCTCTGACAAACCAACACGCCTAGTCATGATCTGTCAGGATTGTTTCAGGTCACGATCCATCTAAATTCAGCTTTAAACAAACCGAAAAATGTCTAATTGTGTAAATCAAAAATCTAATTATAAATTGGTGCTTCTGCCTGAACTGAAGTAGGGTTCTGCGGAAAGATCGTGGACAGTTAATATCCTCCCTGTTGTAGATGGCACTCTAAACAACTCTGGAGACAAGCTGACGACTCAAAGTTCAGGAAAATTCAAATGAACTCTGAGGAAGCTGTGCAGCTGCATTTTGAACAGCCAGTTTTTGAAAATCAGGCCTATTTTTGCGTGCGTGGCTTGCATAATGGTCCACAATGTACCCACCTTGGTAGTTCTCCCCACCTTTATGGTTAATCTACTAGAGTACACTTTAGAAATGAAGACAAGCAGATGTGTACCAGGGTTTTTTTCTTTCTTTCTTTATTGATTAATATTAATCATTGGTGTGGTTTTAAGAACTGGCTGTTTTCTGTCAGAGGAGAGCTCCTATAGGTGTCAAAATACAGCTCTACAGCTGAAGGATTTATGAAAACTAAATTGAGAAGTGGGTGGAACAGTGGAATAGTGGTTAGAGCTGTCGCCTCCCAGCAAGAAGGATGCGGGATTGATTCCCAGCCTGGGGCCTTTCTGGGTGGAGTTTACATGTTCTCCCTGTGCTCACGTGGGTTAACTCCAGGTATTCCAGTTTCCTCCCACAGACCAAAAACATGCATGTTAGGTTCATTGGTAACTCTGAAAATTGTCCCTAGGTGTGAGTGTGAATGGTTGTTTGTCTCTCTGTGTCCCTGTGATGGACCTGCGACCTGTCCAGGGTGTCCCCCGCCTCTCACACAGTGACTGCTGGAGATAGCTCCCCCCATGCTCCCATCGACCCGGAAAGATAGAAGTGGGAAAGAAAATGGATGGAAGAAGAAACTGAGAAGGATTTGCAACAACTCTGTGACAATTTGAGAGAATATTTGTCACACATTTAAAACTCAGGCAACAAAACTGCAAACCTCTGCAACTTACATGAGTGAACTGAGAACCCTCACAAACGTTTTGAGACAAATAGGACACTTCCTAACAAACTGAGATCACCAGCAGTCGTAGCCCAGTGAGATTTAACAGCCCTGACGAATCTCAGGACCAAAACAGGTGGCTGCCATCCTAAACCCCACTCACCAAAAATTTTATTTTACGTGAACGCTATTTCATCGACATTTACACCGACATCAGTGTTGCATCGCACGATCATTTAAACAGAATCCTGTGGCGTTTTGCTAATGCAAATAGCTGCAGGAACAGCTAGCTGTGACAATTTTGGTGCAGCAAGGGACACAAACAGCAGAAACTTTATTATATTTCTGCTGAAATAACCATGTAACGCAAAACTGACAGAAGCGTAAGGTTTATAAAATAGCATTTGCACGAACCGCTATGAAATTTCAGGGACTGGAGCTATTTTAGAAACAGTAGTGATCTGATTCAGAAGCGCGTCGGTGGACTCAGACATATCTGAGACAATGAGCTAATAACAGCTGAGAGGAATCACTCCTGAAAATAAACAATAAACGCTGCCATCTTTAGAATAACTCTTCAAAATTTCCTAGCAGTTTATGCAAACACCTTTAGATGGTAATTTTATGAAACTCCTGCTGAAAGAGACCCTGGGCTGCTCCAAAACAGCTACAGCTAGCTGCTGCTACTAATGTTTGCAAGTAATAACAAACTTTTATGTAAATAATCATGCACTGAGAAATTAACTGCAGTGTAAAGGTCTTTGAAACAGCATTAGACTGGACTACAATAAAATGATGGTGTTTTAAGACGGCAGCAGTCCTCTTGGGTCAGATTATCCTTCATGTTGAACATTACCTCCGTATAAGGAGCTATCTACAACAGGTAAGATACTGATCATTTACACAGAACCCAAATAAAAATGGTATAAATATTCCTTTGACATCAAGTCCTGCAATTAAGAACAAACACACAAGTGCATTAAATTAACTATCATGTCAAATACCCATATTTACAGTATTATTTTACTATTTTTACCTGCATGTTCTTTTTTTGGTGCTTTATTAAGCCTCTATTATAAAGACAAGCTTAAGCCAGCCGTGTGGTTATTTTAAGTATTGTATGTTACAGATTCTATCCTGTATAATACTTATTTTACAATTACTTATCTTGTGTTCAGTAATAAGTTTAGTGAATAACTGCTCTGGTGACGCAGAGCTAAACAGCTCCTTTGTTTACAGAGTTGCTTTGATGGGATTTTATCTTCTCAGGTGAATTACTTGAAACTTCAGTCAAGATTTTACAAAAAAGACCACACCGTGAAAGGGGGCATCCTGTGTCCTATTGGGGATTTATTTTGTTATTTAAAACCATGACTGTCCCTCAGCGGGACCTAATGCAGCTGGTCACAGGCTGACGGCAGCTGGATGACCGCTGCAGCAACAGGAACCAACCCCGACCAGGCGAGGGCGGGGTTAGTGGGGAAGAAAAAAAAAAAGAAATTTCCTGGTGACCTACGACAACACAGGAAGGTAAAGTCAGCTTCGGTAAAATGTATTGTTTTAAATCCGAGAACACCGAACGGAGCAGGTGAATTACCCACATTTTGAGCAAGTGCTGTAGCGACTCGTCTTCCTCCATGAGCGACACAACTCGGGACAGACAACAGCTTGACAACCTGTAGATACTAGCAGCAAGCCTGCTAACTCAGTGTCCGCCACAGACCGACAACATGAAGTCGGAGGGACATGATGGGTATCGTGGGGATAGGTCCCGGGAGGACGCCGTGCAGCGGGTTTATTGTGTTTGTTCGCTCACAGTCGCTGTTTGTGGTCAGGCTAGCGGTTAGCCGAGGAAACCCGCGGCTAGCTGCGTTAGCCGAGTGATGGTGGAGAGTCCGGCGGAAGGAGGCGCGTGGTTTACACGCCCAGAACAATTTAGCCGGGCGGAGTCAATTCCTTTTACGTTAGGTTTATATAAATCCTTATCACGTGTGACAACATAGGAGGTATTAGGTGCTTTATAAAGTTAGTGTTAATATGTAGACAAATAAACTTGTTTATTTGTAAGCAATACCTGACTCAATATGGTCTTTATTATTATTTATTCTAACTTACTGAAGCCTTGAAAGAAATGCATTAATATTCAGAATAAAATGAAATAACTTCCAGTTTTATCTTTTTATTTAGTTAAAGAAACAACGTCTAGTGATTAGTGACATAAATAAATGTGACTAAGACAGCTAAATCAGAGATCACTGACAATTTCAACGGATATGTCAGTGCGAAGGCGGTGGAGTTAATTTTATTTTATTTATTGTTGTTAGTTTCATAGACGTAAAAAAAAAGTTACCAGTTAATAAATCATTGAAAATGTTTTTGTGTATGGTAGAATAATTTGCCCCTAATTATTGCAATCCTCCAAACGACAAATTGAGTACAAAAATGCTTTTGCCTGCGTATGTGTGTTAGCAAAATATTTCATGAACTAGTTGACAGAGACAAATTAAACTAACTAGTAAATGCATGTGCATCTACAACTAAGTCAGGCCTTCCTTAACGGACTGAAAAGCTCTTTTTGCTTTGAGATATGAAGGCCAAGGATAAATATATGTGGAAATTACATTTCTAAAAAGAAAAAAAATGTATATTATTAGAAAGCATTAGTACAAAAACAGAACTACTGGACATTCTCACTGTAATTTCATCAAATAAGCAGTTTTTCTGCTTGATAACCAGTAAATAATTCATTTAAAGCCTTATTTCAGTGGTTCTAATACATGACTAATATAACTATTTTTATTGATTCCTTAATGGTCTGTATTTATACAGGTGCTGGTCATAAAATTAGAATATCATGAAAAAGTAGATTGATTTCAGTAATTCCATTTAAAAAGTGAAACTTGTATATTATATTCATACATTACATACAAACTCATATATTTCAAATGTTTATTTCGTTTAATT
>NC_051437.1:8213205-8277657 GCF_001649575.2 Kryptolebias marmoratus | reverse complement strand
AATCATCAAAATTAAACGAAATAAACATTTGAAATATATGAGTTTGTATGTAATGTATGAATATAATATACAAGTTTCACTTTTTAAATGGAATTACTGAAATCAATCTACTTTTTCATGATATTCTAATTTTATGACCAGCACCTGTATATCACCCTTCTAGCCAACCAGGCCACTCAAAGCCCCTTACAACCCAATCTGTGCCCTCATCTATCCATCCATCTGCTACATCTCTACAAAGCTAATCTGAATAAATCATCTATGGAGTCTAATCAGAGCTTTAGATCACTTTCATACACCCATGGGGCACATCAGAGGCAGTGAGGGGTTCAGTGTATTGCTCAGGGATACTTCCACATGTGTCGTACTGCTGGAATCAAACCTCCAGCTGTCTCAGTGGAGGACGACTCCTCAAACCACTGATCCACAGCCACTTAAGTCAAACGTGGGCGGTATTTTTGTTTCTTATTTCTAAAGTTAAAGTTTGCTGATTCCTAAAACAAAATCAGATCGCCTTAGAGAGCGCCAAGGTTCGTTCGTTCCTCTGACCTGCTAACCCTCACCCACAAAATGCAAAAAAATGTCTGAAAAAAGCATCCCCAAAATGAGTCCGATGCTGCTCTTGAACCACTTGGAGTACATGCAAATGCTTGGTGTCTTTGTAAACCTAACAATTAAAATTTAAACAATAAAGTTGTAAAATAACATTTGTGTATTGACCTAATTGGTCAAAAGAGGTGTCAATCATAAGGGGAGGGTCTAGATGATTATTTTGACGTCCTGGTGTTTAAATGTGTTACCATAGAAACCCTGCAGGACGCTTTAAAAGTGAAACAAAAGTAAATTCGAGAGTCTAAATGTTCTGCAGTGTTGTTCTAAGCATCCTCCTCCAGCTGATTGGTCTCCCTCCTCTCCTGTCTCCAGATGAATGTTGGCGTCGCTCACAGCGAGGTGAACCCCAACACCCGGGTGATGAACAGCAGGGGAATATGGCTCACCTATCTGCTGCTGACCGTCGTGCTGCACATCGTCCTGCTCAGCATTCCTTTTTTCTCTGTGCCGCTCGTCTGGACCCTCACCAACGTCATCCACAACCTGGTTAGTTCAGCTGGCGTCGAAACCCGAACGCTACCGACACAGCGTCAGGAACCTCGGAGGGAATCTCTGCTTTATTGTTTATATTTACAGTTTTTCGACTGGTTTTGGTTCTGCCATGGCCCCCTTCAATTCTTTTAGGTGTTTCCCTCTCGTCACAGATTTATTTTCTGAAAAGTTGCTGTGAGTTGTCGGCAGCTGTGCTAAAACAAATACAATCCAAGTCAGATTAAGGATTAAACGTTTCATCATTTGCACAAAAAACAAAGTGACAGTATTTAACACAAAGATACTTTTATTATTTTACCAGTTTATTAAACTAATAGATGCCATGGGGGTTTGTATTTGTTAGCTTTAGCAAAGAAGTCAAAAAGGCATCTAACATCAACTATATTTATTTTATTTTTGCTGTAAATATCTATTAGTGATGTTATTTTTGAAGATTTGGGCAGCTGGGAGACATTTTCAGTTTGATCTTTACCCTCTTATTAGTTTTACAGATTATGTGTCACAATGGGCACCACGTTGTTACATTTGCAGATGACTCTGTCATGTTTTCCAGTAGGTGTGATTCATCTTTTAAACATCAGCGTGGCAAAAACAAAAGAGTTACGCACAGATTTTACTGTGCTTCCCTCTCTTTTTATAAACAGTCAGGCTGTCGAGAGCGCAGCGGTGTAAATACCTGGTGTGTATTTTCTCTTATCGCACGCTTCAGAGCTTTAATGACCACATGACTTATATGAAACTGTTTCGCTCTTATCGAATTTATTCCTACGGTCACGTTTGTCTGTCGGCATGGGTCACTTTCTGTTAAACACAAAAATCACCTGCAGGGTGTTTTGTAACGACGTGTCCTTCCAGGACGTCAGCGAGTTGTTTAAGGTTAGGTCTCTGAAAAAAAAACAAAAAACAGACCCGTCTTGGCTCGTTCCTCTCCCGTCAGAGCGAGGATACTCTCTTCTTCTGGACCAAACACAGATGGAAGCCCAGTTTAGCATAATCCCCGTTTAGAGTTTGTCAAAATTCGTGGCTTTAGTTGGTCCACCCGCCTCTTGAGGACTGACCACAAGTTTTCAGTGGGATTAAGGTCTGGGATGTTTCCTGGCAACGGACTCAACATTTCAATGTTTTCCCTGCCAGCTGCCATTCCTGCAGCCGAGTCAAATTCTTGGACGCCCTGAACCCTGAACCTCTCTCCTGAAAGTTCTTGATGATCTAAAAATCGGTTGATTTAGGTGAAATCTCACTAACAGCACTTTGTGACAATATTAGTGTCATTCTCCAAACTTTGGGCCAAGGATTTAAAACAAACCTGTTCAAATAGTCTTTTATTCCATCTGCTGTCAGCTTTTTAAATGCAAACATGTACGGTAGTAGTCCCGTTTTAATGAGTGTCGTTTGTTATGTTCTGTGTCAAAGTTGGGGTTGGCACCCCTCTTTGGGTCATGAAGCCTCAAGTGAAGGTCCCCAAAGGCTCTCCAGAAAAGAAAATCAATCTTTTTGTCCTGTCATGCATTCATCCATCTTCTACCACCTATCCGTGGTCGGGTCGCAGAGGAAACAGGTCCAGGAGAGAAACCCAGACCTCCCTCTCTCCAGCTCCTCCTGGGGGATCCCAAGGTGTTCCCAGGCCAGAGAGGATCCATAATCTCTCCAGTGAGTTCTGGGTCTGCCCCGAGGTCTCTTCCCAGTGGGACATGCCTGAAAAACCTCCATAGGGAGGCGTCCTAATCAGATGCCTGAACCACATCAGCTGACTCCTTTTGATGTGTCGGAGCAACGGCTCTACTCTGAGCTCCCCCAGGACGGTGGAGCTCCTCGCCTCATCTCTAAGGCTGAGCCCAGCCGCCCTATGAAGGAAGCTCATTTCAGTCACGGTCCTATCATTATGCTCCTTTTGTAAAGGTTGTTAGCAAAGTTTATATACTTAAACCGTTCATATTTGGGGTCACAAGCCTCTACCGCTGTTACTTTGTAGGTCGGAAGCTAAAAAGTTTGAAAACTACGGTTCAGTGTCTTATATTCAACCAGCAAGGCCACCTGTCCCCTCCCAACCCATTCATCCTCTACATGTTCTTAATCCGTTAAATAAACAACACACAGTAGAGCTACAGCTAACTGGGTCAGGCAGCGATCGAGCTAATTCATTCATTCATTCATAAAACATTTTATAATCTACATTAAAAATATCTGCGACCGGGAGCTGGCCCTGCTTTGTTATCCACGAAGGAATAATCTGAACATTTCCAGCCAATCAGAGCGATTCCTCAGCTTCAGTTCCAGGAAGTTAAACACAGGACTTTCTGTTGCTGCCGGTTTAGGAACTGGATTAATTTAAACCCATTCTGATGATCAGTTTTTTGAGAATAAATTGGTAACCTGTAGACTGATTTTAAAAATTCAAATTGTGTTGGATTTGTCTTTAAAAGATCGATCTAATGGGATCAAAACATGTTGTTTGATGAGGTTATAAACATCAGGTGGCCTTGCTAATTCAACCCTGAACCTAACTGCCTCCTCTGAGATAATCAAGTTACCTTGATATTTTCACTACAACAAAAAATGCTTTGCGTCTTATTAAAATTAAGATAATAAAATTCCCAATTTATTAAAAAGTCTGCCGGTTGAATAAATACTGTCTGTGGTTTTAAATGAGCAGGTTGCAGCAGAACCTGATCTTGTTGGGTTTTTTTTTAGTCCTCCTGAACTTTTCATCGGTGTGAAGCCGATCTGTCTGGCTCTGATGTTTGCTGCGTGTCGTCTCCTCTGCAGGCGATGTACGTGTTTCTCCACACAGTGAAGGGCACTCCCTTCGAAACACCCGACCAAGGCAAAGCTCGCCTGCTCACACACTGGGAACAGATGGACTACGGTGTCCAGTTCACGTCGTCACGCAAATTCCTCACAATATCTCCCATTGTTCTGTGAGTACACGTGCTGCTAACCTTCTCTGTCTCAGACCAAACAAGGTTATTGTTGAAGATGTGAACAGGTTTCCTTTAGGTGGTGTTTTAAAACTAAATTGTCGTCTTTTGAGACCATTTGGGGGCAATTTTAGGGACAATGAATTAGGAAAAACCAGAGCAAAGAGGAAATAAACAATTTAAGGCTGGTGAATTTATCAGGTTTTAGCAACAAACACCTCTACAACCTGAGAGAAACAGGAAAAATATAATGTTCCTGAAATAAAATCTGTTTTTTTAACACTTTCACTTTAACACTTCTCCACAAATTACCTTCAGAAGAATAAATACACAAAAAAATACGACTATGACTAAGACAAACATTTGAATATTACGGTCATATAAGCTGTGGAGCATATCAATTTAACGCACATAAAAGGGAACAAATGAGCGTTTCTTTGTGTCGTTATGCAAAGAAAGACACAAAGGTGCTAACAACTGGGTTTGTGTGTTCACTGCTGGCATTTAAAAGCTTCCCCAAGTAATAAAAAAGTCATCAAAAATTGCACTTTAGAGGATACTCATCCATAAAAAAATCTGGGTTTGATCCATATTACTCTTAGAAAAACCTCTTCTTTTATGGACAATGATTCATTCAGTCCAGTTGAGTTAAACATTTCGTCTAAAATATTATTCTTACAGATTGCTTTTCAATCATTTAAAATAGCATTATGTGTAATCATGTAACACCGCATGTCCCTGATTTTATTTTAAGTGTATTTTAGTGAAACTCTGCTGCTTGTATGAAGTCTTGCGAGTCAGAAAGCCGCCATTTTTAACTCACCACAAACATTTTATTCACACATTATCGATCCCCAAAGCATGACAACTGTTCTTTAATAATTCAAGTCCTTTTTTTTTCTTTTTACAGACGTATTTGAGCTGCAGGCCCTGGACTAACCGAGGGTTTAGCATCACTTTATGTTTGACTGAAGAGTTTTAAATAATCAGATATAAAGATTTGAACGGTGTTTGCGATCTGGTGCATTTAGTAGAACAGATTTAAAACAAACAGGGAGGAAAGAAGCTGAATCATCACTGATGTCAGATCTCAGAAAGCTGTCACTAAAGCTTTTATCATGGCAGCAAAATAACATGGCTTTAGTTTCAAAATGAAAGGCAATCAGAGTTGATGGTCTGTTCTGACGTGCGCTCTCTTCGCAGGTACATTCTCGCCAGTTTCTACACAAAGTACGATCCCACACATTTCTTCATCAACACCTGCTCCCTCCTCACCGTCCTCCTGCCGAAGCTGCCTCAGTTTCACGGAGTTCGGCTATTTGGCATCAACAAATATTGACGTAACTTAAAAAAAAAGAAAAACTGGATAAGAAAACACTGGACTTCTTGTATTTTTGTTGTTGTTGTTCCTGCTGGACTGTTTTCTGGTTTGAAGATGAGAAGAAGGTTTCAGCCTGGAGAAACGAAATGCACTGTTGTTTCATCACAGTAAATCGATCCCCGACATGAAATCAAACCTTTTTTATTTTCGAGCGCAAAGTTTTAATCGCACCGCTTTCAGCTGCGGTGCTCATTCTCCTTTTTTTTAAATTCTGCACTGGCTGCACGTTTGTAAAGATGAGTTTCAAGTTCTTGCCATAATTGTGAATGAATCTTTTCATTAATTGTAGTTTTTTTTATTGTTTTATTTTATTTTTACTTAATGCAGCATGCATTTACACACCTGCAACAAACATTTTTGCCTTGATACACATAATAAAGTCGTGTGCTGTTGGATCGAAAGTTCCTGGATGTTCACTGAGCGGGAGAGAAACCCAGCCGTCACACGTGGGCCCGCTTTCAAGCTGCGGGAAAATCCAGGCACTTTACATGATGGTGTCACAGGGATGGCTGTATGCTCGCATATCCGAGGGATTCCCCCCCCCCATCCCACGCTGGATGGAGCTGCGTTTGCATCAGCGCGAGGTTTCCCTGTTTATAATTCACGTTTCAGGGAAGTGGCTCAAAAGGAAATGCGGCGTCGTGTGAATAAGATTACTCTTGTTTATTATGGTTATGTCATGCGGAGCCTGGATTGGATAAATGAGGGGTTTCTTTCTCAGCTGTGTGATCAAAGATAACATCATCTGATCCGGAGGCGAGTTTTTCCTGGTTTTAGCTTTCACTTCAGATTCATTGTCCTGTGTAGTGTGTGTTTGTGCGCAAGTTATCTTTGACAAATCTGAAGTTTAAAGACAGCCAGGAGGTCCCAAGTAATGCGCAGCATCTATTAACAGATCTGGGTTTCTGTAAATTAAATTAAGGTCATTTTAAGATCCTTTTAAGACCAATAGTATTCAAATTTAAAACCTACATGAATTGCAAAAACACAAATAATGTTATGAGTCATTGTAAATTTTCTTTCCAAGTAACAAACTTAAACGTTCATTCAAATTCAGTTTGAATCATTCAAATAACTGCAACAAGCCAGTTTCAGGAGCAACCGGATTCCTTCAGGAGCACGGCTGAATGTTTGTCAATAAACTCCTTCGGACCGGGCGGCAGCAAATAACATCTGAAATCCTCCGAACTACATCCATCTTCTGCTGTTTATCCGGGGCTCGGGTCGTGGAGGCGACAGGTCCAGGAGGGAAACCCGGACCTCCCTTTCCTCAGTGACTCGCCGCAGCTCCTCCTGGGGAATCCCAAGGTGTTCCCAGGCCAGAGAGGAGGCGTAATCCCTCCAACGAGTTCAGGGTCTGCCCCGAGGTCTCCTCCCACTCAATGAAGCCAACAGCAATTTAAATAAGTCGTTGATGGAAGAAGCAATGAATGAACAAACATACCGGACCCTACAGAAACAAGATGCAGCTGCGCCAAATGCCAGGAAAGCCAAGAAAAATCCCTACAGATACCTTTATTTGCTTCAGCCTGGGATGAACAAATCTGAGAACAAAGAGTTTAAAGCTGTTTGAAACGGATTAAACTGGTTTGACCAAGTTGAGTTTAATTCAGCTCAGGTCTTTGCTGAATCCAAGGTGGAGTTTCCACATTTCTTCTTCCCCCTAGTTTGTAGTAAACCGTAAACACCCGGACTACAAAAAACACGATCAATTAAATGCTTTTGATTCAGGTGTGAAATCAAGAGCTTTTAAGCAATCTGAAAAATGAATGACTTGTGGAACCTCAATATGAGCTTTTCCACTTTTTGGGACATTTCATTTTGTCAAACATGTTTCATGTAAAACAATAAATGTCATCATTAAATCCTAATTTTATTGATACTTGATCTGCAAAGTATAACTTCAGAGGAAGAATATTATTTTAGTAAAAGCTAAAAAAAACAACGAGGGTTTCAAACATTTCTCAGTAATGACACTCGTATTGAAAAATTAAAACACAAATACTTTTTTATTCAAACTTCTTTAGGACCCTTTACATTGACCTGTCCCTTAAAATAATTAACATAAGAGAAAAACAAACTTCACCCAAAGTTTCTTCTTGCAGCAGAAATCAGAAACAGTAAATTAGAAATGCATCAGGCTGCCGTGGATGAATGTTTACAATCAGAGCCAAGAGGCTGTAAACACAATGTTCTGGGAAAACTACAATCTCCTTAGAAAACTCGTTACAATCTAAATGTAAAGTATTCAACAGCTCGTAGTCCTCTGAGCATTCCTGGAGTTTTTCAGTAAAGCCTTTTCCTCCGAAAGAATAGAGTGCATAGTCTTTAAAAAATATGAATTTGCCCTCTTTTATTACTAACAAATCTGCCCAACTCCCCATTTCTCAGGAGATAAAATGGATCAAATTGGCCCGACTTCCAGTCCATAGGCTTCCTTGATCGTGTTTTCACTTTATTCCCAAACTTCAGTGCCGACAGCCGTGGAAAGCGTCTTCCATCACCTTTCTGAAAGGCATTAAGAGTTTCTGTTTGGGCCCCGACTCCCGCTCTGTGTCGTCTCACTCCGGTTTCATCAAAGGCCTAACATCCTCCTCCTCGTCATCAGTGTCGAAAAAATCATCCTCGAACAAAGTTCCTGCAAGGCCGTATTCCTGTGCGTGGACGGACACCTCGTTTGGCATCAGGTGAGGCGATCCTTCGATAAAATCTGCAAACCTGCGGATTACGGTGAGTTTTACCGACGGTAAAATAATCAGGAAAGCAAACAGAAACGTTACGACTGAGGAGAACGTCTGGCCAACATTACGCTGACAGAGATGCTTTTAAAACGTGCACAGCATGGAGCTGTTTTGGACTAATTGATTTTTATATTCTTTAACACAAACTTCAGGGTTCATAGACTTTTCCCAGTGTAAAATTCCAGCACTTTTCAAGCATTTTTAAGGTCAATTTTCAAACTTTGGAGATAAAACAATACGTTTAAACTCAAGAAGACAGCTCACTATCATACAAAATTATTCTTTTCAGTCATTTATAATGTCTTGTGACAGTGTTCTACATAGCAGGCACAAAGTAAACTAAAATATGACAGAATTTTATGTTTTGAAATGTCTCTCATAAACACCATCTACACCTGGCTGCTCGGAGAACAAACTTTCTGTGCCTTTAACGTAAAAAATATAAAATTAAGATTTTAAATTGAACTTTTAGAGTGCTCTTTATTACAAAACTGCTTAAAAAATATCAAGCACTTTTAATAGCTATATGCCGAAATCAAGCACTTTTCAAACCTTGAAAACAACCCAGTTAAAATTCAAGCATTTTCAAGGATTTCAAGCACCTGTACGAACCCTGAAATCATAAAAATATTTCAGATTCCACCTGCTTGATCTTCATCTACGTTCTGGGTATTAAAACAGATGAGTTCATGGCACTGACTCATTTTATCTTGTTTTATTTCTGAACTGCAGGACAGTAAATGTTTGTAGAATTTTGTAATTTGACATTTTTAGATTTTAACCACCGATAAAAAGGAATCTAAACTAAATAAAGATGTGACTCAGTCTAAACTGTAGTTTGATGAGGTAAGAAAAGCTCATTTGTGTTTAATCAGAGGACTGTACTGGACCGTCTGGGTGTTCGACGGCTCTGATCTCATCTTCATCTCCTAACTGATGTTGTGACATGCATCTGTTAAACCTACACTGAGTTTAACACATTGTGTTAAACTTACAATAGGTTGTAAAGACAAAAGCACAAAGTTCACAGCAGCTACCTTTTTGGGGACTGGAGCCGGGACACTGCCCTCCAGGGGCTGAACTCCGGACTGTTGCAGTATTTCCTCAGCTCCTCCAGAGCCTGGAGGGTTTCTTCCTCTCCCTCCTTCTGATACTCCTCCTCAGTCAGCAGGCGACGTGGTAATGGCTTCCAGTAAACGTACCGCATCACTTTCCTGCAGAAGTCAAGGTATATGAATTAGAAAAAAAAAAAAAAATCGACATCACACAAACTTATTATGAGAAACGAGCCTCATGAGAGAGTTCACAGGTTCTACTCTGGCTGTCCTCTTACGCCACCTGCTGTTAACATTTCAGCAGCACATACCTCCACGCTCCGGCCGCCAGAGAGACCGGGTACTCCAGGTTTTTGGAGAACAAAGCTGCCACAATGACAGCAAAGGCGACTTGCTGAATCTGCATTCCCAAGTAAATCAGAAGAAGTCCAAACAGCTGCAGCGTCCACGACAGGATGTTGATGCTCTTCTCGTTCACCAGAGGGCCGTAACGATAACAGACGGCGAAACTGATGAACCCCACCACAGTTACATAACCTGACGCAGACAGAAACAGGGATTCAAACAGTGATAAATAAGCCAACCCAATTTGTGCTTTCTCTAAGCTGATGAGGGCACGTTTTACACTCGTTTTCAGGATATTATGCAACTTACAGTCAGGAGAAGGAGAAAGTTTACCCTCTTTCAGTTTTATTTATCGGGACATAAAAGTTGGGAATACTTAATAAGGTGCAAGAATGTTGGACAGATTTATAGAGTTCTTCGTAGTTTGGCTCCTTCTCGTCTGGCTGATTTTATTATCTGTTAAATCAGTGGCAAATAAGACGAGAGGAGCTGCTCAAGGAGACCGAACGATCCCAGTTAGAAGGACGTTTGGTCAGTTTTCTCTTTCAGAGCATCACTTCAGTGTAATTTATCCACCTTAATGAGTCAGACTGTCCTCAAACTATTACTCCTTCAAAGGCAGGGTGGGAAAATGGCTGTTGGATGAACAACATTATCAACATTAAGCAGTTTCTCATGTTATGGTTTTATGTTTGGAGATGTTTCTAGCAACTATTTATATTCTAATATTTTAATCTATTATGATTACTGTCGTTTAAGGTGATATATTTACAGTCTGGATGCCTCCTTTTACCACTACAGATAAAAAGTAGTTTTTGGCTATCTTTTAACTTGTTTAATATTCATTAATGTACACTACCTTCTGTAAATAAATAATGTTATTTTTAAATTTTAATCCTCTTGTCTTTATTAGTTTCTAAAGTTTTTCAGATCTAACCTCAAGTGAACAAAAACATCAGATTCTACCATTTCATTATTTTATTATTAACGGGGGGGAAGCTGTGTGTGAAAAACAACAGCTTGTAGAACAGCCTTTACCAGCATAACTTAAAACGCATTTTCTGTATCAGTTTCTTACATCTCTGTGGATGAATTTTGGCCCACTCTTCATTACGAAGTTGCTTCATTTGTTTTTGCACAGCTCTTTTAAGGTCCCATCACAGCAATTTAATCAGTTTGGACTTTGATTGGATCACCGCAGCGCAGCGCCTTCATTCTGTTACTTTTCAGCTGTTCTGGTGTAGATCAGCTGCTGTGTTTGGGATTATTGTTCTGTTGCATCACGACCCAGTTTGGTCCAAGCTTCAGACAGACGGCCTCACATTTGACTCCAGAAACCTCTGGTCTACAGAGGAGTTCAAGGTCGACTGAAGGACTGCGAGGTGCCCAGACCCTGCCCACACCACCAGCCTTCCACCACCATGCTTCTGATTGTGACGTTATGCTGTGTTTGGCTTTCTCCAAACATGGCGCTGTGAATTATGGGTAAACAACTTTACTTTGGTCTCATCTGTCCAAAGGATATTGTTCCGGACATCTTGTGGTTAATTCAGAGGCAACTTTTCAAACTCAAGTCATCACCGCCCCACCTTTAATGGGCCAACTGAGGCCTGTAGGGTCTGAGGTGGAGCTCTTGGGCTTTTTGTCATTTCTGATCATTACAGAGTCTGACCTCGGGGTGAATTTTGCTGATACAGCCACTCCTGGGAAGATTGAAGACATTTAGGACAGCTGACAACTTGATTAGAAATGACCTTTAACCGTTATCAGACTGATGGGCAGCAACAGCTGCTTCTCTATGATCATTGCTGATGTCTTTCCACCTTGGCATTGTGTTAACACACACCTGTATGCAGAGCAGCAAACTGACAAACCCCTGCTTCTACAGAGGCGCTCACACTGATGATGATCAGGTAATCAATACATCTGATCAGCAGCACCTGGCTGACACTGAACCTCTTAAATCCTATACAAGCAGGAAGGGTGGACTTCATTTTTCAGGCACAGATTTTTAACTTTGGTTTTGCTTTTTGTTTTGTTTTTTAATAAATAATGACATACAGAAATCTGCTGTGTTTTCGTACGCTTGAGGTTAAATTTAAATCATTTTAGAACCTGGTTACGACCAGATTTCTAGGACATCACTGGTAGTGTTCATGTATTTAGTTTTCAATTTTATAAGGTTAGCGTCTACATAAAGTCTGTACCTAATGCCATGTGCCAGTGATCTTGCAGAATTACTTTAAGGTTCCTGAAGACGAGCTGGATGGTGTACAGACAGAATGACCAACCGCCAACTATAACCATATAAAAGGAGCTTTTCTGTGAAAAAAAACACACAAAAGGTCCAAAAATCAAGCAATGAAGTCAATGTGATTTTACTTACAGTGTGATGGAAATTGCAGAGTAATTAAATAACTTACCTTTGGTAAAAAGCGTGCCAGAATGAAGACGAGAATGATGAGAGAGGCGATCATGCCTGTACTCATACCAGCAGAGTAGAAGAAAGCTTGACTCCTGCATAGGAGGTGACAACATAAAGAGATATACGATTACTAACTATTATTATCCACCTAAATCTGAAGATGAAACACCGGTTTATGAAACACAAATACCTGCTAAGAGAGTCTGCAAAGATGAACAACAGTGCCCCAGAGAGGAACACCAGAAACAGGTAGATATCAAACTCTACGAGAAGAAGAAGAAAACAAAAACTGGTGGTTTATTATCTTTCATTAATCAAACATATGTTGTTGGTTTGTTTTTCCACTTACTGCGAGTTGATTTGACGGTGTACTGCGTGTTTCCAGTGGGATCGATCTTGAAGCAGATCTTTTTGCTGAACAGGTTGATGTTAATGGTCGTTTCATTGTGTCGTTCGCGTAATAAACTCTGAAACCAGTTCCAGAAAGTGAAGCGCTCCAGCTCCTGCAGCTCCTCCTCACCTTCTACAGTTTCTACCTTAAATACTTTTGAACTCCACACTTTCACCTGTCAGAAATTGTGAGAATTAAATGAAGCTTATACGTACACAAGTTCAACAAGATATTCATATTTTGACTTTATGACTTTGGTGAAAATTGGCTGTTTACGTTTCCACACTGACAAAATAATGTCATTCTTATTTTTCATGCTACTAAACCAACCTTCAGAGAAGATGTCCTTTAAATAGTTTTTTTACTCTGCCTTTCAAAATCCCTTCTTCACAACATGATTCCATTCAAACAAGGTTCTCCAGAATGTTTCATCTGTTTCCTCTGCTCTGCCAAAAGCAGTATTTAGACTCCAGGTTTGCTTGTCCGTATTTTTAACCTTTAACTAAGATTGTTGCATCTCATCAGAGTCTAAAAGTAAAAATAATTTCACTTACAAGCCTGTGTTTTATTGTAGTGTCACACAACGTAAAGAATAGCTGTAAAATAAAACAGAAGAGAGGGCCAGATCTGCTTTGGGTTTGGGCCCACCACTTAGACAATTTTGGCATTAGTTTCTGTATTATCAAGCTGCAGCGCCTTATTTGTGCCTGAAAGTTCCAGCCCTGTTTCATGAGTATTTCTCTTCAGAGCACAAAAGAGAACTTCGATGAACCACACAGTCATTTTAAGCTCTGCGCTATGCAAGTCACTGCCAATTTTGTCAAAAATTACCACTGTAAAAAAGCATGACCTAACTTTTTAAAACAACTGAAAGCAGTACAAGTTGCTCTGCAACACCAGCAAAAGGAGAGAGATTTGGGACTTGTGTAAATTTATTTGGAATACCAGTATAAGTTGCAAAACTAAACTATTCCTAATTAACTGGATGAAATCCAAGATGTCCTGAAATCTCTCTAGAAAGATTATGTTACAGTATTGCATTAAAACATTTGCACCTTTGCCTTTGTTTTTATACGTGTGCAGTTTTTGTTTTGACTGAATCAACACACACCATAATCGTTTTGATGTTATTTTCTACTTTTTCCCTGTTGCCTCCCAGTCCTGAGAATAGTATGATCAAAAAATCGTGAGAATGACGGTCCAATATTTACATCTGGGAAAAAAAAAAACTGAGAAATATCCAGAGGTGGAGAGTACACTGCAATAAGTGCTGTCTGTTAAGTCAAAACTATTGTTCAAATCAACATTTTGGCTACACACATGGTTTTACTGACTTTTTTCAATCATGTGTGCTGTCTGATTCTGAACCGTAAAAAAAACACATGTGAATGTTACCAAGTTAAACTGAAGAGTAACATCCTACAATTTCTTTCCAACAGGCTCCTGATTATAAATGGGTCTGCTTGTTTGCAACTCTGCTATTTTGTGCTGCTCCTTTTAAAGCACTTTAGTCTTTTGAGCTTGTGTTTTTCGGGCCACCACAGTTTAAATTTTACAGACAGAAACAGAAACTGAACTTCACATCTGTGAAAATCTGGCCCTAAATAATCCAGACTGAGAAGAAATCATGTTTTCCCTAGCTCATGGTGGCTGGGAGATATTAAAGAAATTCACCTGAATTCTTGTCCAGGTTTGCCTCCAGGTTGGCACTACTGAATTCTTGTAGCAGAACCGGTTAGATCCTGACATGATGTACTCCTTTCCATCCTCCAGATCAGTTATTGGGGGGGTGTTACCTGGATTAGACAAGCAAAGACATGTGTAACTCTAAAACACAGTATCGCTAAATTTTACTTCCTAGGCAGGAAGGTTGACTATAAAGTAATCCCATCAGATATTTACTTATTACCCATTGGCTGACAGACATCAGTCTTATCTTCAGGATAACAACTGCACTGCTTATAATTTCATTACTGACTGGATCCAATAAAAAGACAAACAAAAGCACTGTTCTACATTTACAAGAAGAGGAACATGTTTGTGTAAATCACAATGCCCACAAAACTCTAATCAACAACAACTTTAATGGCCCTCCTTGTGCCATTGAAACAGCTCTGATCTGACAGGACGTGGACAAACAACAAGACCAGGACATGTCCAGGAGTGTCCAAGTCCATGTAAACGTCAGTGGGCAGATCTATCTGCAGAACACGGCTTTGTAACAACATGAGCAGAATTAATTTGCATGTCAGGGATTATAATAAACAATATGGCTGACTGGTGTTTTAGTCAGACCCAGGCTGACATAATACGTGTGGGCATTTTAAATTACTAAAAAAGCGTTTTTGTCTTGAGAGATGTCGCAATTTTTAAACGAACAAAAACAGATAAAAAAATATTCAATACATTTATTAGCTAAAAATTAGCTGCAAATACGGGATTCTCCTGACTGGGTAAACACATACAAATTCTGCTGTTTACCCTTTTTTTTACTTGAGTCTTATCATTAAACGAGCTTTAGTAAATCATTCAATGTATACAGAACAGTTTAAGGACATTAAACACAATTATGGCTGCTAAATAAATCTACCAAAACAAAGCAAATGTTCAAATCGGATGTCTACAATATGCAAATAAAGCGCCACAAACATTCAATTCAAACCGGGCACAGTTTTGTTTTGCCTCACAGCCATAAGCTAACATTGATTAGCTTGAGCTTGTTTAAAAGTACGAATTATAAAACTGAACGTGTCGTTTGCTGTTTTGTATCGCAGTTTCTTACCAATACTCTGGTGTGAGGACTGAGGCAAACACACAAGAAACGCCGTGAAAAGTAATAATTTAGTTACTGCCGACAAGCAACCGTTTAACATTTTCATGCATCCCGCCATGATGATTCCGCTTCTGCCCTTCTTCTCGTCCCACCCCTTCCGCTCCTGACGGCTCGATGAGTGGCAGGCTGATCAGCCAATCACAATGCCAGACTGAGTTATCAGTGGCGCAAAATGGCGTCATCATTACGTTGTACGTCGCGTACTTTTGAGTCATAAACATGAACGTGGAAGTAGTTCTGTCTGCATTCAACCCTGACTCATTGTGGAACTTTATCCCTAATTATATTTTCTCTAGACTTGATGGCCCTTCATTTTTACTTAAGTTCAATATAGAATAACTGCCCCTAAAACTAGCCAAGTATCACAAACAGAGGCTCCTAGCTTGGTCTCTAATTTATTTCTCCCCTCACATTTCTCATGTGGAATAACTGTAATATTCTTTACAAAAATCAATCCCTGTTTTTCCCTAACTGGTTCATGAATAATATTATTTTTGTTAAACAATTGCTTAACTTTGATGGGTACCTAATGTCATATTCTGAATTTCTATCCACCTAATGTATTCCAGTTACCCCTAGGGAATTTGTTATTGTTATGGACGCTTCTCCTAAAGAAGTTCTCATGCTGTTTAAGGGCTATTCTCTTTCTGTGGAGGACAGAGCGGTAGATACCCATTGTTCTGTTCTTGAATCTGTTGTGGCCCCTCTACAAGAAGCAGGAATATAAGATCTCTATTTCAGAAGGACATAGCTACCACTCCTTATGTAACACACTACTGGAGACAGTTTGCTCCTGATATCAAATGGACAGCGGTAGGGAGTTTATCTTCTAAATGCATCATTACCAACAAACGTTGTGATGTGTGCTTCAAACCTCTCCATCGGTGTTATCCTGCCAAACACAGCCTGCACCGACTGTAGCTGCTCTTTATGTAATTTGGACAATGAGAACACAGTCCACTTATTCTGGAGGTGTCCTTTCACAGTGTCTTTCTGGAAAAGCTTTGTTTGTTATATTCAGTCTCATATCCTCAGTAGTTTTTCCCTTTTGTACACAGATGCGCTTTTTGGTTTCTACAATGTTTGCTTCTCTTAAAAGAATCACTTTCATATAATTAATCCGTTATTAATTCTAGCTAGATTTCATATTCATAAATGTAAATTTTCTGCCAAGAAGCCACTATTTAATCTATTTGTATCTGAATTACTACATTATCTAGAAGCCGTACGTTCCTCACCCAACCCCAAAGCTGTAAAAACTCTTGAAACTTTAAAATTTTTTAACTGCATTCCCTGAACTATTGCCTTCTTGTTTTTGTGCACTTCTCTGTTTTCATTTTTATCTTGTGACCCTCTGGCATTATTTTATTCATTTCCCACTGTTCTGTACATTGCACTGATATTTTGATGCAATAAAAAAATAATAAATACGTCTGCATTAAAAATCAGTGTGGAGACAGCAAATCATTTCCTAAGTTTTGTTATGAGCTCAATGTGTCAAAAGCAGAAATATTGCAGTCTTAAAATCTTATCAAGAGATACTAGAGTATACTTTAATAATAATAATAATTTGAACCTTTACCTCTTATAGTGCACAAAGGTGTTAAGGTATTATCCGATTTGTTCGTTTGTTCATTTTACTTTTTTTTTTTTTTTTGCTTTTCACTAAGCCTATAAAGTCACACACAATACACATATTTTAATACAATTATTTTAGCCAGTTTTTCTCTTATTTGTACTTCTAAAAAACAATACAAATACTGAAATAAGAGGTATAAACCTTATACCACAGGCCTGCCCTTGTATTGAGAGAAAAAGACCAGGAACAGCAAACTGAGCCTCCCGTCAGGAACAGTTGAGGATCTATCACACAGAAAAAACACAGCAAAGGTTTCCTCAGGCCTCCCAATCCAGGGCAGGTCAGAGAGAGAATGCTTAGTGATATGTTGACTTTTTAGGCAACTAACTGCACTTTATGTTTATTTTTTTTATCTAAACAGCTGTTGTTCCAACGAAAATCTAATATGTTTGGACAGAATTTAAAAAAAAAAACTGAAGAGACAAAATAATCCTACCTTACTCTGACCGGTCCACTGTGGACCAAGCTTCTTGCCCTTTGACAAGTGCGACAGGCTCTGGCCCCATGTGGCTCTAAGCGGGCACTCATTCTTCTGCTGAAGAGCATGCTCTTCTCACAAACTGAGCTTTTTATCTGTGCATTTTCCCAGTGAAAACAGTGTGACTGTGTGCACTGGTTGAGCGATGCTTTTGCATCTTCGTTACTCCAACATGTCAACCACTTGGCACCCTCCTGTGGGCGGAGGAGGAAACAAAAACGGCAGATATTTACACGAGGGCACAATGCTTGTTGAGAAAAACCAAGGGTTTTCTCGCTGCACATTGCTGCACATCACAATTTTTTCCTATTAGATAAGTAGTGCTTTTGACTGGATTAGGCTATTATTGGTTTTATGTATTTTCTGCTTTAAGTAGTTCAAATCGCTGCAAAAAAAGGTCAGAGCTAAACCCCAAAACCACTTTTGAGCTTTCATGCAGGGAATGACTGATTACCTGCAGATAGGTTGCCAAACTTGCTGCGTCACTGACTGCTGCGTACCCAAAGGGTAGGAAGAGGAAACTGTTGCTCATCTGGTAAAATAACATAATCGTCTATAATATTTGTCTTTATTTCAGCCAGCAGCAGTTTTTGCTTTAGTTGAGTCATATTTTATACTCACAGTGTCTATGTATGGCTTCTTAATCAGCTCTTGTTGTGAATTCGGTCCTTTTTAGGTGTTTCTATTTAAAGATGCCATGACAGAAGGATGTTAACATATCACTTCTGAGCATTTAGGTCAAAGGTAGAGGCTGAACAACGTGAACAACATGTCGTTGCACTTTACTAACACATTTCTTGAGATCTCACAACATCACATGAGATGCGCAAAAATGTCATTTACAAGGTTTGACCAAATCAGCTACAACTCCATCCCTTCTTATCATAAGATGATCTTAGTTAGTTCCCATGAGATTGTTACGAGGCTGAGTGATCACAGCGTCATTGGATTTCTACAAAAATATTGCACAAGGAGTTGGTGATTCAGCTGCCTGAGATGGGAGTTACAGAGCGTGAAAGAGGAAGCAATTGAGTAACTTGCATGACACAAAAAGTTCCTATTTGTGGTCAGTTTTTAAGAGATGATACAATTTATATTATATATATGTATTACTCTTAGGATATGGTAAGCAATTATGTATGTCAGATTCATGCCAAACATAAAAAACAACAACTTTGATGTAGGACAGTAACTGGTGTAACAAACTGGGTTAATTTAGGTTAACACAACTTAAACCAAACTAATTAAAATCTTAAACTGCATTTAGAATTTATTTGAGATTATATAAATAACAAAAGCAACTTTATTGTACATTATGATTTAATAAATATAAACTAACAGTTTAAAAGATGTCATTATTTTTAAACTGCTGTTATAAAAACAATAAATAAATTATAAACATAATTCTAACTACAGTACTTTGTCAAAAACATAAACCTATTAACATTTATCCTGCAGTCCAGTTAATGTTCTTTTGATTCCAAAACCTTGTATGCATCATTACAAATTTAGAAACAGAATAGGCAATGCTAATTATATTATTTGTGCTTATATAGATCATTTAGTAGCTATGATAACGCATCATTACCTGAGACAGATGGGTGTCCAAACAACATACAGTTGTGACAAATAAGATCTTAATTGGATCTATTTTCATGTCTCTTTAAAGCTATTAATTTCAAAATATGAAATCAAACATAACAGGAGTAAACAAGTGTTTACTCCTGTAGTTTTACTGATATTAAATTGATATGACATTCTGAAATGTGGGTAGGCACTCAATGTAAACAAAACATTTTTAGCTGCATACTTTACTTAACAAAAATCTGAGTGTAAATATGTACCAACACATCAAAATTGTTGGACTTCTCGATCCCAAATGGCTCCTTCGTGGATGTTGCTGTAGTTGACCTTTTTTCAGGCACTTCCGCTGTTTCCATAGGTAAACAGTCGCATGCAATATTGGCAGAAGTTAGCAAATTTTGCTTGCAAATTTTTTTAACTTGAAGGACACATAAACCGTTGATATGATAAAAGAAATATGGATATTTCTTTTGTCTTTTTTTTTTTTTTACTGATATTTATGGCATTGAGCAATGAGTACCTCTTTGAGCTCTGGGACTGCGGTTGAAAACTAGTAAGCTTCACTGAAGTCAAGAAAAATTTAGTTTTTTTTCTGTTTGTTTGTTTAAAGACAGATCTTAAACTTTTATTATTTTACAAAAAAATATCCGCGACTGGATTACAAGTTGCTTTTAGAAATTTGAAATTCTGGATGAACTCTGAACTTAATTTCCAAAGATTAGCACACGGAAAGCCGTGGAGTTTAACTCCCTCCCCCTGCTTGTCGGAGCTCAAACGTAAGAGTGTTGTATTTCCCGAGCCGCCCCTGAAGGCAGCCTCCTACCCTTCAGTAAGCAGCAGCAGACCGCGTTAGACCACACAGAGGGGCTGAAGACGGAGGGACAGGTCACGTCGGAACTTTTTGTCTGAAACTTTTCCACATATTGTCATTTTCGCCTTCTTTTGGGTCTTGAAATAACTCTACTCAACGGTAAGTCACAAAAGACTAAATAAATTATTGATAGTTTTTTTTTTGTTACGTCGACCCGTTTTCGACGGAAACGCTTCTTTAATTTTAACTCAACGTAACGGTTTCAACTGTTTAAAAAAACAACCAGAAGCGGGTTTTATTTGGCTCCTTCGGTAGTAGTGTAGCTTTAAACGACTTGTTGTTTGTGTTGGTGTTAGTTTAGGTTATTTCCGACCTGAAAGGGTGAATAATTTGGTTGTTGTTGCCGTGATTGGTGTAATTTTGCCTGCGACAAAGCTGGCATTGTTACCAACGGTTATTAACGGTCCTGAACTGAGCTGAACGGGCCCTGCTCCTCAAAACAAAACTTTCAATCACTTTATTGGGGAATAGGGTGTTATTTACGCCTACGTCGTGATTTAACACAAAGCTTTTATCGACTTGGATGAGTTTTTAGTGCAGCCTTCACCGTGTGAGAACCCTACTCTTAATATTTATTTTGGATATGTGCTCTTCCTGCTTCTTCAGGCGTGTTTTTCTTTCAGTTTGTTTGGGATGTTTTTTGTCCAAAAGTAAAAAGTTACCAAGGGTTTTTAGAGCTCAAAGCTTGAGTCAGTCCTGCTAAAAAATGAGTCATATCTTCCCCTCTTCTGCTACTCATATTACAGCTGATGTAGTGGTCTAATAAGTCACCTTATTTTACTTTTTATTTTACTTTTCTGTTTTTTGTTTTTTTAAATCCAGAAACCTGATCATTGTCAGCCATGGCTGTGGAAGGTGGAATGAAATGTGTCAAGTATCTGCTTTTCTTTTTCAACTTTATCTTCTGGGTAAGTAGCAGCCAACACCTCCTCCAAATGTTTCTGTAAAAACAAATTAATTAATAACAACTCAAGAGTTAACTTGGAAACCACCCTCAAACCCTGTTACGATGTATGACGATGTTGGTGAGAAGTTAAGCAGTAAAGAAGAAAAGGAGAAAGTTAAAAAAAAAAAAACTTATTATGATGTTTTGTCCGATTTTTGTTATAGAAATAAATCAGCTTATCTTTCCTGGAGTCTGGGTTTGTTTTAAGGCTTTTCGTTTCTGGGCCAGCCCTGTGACTTTGAGCATAAAAATTCAACTTTGTTCTGCTATTTTAGGTTGTGTGATTGTGGGATGTAATCATCTGGAAATTCAGCTGATGAGCAACACACATAAGGCAAATAACCTGTGACGTTTGCACTTCCTGAATCCTGTTCGAGTGTTTGCTCATGGCTTGATTTTAATGAAATCCGGGACAGAATAAAACATCATCTCTCTGCATTGGGTTGATTTTTTTAATTTTTTGTTTAGAATTTCAGAAGTGGAATGAAATCTGAATCTTATGATATAACTTTAAGGTGATATTTCCAAATTAATATTCCTCTTTTCCTCCTTCAGAGACTTAAAGTGACAACATAACTGTATTTCAACAGAGGAAATCCTTTATTGGTTACACCATAGTTTACTGTTCCTATTTAGTATTCTAAGAGAATAATAGTTTAAATTTATATAAGTACAACTGGAAATAGTAAGGACTTATTACACATTTATTTGGGCAAAATGTAACAGTAGACTGAATAAACACTCCAGTTGAGCCCGAATGTTCTTCCTTGTGATCTCGTACACTTTTCCTTGAATGTTAATTACACAGTGACTAATAAATGAACTGTTTTTTAGTCAGCGGTAGATCTCTCCATTGTTAGCAGTAAATTAGGATTTGATCTACTGCTGAGCTGAACAGTCAGTTGTTTTGGAACCATTCGATTCACAGAACTGGACTTTCCACATCAGAATAATGCCTGTCATGAGGACCACTCTCTGTCTCTACTTCAGGACGAATGGATTTACACGCTCAGCTTTTAGATACTCAGATGAAGGAAGCTGTGACGTAAACAGGGCCTTTTTTTGTCACTTATTGTCATCTCTTTACTTTGTAATCGATGCCAGTATTCGGTTTACCCCCTCGGCTCAGTTTATCTGCTCTGTTCACTCCTTGTTGTTTCCAGTGTCAACCATTAGCCACCCATTTGACCCCGGCTCAAATATTGACATTGGTGTTGTCAATGAGGAGAGGTTGTCAGCTGCGGGTTACCATGGTTAACACAATACCCCGTCTGATAACGAGCGGTCTCACAGTGGGGCAGGTAGCAGATGTTCACAGTCTCAGAAGGAGCTTATTAGTTTGATTTAACATGCTGTGTATGAAAACACTTGAGCGTTCGGACGTCTTTGAGCTGGAGGAAAGCATCCAATCAGTGCTGCTTCCTGTAGTAACATGTTTGTTTTTTCACTGTTACATGGACGTCAAGAGCAAAGCAAAGGTTAATCAGTAACCTAGAAGTAAGGCATCAGTTTTATAAGGCTATACCACATTTACATACTTCTTTTTTTATTAATCCTTATAAAGGTTAAAAGATTGATCTATTATTGAAGTCGATTTAGAGAAAATGGCAAAAATTTACAGTGACGTTGTGATGCTAGTTTCCTATCATGTGCTGGTTTTATGCAATTTTCTTTTGAGTAATAATTTTGTTTTTAGAGTGTAACCTAAACTCCTTTTATGACCAACTAAATATCTTATCATTACACCGATTATTAATCCTCCCGTGGCCATCGGGTCAAATGGAGCCAAAGTTACAAGGGCTTCAGGAAGGTTAAGGCTATTTGTTTTAGTCATAAATGACTTTAAATTGCTGGGATTGTCCAATTATTAGAAATTAATTTATAGTTCATACAGTTTAGTTTTTATTCACAAGTACCTGTATTTGAAAATCCAGACTCTATAGACAAAAGACAATATTTCTTTAGGTTTCCTCTTGTAACCTAAGTAGTTTTGACCCGTTACATATGTTCAGGTTTTAATTGCATACGTAAAGAACGTTTTATAATGTGTGTTAGAGGCATGAATACTGAATGACTGGAGCTCAGATTTTATGCACTGTAAAAGTAAACAGTCATCAAATTGTATATTTGGAAAGATAAAACTAGTACATTTTTTGTAATTTGTGCTTAAATTAAATAATTAGTTAATTTCCAGTTAATTTACTTACTTCATTTTGGATAAATCACCTCAGGCCCTGAACCATGAGACTTAAAACATTTTAAACACTAAATAAAAATACTAATCAGCTCTCATGGGTCTTTTAATAAGTGTGGTATACTCTTGGTTATACGTAAATGAAGTCAGAAAGTAAATTCATGTAATTCTTTTATATTATTAAATGGTTTGAATTCGGTTTTTCCCACTCTGCTTACATGAATATCATCATGCAGATGTCTAGTTAAATACACGAGTAATCCTTCAGAATTTATACGGGTTTACAGGACTGCTGAAGGGATTCTTTGTTGCACATAGACACACCACATCTGGTTTTAATCATCCGTTTATGCAGGCAGCAGCTGAAAGAGCTGCTGACTTCACTAATTCTCAATAACATAATAAAAAGATAAATCAATTTTACAATTTTCAAAAGCCAATAGGCCTTTTTTTCTTACAAGGCAAATACAACAAGCATACTTCACAACTGCAAACAAAAATGTGGTGAAATACTTGTTGGTTTGTTTGTTCATGGCTTTGAAGTGGTGCAATCAAACTGCTGATCAGCAGAACAGCTTATTATTTCTGCCCATTCAAAGAAAAATATGCTCTAGTTTTACATTTCTCCAACAACTAAATCCCATCATGTGTTCATGTCTCACTGGGCCACCCTGGTGAAATGCAGTCAAAGAAAAGTGTGCCGTTCTCTGATGTTTGCCCAGGCGTTAGTTGGTCTCGGCTTATCGTGCTCAAACAGTTCACCTCAGTGTTTGTGAAACATCCGCGCTGCTGTCGTCGTCCCCACCTAGGACGCAGAGTTTCATACGATCATTTTCTCATTTCAGGAACTGAAGATGGTGCAACTTCTGCTGTGCTTATTCATCACGTTTAAATAAGATTTTAACATTTGGAAACAAGAACCAGTGAACGTTGTGTTAAATTGAGTCACGCCTTATTCTGATCGTGTTCTCCAGTTACTGGTTTATGTGTAATTCAGAAAGTTTTAAATGTAAAGACTTAGATTTTGGGTCATAGTTTTAACTATTACATGCATGTATATTGTCAGAAAATGCTGCGGACATTAATGGTCTAAAATTGAATCTTATTGTTGCTGGGGGATCTTTGATGTTGATGATGACGATGATGATTTTAGCTCTAAAGAAAACTCTGTCTTCAAATTAATCCTAACCCTTTCTTAGCCCCCACAAATCTCAACCGGACCTGTACTGTATTCATGTAGCAATAGTTATGTCACATAAAACGAACAGGTTTTCTTAAAGAAAATGAACCAAATCTCTCTCTCTCTTCCTGCAGCTATGTGGCTTTGCGTTGATTATCGTGGGAGTCATGGTTCAGGTGTCTCTGCACAAAACCTTCATGATTCATGACGCGACCGCCTCGGCAGCTCCCATTGTCATCATCACAGTTGGTGTCTTGATTTTCTTCATCGCATTCTTCGGCTGCTGCGGAGCCTGGAAAGAGAACCACTGCATGATCACCACGGTAATCCACACTGCCCGACTTAAACCATGAAACAACGAAGAGCTTTCGTTAGCTTTAACTCGCGGGATTTATCTGGTACGGAGAATCGTTCTCTTTAATGCGCGTTATTTTTTTTTCCTCCTCCAGTTTGCCGTCCTTCTCTCGTTGATCATCGTTGCCGAGATTGCAGCAGCAATCCTCGGCTACGTCTTCAGAAACAAAGTGAGCGTGGATTGTTACTGTTTCTTGTGTCATTTCTATAGAACAGTGTTTTAATGTTGCTTCTCATGTTGTGTTTCCCACATAGCTCTCAAAAATCGTCCAGGATAGCCTCACCGACATGATCAACCACTACCAGAACAACTCCAAAGAGTTCCACGATGCTGTGGATCAAATTCAGGAGAAGGTACAGACAGTCTAAACTCTTTCAGTCACTGTTTGCATAGCCTGACAACACCTTTTCATAACACTGCTGTATCCTGTTAGTGAGTCCTGCACTTTATGAAATTATTAATTATTAATGCTCTGTTGACCCAGGTTATTGTATATCCTTATAGTGTGTGTGTCAAACCTGACTGACCCTTGTATAACCAGAGCTTTGAATTGGCTCATTTTAGTGGAAGTGCTGTGGCGTGAACAGCTCCTCTGATTGGAGAAACTTCAGCCCCGATGGTAATACGGTGCCAGACTCGTGCTGCAAGATTGTCACTACAAACTGTGGGAAAAATGCCATGACAGACGCCAGCAAAGTGTACCAGAAGGTAAACCCATATTTCTATGATTCCCTCAAAGGCGTTTATTATTGGTCCGAATTCTTTATATTGACAGTATTTTCTTTGTCGTGGATCCAGACACGGATCCACCCCAAACACGAGGCAGCTGTTGGCTCTTGGCTGCACGAGGTGTTTGAACCTCGAGACTGTGTTAACTGAGACCAAACACTGTCCACGTTCCATTTAGATGGAATGTAAATATTAGACAGAAACGTGGCTCGAGTTAGATAACACTTGCTCTTTGACAAATGAAACGCTCATCTGAACACAGACTCATCATGCAGTGACTAAACAGGTGCCTGACAGAGCCCCTGTTTCTGGCAGCAACTGAACATGTGGGAGTGACCTCACCTGCTGCTTTTTGGCAACATTTTATGACATTTCAATTGGTAGTAACATTTTTTTTTACAATTTTGAATATAAATTTACAAATATCTTAATAAAATTGCCCTCCCTCTGACCACAAATTAATATTTTCTACTCCTCCCACCTACCACTTTATTGTTTATCACGACTTTATAATCATGTTTAGAGGAAAACAATTTTTCTTATGATGAAACTGCAACTACAGAAGAACTTTGAGTTGGAGCAGCTTCTCATATAACAAACTGTGCTAATGTGCTGATGTTGCCCTGGAGTGAAATAAAACATACAACAGACAACTACAGTATGTAACATTAGTGCAAATTAACTCTTGGGAGTACAACGTGGATGGTTCAATCAGCTTAAATATGAAGAAATCTCACAAATTAAACTGTCCAGTCTAGTATGAAAAGCAAATATCACCCGTGAACAATAGTTCTTTCTGTCACTTGGACAAGCAGGTCTGCATGTCTGAAGCATGAGAATCAGAAGTGACCAATATTTGACTGACCTAAAGTTGTTTCTTTAATGCATTTATGGTGTCATTCCTTAGTTACTAAGCCTGATAGCTAATCAGACTCAGTGTATTAAGTGGCCACCTTCCTGTCAGGAGATCAGTGGTTCAGACCTGCTGGGTCCTCTGAAGGTGTTATGTTCTGTGTATACTGTATGCTTTACTCTGTACAGCTTGTTAGGTTACATTTAATGTTGTTTTTTAAATAAAGCTGAGTTGACATGCAGTCCTTTACAGTTAGGTGAAGGATCACAATTCTGTCTATATCATTTTAAAAATAACCTGTCAGACAACTGTTCTCACACAATGTGTGTTTTATTTCATAGGGTTGTCATGATGTTGTGGAGACTTTTGTGAGGAATAACATCCAGTGGGTGATAGTTGCAGCAATTGTCATTGCTATCCTGCAGGTATGTAACAGGAGCCTGTTCTATAAGAAAACACCTCCAGTATTAACTAATGTAAGGTAACTATTCTTCACTGGCAGTGAGTCTTAACTAGATCCTTTTTACTAAACTCTCTTACACTTCTTCTTTTTCTTTTTCTTTCGGCTGTTCCCTTTTCAGAAGTCACCACAGCGAGTCATCCTTCTCCATCTAACACTGTCTTCCGCATCCTCTGTCCTCACTTCAACTACCTCCATGTCCTCTCTAACTTCATCTTTGTCTTTTTCCTGGCAGCTGCGTCTCTAACCTCCTTCTACCAATATCCCCACTGTCCCTCCTCTGCACATGTCCAAACCATCTCTAACTTTATCTCCCAGTCCTTCAACCTGTGCTGTACCTCTGATGTCCTCATTCCTAATCCTGTCCATCCTTGTTCCTCCCAAGGAGAACCTCAACATCTTCAGCTCTGTCACTTCCAGTTCTGTCTCCTGTCTATCTTTAACAAGCATCACCTGCTGCACATCCTTTCCAGCCTGGTCCCTCTGTTTTGCCAGTCAATACAAGTCCTTCTCTCCCTCCTTAGTGTCCAACCTCTTGTACAATTTGTCATACGCCTTTGCTACCTCTCTCTTTGCCTTGTGTTTGATCTCCTTATATTCCTGTCGACTCTCTTCAGTCCTCTCACAGTCCTATTTCTTCCTGGCTAATCTCTTCCTCTGGATAACTTCCTGCACTTCACTATTCCACCACCAGGTTTCCTTGTCTTCTTTTTTTCTGTCCAGATGACCCTCCTACCTGTCTCTCTAATCACTGTGGCTGTAGTAGCCCAGTCGTCTGGAAGCTCTTTCTTACCACCCAGAGCCTTTAACAGCTCCTTTCTGAACTCCTCACAACATTCTTCCTTCCTCAACTTCCACCATTTGGTCCTCTTCGCTGCCTTTACTCTTTACTCTTCATCACCACACCAGTCATCCTCCACACCACCCTCAGATGCTACCTGGCCACAACCTTCTAGTCCACAGTCTCCCTCAGGTTACCTCTTCTACACAGAGTGCAGTCTACCTGCGTCCTCCTGCCTCCACTCTTATAGGTCACTTTGTTTTCCTCCCTCTTTTGGAAATAGGTGTTGCTACAGCCATTTCCATCCTCTTGGCAAAGTTCACCACCATCTGTCCTTCCTGGTTCTTTTCCTTGACACCAAACCTGCCCATCACCTCCTCCTCTCTGTTTCCCTCACCAACATGTCCATTCAGATCTGCTCCGATCACCACTCTCTCTCCTCCCTGGGATTACTTTCTATCACTTCATCAAGATCCTTCCAGACTTTTCTCTTTTTCTACATCACACCCCTACTTCATTTCTCTTCCTATCCACACCAAAGTAAAACAGCTTAAACCTGCCTTGATGCTGTGAGCCTTTCTCCTTCCTCCTCTGCATCATATCAGCCAGCTCTCTACCTTTGCCTGTCATTGTCCCTATGTTTAAAGTTGCTACCCTCAGTCCTACACTCTTGACTTTCCTCTTCTCCCTCTGAATCCTGACACGTTTCCCTTCTCGTGGTCTTCGACTAACAGTAGCTTAATTTCCCCGGGCAGCCTGTTTGTCAACAGCACCGGTGGTGGTCGTTATTAACAACCGATCCAGCACGGTGTCGCTTGGATGAGCTCACGTCAGTTTACGTTGGATGCCCTTCCTGACACAACCGTCACCATTTACCTGGGGTTGGCACAAGAGACACGCTGGCTTGTGCTCCCTAGTGGCTGTTTTCTAACCCCTCTTACAGCCAGACCTTACATATTTATTAAAAAATATAAATGCCACATTTGATGTTATCTAACTTTATTGTGGACCATTGAAAAAGCAGCATCAAAATAAGCCTTATTCTTTTTTCCTTCCAGGTTATGGGCGTCGTGTTTGCCTGCTTGTTGATGAGAAGCATCCGCAGCGAATATGAAGTCATGTAATTCACAGCTGAGTGGCTGTGGCTGGTCAGCTCACACTCAGTGGGAGCTTCATTTCTAAACTTTTGTTAGTCGACCTATGCTTCATTTAAAATTCACAGAACATCTTTCTTTGAATAGGTCTCTGCTCTGATGCTGTAAATGCATAGGAAAAATAGGTTAACATTCAGTGTAAATTTGGTGAATGTTCTGGGATAAAAGGTACTGTATCTGTTTTCGGGTTGTGTAATGACATGTTGCTGGTTTCCAAGGTCTGCTTTTATTAAAGACTCTTTAAATAAATTTTCTGTTTTTCTTAAAAACTAACAGACAATAAAAGCAACATAAAGATATTTATTGCAGATAAAACTCCAAAACATTGTACTTAATATTGGCACAAGAACACAACATTCAAATTATACTGATCAAATAATAAATTATAACAAAATATTTCATAGAGAACATGACTTTTGAAACTTTTTCAAAAGCATCGGGCCAAAAGCTTGCAAAAGGCACAGGAAGCGGATGACAAGTACAGTTTAACACTTTTCAGCTGCAGCTACGGGTGTCAGAGCTGTCGTTCTGCTGAAAGGCTGCTGTACGGTTCTGTGCTGAACTGAAGCCTCTAAAGCAAAAAATATATATAAGCAAAAGTAAACAACAAAGTGCCATCATGGCTTTTGCCAGACACAATGCAACCTAAAGGTTTTTTCAGTTATATTTAAAGTAAGAAGTTCAGCTTCTTATGCAAACAAGTTTCAGTGCCACAAGTTTTTTATCTTCTAAATGTTTATAAATCTGTGATGTATTTAAAGTCAAAGTAAAAGCTTGAGAACATACAGCACATTTAATGAGAACGCTCACATTAAAAGCTGTATTTTATTTTTATGACTGTACCATATCTGAACTACTCCTCTTTTCTCCAGCTCATTCATTTTTGTTTCCCATCTGGAGTTTGGAGCTGTCATGCTGTGGGAGTTTAGACAAAAACAGAAGAAATAAACAAACATGAACAAGAACAAGTTTAACCCTCAACCTCCCAACTTCATCTAGTCAAATACAGCACATTTGTTTAAACTTCCTCCTGATGATCAAAATTACAAAAGAACCCTCCTAAATAAATCCTCACATGTACAAAGGCATGGGCTCCTGGTTTGTAACTTTGTTGTTTCAGTCAGACATCAATATCCTTCAGTTTTTCTTTTGAACCTAATCTTGCCAGGAACCTTTTTTTTTTTTTACTTTTACAACAAAGCGATGTTGACAGCTATTAGGAAGTGGGACATTGCAGCACATGAAAGCAAACCATAATCACAAAAGTGGTTGGTGTCAGGCTTCCTGTCAGTGACGGCTCGGAGCCTTTGGGTAGTTTGCTGACAGAAATGCAATGCAGTGTAAAAGAAGTGACACTTCGGACTCTGCAAAACATGAAAACAAAATAGATTAAAAGACAGTTAAGGTACATTCATGAGAGAAACACAAAACTGTAACATGATAAAAACATCTTGGAACTAAAATAACAATTCTGAAAGCCTTAAATATTTTTCTTTAGCTGACAAAAAAAAAAAAATCATTCAGTCGATGTTGAGTTTCTTTTAGCAACATCAACCCTGCAGAAACCACAGCAGGCGCAAAGTTCACCGACTCCTACAGGCAGGCATCAGATGAACCTTTTACCACTTTAATGACTTAGGTACACTATTCTATATAAATAATAGAAAATAACTGATTTCAGAGGAATTCACAGTTTAATAATCAGTACAGTGCTCACAGTAAAAACAAAATTACTCAAATCAATGAAAGTAAGATTCCTCAGATGCACATCGTCTGCAACCTTACATGCCACAGTTGTAAACAAAGATGTTAATCTGTGAGGGTTCAGAGTATGTGTTGGGAATGACTATCAGCTACTACCACACCAAAACTTAGCTCATTATCTGCTAGGGTAAATCAGCTGTCGGCCATCTTGAGTCGCGTTGTCTCTATTAGTTAGGTGTACGCCCAGTGATTACACCCAAAGTTATTGGCTTTACAAAACTCATACTGTAACAACTGAATATGTTCACTAACTTTAATCTAAACAGATCCCAGTTGGCTCATATTTTACATGTTAGTGGATACAAATTTCCACTTTAAAATTAAACTATTAACATTAGAGTCACCCACTGACAGGAATTTACCATCTTATTCCTTTTACGTTCTCATTATTATATACTTGATGTTCAGAAACTATCTACTTTCTTTACCTGAGAAGAAGCAGTTTATGTTTACAGAGTGCTTTTCTGGTTTTCTTGGCCGCTCAAAATGCAGTATTCTCCCAAATTTATAAAATAAAATACTTCTTTAAAGATAAAAATTGAGCCTGATAGAGTGGTATCTCTTTGTATATATTCCATATGCATTAAAAGAATGTACTGATGAAATATAGAAACTTTCACCACATCGACCACACTGTACCTATAGATAATTGAGAAAAAGACGTGTCAATCATACAAAAATAAAACTACTAAAACTCTATACTGCATGGCCGAGTGAACATACCTTTCAACGAGGAGGACACCTGAAGCCATTTGGACAGCCACTCTTGACACTGGTTGACATCAAGAGCATCAGAACTGATCCCCCTCAGGTAACAAGCCTGAAAAAGAAAGATGTCCCGTGTTTGTATGTGCACTTTATAATAATGATCAGACACAGCAGCAGTTTTAGATGGTAAATAAAAAATGAAACATTCTGCAGAGTGACACACCTGTTTGAGTTCAGAGTCACTCAGCTGGTGGGGGTCCAGTCTGCTGAGGGCCCGATCCAGCTGGAGCAGCTCCAGGGCGTGGCTACGCAGCCGCCAGTCAATCAGAAAGCCCGGGAGGCGAGGCGTCAGGAAGAGCAGGGTGCTGATGCGTCTCTGATTAACCACGAAGACAGGCACATGCAAAGACGTTCAGCTGCTTCACAAAGCCTCCTGCGTTTCCTGTTAATTCCCGAAGGGTGGTGGTGAAAACTGAAAACCGGTGGAGGTTTCCTGACCTTGTGATCAACGCTCATCGTCCGTATGCTCAGAGGAGCTTCAGAAAACAGGCTTCGAACTGCAAGGATTTCAGACGCTTGAGGGTTTGATCCACTTTGCACCTGAATGAACACAGAAATCCATAATCCTGGTAATATCAAAGCATTACTCAGTCCCTCCAGGATTTCCTGGGCCTTTTTTGTGATTGTTGTTACCTGGAATGCCTGATTTCACGGGGCATTTTTCTAAAAGTTTTGATTTTTTTTTAACTAAAATCAATAAACAACTATAACTTTTAATATATAAACCAAAAATACTTACTAGTTTTGTAAGATAATTACCAACAAACATTAACATTCTCAAAAGGTGCTTTATTTGAGAACTTTGATAGCTTCTAAACTGACATTCATGACCGTTTCTGGATTGTCCCTCGTCTGCAGCTCTCCTCACATGTTTTGCAGACACAAAGTGTTTGTCGATGCGTTTATGTTCCATGACTACACTGCAGGGCGTGCAAAACAGCTTCCCCCCACTCTCCTGCAGCTGGGGAGGAAACTGGTTTGCGCAGTCCTTTGCTGAAATCTTTGTAGGCAAATGTGAAGCATTAGCGCACATTTTGGCTTCGGTCGCTGCTCCTGCACGCTCCCGGCATTCTGATGTTAACAGGAAGTGACGTCACGTATCTTCTTCGTGAGCTATTTGGGATTATTTTGTATTCCACACTACACAAACCCACAAAGAAGAGACTAGACTGCAGAAACGGTGGCGAATCACTTTAGAAACAATAAATATTGGGTTAAAGTTGCGGGAAAGTTGCGGCGTTTTGGGCAAAGTTGCAAAAAGTTGCGATTTCGTGGAGTTTGCATGATTTTGCGTTAATAGTTGCGATCGCAACATCGCGAAATCCTGGAGGGTCTGATTACTGCTACTGCCCTCGGTCTAAAAACATGCATGTTGGGCTGCCTTCAGGCTCAGGCCTGCCTTTAAAAAGACATCTGAGATCTCGATGGGATTTGCCTGGTTAAATAAAGGTTACTAAATAAATTCACATCTGCCTGAACAGAACAGGACTGAAGCGCCTGGCTCATCTTTTAAATGTGTTTTAGAACATTCAGTTACTTAAGGATACAAACTAAAATGTATTACAGTATACGTTTATAAACTAATTATGAAATAATTACAGGACAGGCATTGAAATCTGTTTAGTGGTTCATGAGATATTTCACTAACAGACAGAGCTGACTCCAGTAGTTAATGACAAAGTTTTAAAAACAGCTCTTATACCATCAATTAGTGCTTGGAATGTGTGTTAGGGAGGACTCTCAGCTACTACCACGCTCCACTGTAGCTCAGTGGCTGTTATAGCCATTTTTGTGTTTGCTAAGTTCACTTAACTGCGGTGGCCATCTTGAACTACAATAACTCTGAAATTAATCAGTTGTAAACGTGCATCCAATGACTACTTTCTGTGAGTGTCATGAGATATTTTGCTAACACAAACAGGCAACAGAAGACACACAGACGAGGGAAAAAGCACAATGACTTTGGCGGCCGGGGATAATCAGAAAATCATTTGTCGCCCTGTTTCGTACATGAGTGTTCAATGCAAAGAGGTGCGTTCAAACGTTTAGTACAACTTCTGATATATTCGCTTACTTTAGCGCAGAGGTCCTTAAGGCGACCTCTCAGGGGACTGTTTTGGACCTGCTGGCTCTTGTGCTGGAGCTCTTTGAGCACTGGCTGGTAGTGCCGAGCCCTGGCGGAATGGTACACCCGCCGAAACTCCACCTGCTGTCTGGGAGTCCAGAAATGAGGGATCAGGAGCTGGCGTGGGAAAAAGTACCTGGACAACAAAGAACGGCCACAGAAAGAGCGGAGGCGCAATTAGTGATGGTGAAATGCACGTTGACCCCATTAAACCCATTTCAATTGGTTTAAAAAAAATACAACAGAAAGGAACTCACATCAGGATAAAAGCCAGGTAGTTTGCAAAGGGAGGAATAGATATCACCATGAGTGGGATGGCCTTGATCACGTCTCTGCGAAACTGGGATAATAAATATTACATGACAATGTGATAGATAAAAATACACCACAGGCTCAAGATCGCTATTTTCATAGAACAATCACTATTTACAAAGTTTATCAATTGCTAATCAAACTAGTGTTTGTGACTGTAGTGCTGTGACATTTTTAAACACTACAACACTGATCCATCATACTAAAAGTAGTTTTTGTAAGATTTTATTTTCTTGCTTTCCTGTCATCATGTTTTCTGTCTTAATTTGATAATTCTGAAATCTAAATACACATATGCCTATTTATTCAACTGTTGAATCTTCTGGCATCGTTATCAGTCACTAACAGTAAAACAAACTTCTTCTTTTTCTTTCGGCTGTTCCCTTTTCAGGGCTCACCCCAGCGAGTCATCTTCCTCTATCGAACTCTGTCTTCTGCGTCCTCTGTCCTCACTCCAACTACCTCCATGTCCTCTCTAACTAACTGCGTCCATATATCTCATTTTTGTCTCTAACCTCCTTCTACCAATATACCCACTGTCCCTCCTCTGCACATGTCCAAACCATCTCTAACTTTATCTCCCAGTCCTTCAACCTGTGCTCTACCTCTGATGACCTCATTCCTAATCCTGTCCATCCTTGTCCCTCCCAAGGAGAACCTCAACATCTTCAGCTCTGCCACTTCCTGTTCTGTCTCCTGTTTTTTTGTCTGTCCCACTGTCTCCAAACCAAACAACATGGCTGCTCTCACCACTGTCTGTAAACCTTCCCTTTGACCTTTGCTGCCACCCTTTTGTCACAAATCTGCCTGGACTCTCTTCTTCACCTCTTTACCACACTCCCCGTTTTCCTGGACAGTGGACCCTAAGTCCTTGAAGTCCTGCACCTTTGTGACCTCTGACCTCCTTGTAGCCTCACTGCTCCACCTGCCTCCCTCTCATTCACACACAGGTACTCTGTCTTGCTATGTCTAACTTTCATCCCTTGTCTTTCAATTGTGTACCTCTACCTCTCCAGGTTCTCTTCCACCTGTTCCCTGTTCTCACCACAGGTCACAATGTCATCTGCAAACATCATAGTCCACGAGGATTCCTGCCTGACCTCATCTGTTAGTCTGTCCATCACCAGAGCAAACAAGAAGAGGCTCAGAGCTGATCCTTGATGCACTCCTACCTCCACACTGAAGCTATCTGTCCCTCCTACAGCCCACCTCACCACTGTCCTGCTGTCCTCATCCATGTCCTGTACCAGACTAACATACTTCTCTGCCACTCCAGATGTCCTCATACAACACCTAAACCAACAGTGTCAGTAAATAGTATCAGCTGTTCAGATCCTCAGTATCAACCCCCGCACTTCCCGAGGCACCCCGAGCTACACACAGGAAGACATAGACCAGCCACATCATTAAAACCGCCTGCCTAATCTTTACCCACGCAGACCCCTGCTCACTCTAAACCCATCTCAACAGACTTTAAACTACTCATCTGTATTCAAAGTACCACTGCAAGGAGCTGAAGACAACAGGCAACAGGTGGTGGTGGTGGTGGGGGGGGGGGAATTACCAGGTAAACTGTGAGCATCTCTTCAGGTTCAGCTCCTCTTTTCACCCCAAATTTAACTCTGTATATAGTTGAACTAGTAATAACATTTAGACGTAAGGAAACTTGAATTTTTAAGAAAATATGTGCAGATGTCCACTGCACAACAAAGACAGCAGTTTTATTTTACTAGGTTATAACCTAAAGACTCTTCAAGAAGAAACAATGAACGTTTAATGATCAATTTCCAAAGCGATCAGATATTGGTTTTATTTCTTATTTTCTCATTTTGTCCCAGCAGTGAAACAGATGAATTTTTAATTTATTTTTCTGTTTTGTTTGACAAAAAAATGTTGTGTAAAATTAAAAAGAAAAAAACTTATCTGTTTTAAAGGAGGAAAAACATTCTTACAGAGTTTATCTTCACATAAATCTCACCTGCTTTTAATACTTTACATATTAACCAGACTTAAACCTTAGGAAAAGTACTTCTCACCTCAGTGAGTATTGTGAGTCACACATGGTGTTGTGTATGCATTTCTAAGGCTCACTTGTCTGAGTTTCTCCATGTCTCTGTACGGCAAATCCTGGAACTTTACCCCATGGACCGCCATTTTTATCTTTATCCACCTCACGTCTCTGGCATCTTGGAACAGCAGCTTGAATCCTGGAATGAGTTCATGACACCATCTTGAATTAAGCTCAATCACAGATTCTCAGTGACGCTCAACACAGCGTACACACAGACCACTTTAAAAGCTCCATCTTGACGTGTGTAATCTGTAATACGCAGTGGAATTTATAAACATAAAAAATCACTTTTTTCATCCTGTTATTAATATGCCATTTAAGTGAAACAAAAGAAATCTGGGTGTTTAAACAGTTATAAAGAACAAAAAGACACATTATCCAAACCCTTTTCTCCACAATCTCTAACCATCTTAGTCGCT
Source organism: Kryptolebias marmoratus (assembly GCF_001649575.2). Taxonomy (NCBI): domain Eukaryota; kingdom Metazoa; phylum Chordata; class Actinopteri; order Cyprinodontiformes; family Rivulidae; genus Kryptolebias; species Kryptolebias marmoratus. The sequence goes on along the minus strand of NC_051437.1, from coordinate 8,241,781 downwards.
TTTGTGTTTTTAGAAAGCTGCCTTTGATTCGAGAGACAGTTTCTGCAGCCAGGAACCTGTCCGCTCAGAGACCCGCCCGCGTCTGCCACCCGGCTTACAGAGAACCAGAGTTTGCCAACTCTCCCCAGAGGTGATGGCTTACTGTTGGGGTTTTTTAAGCTTGACCAGGCCTGGATGTAGGGTGCCCTTGTTTCCGGGCAAGGTTGCCTGTTGCATGTGGTCATACTTCATCATCACAGTCTTCAAAGGGCATGGTTCTCACGGGTCGGAGGTGAGTCTCTACCCTGAGTCTCTGCCTTAAGTGGAGGAGTTCAAGAGTCTGAGAGGCTTGAACTCTTGCTGTCTATGTTCCAACCTCACCTCTGATCGTGAGGTATGGATCATGGCCGAAAGAACGAGATCCCGGATACAAGCAGCTGAAAAGAGCGTCCTTCACCGGGTGGTTGGGGTCAGCTTTATGAACAGGGAGAGGAGCATCTTAGAAGATGCTCTGCTCCTCTGCTTCAAAAGGAGTCAGCTGAGGGGTTCCAGACCTCTGAGTAAGATGCCTTCTGGGCGCCTCCATTTCAAGGTTTTCCAGGCACATCCAGGGCACACCTAGAACTTGCTGCAGGGATTAAGTTTCCTCCCTTGCCTGGGAACACCTTGGGATATCCCAGATGGAGCTGGAGAAAGGGATGTCTGGGTTTTACCTCCTGGACCTGTTGCCTCCACGACCCAGATGGGTGGCAGATAATAGGAAATGGATGGGATTGAATTCTAAAAGTGCTCAGGTTGTCCACGTTGTTGTCCATGATGTGCACATTTTTACTGGGCACTACTCTCAAATACTGACCACTAACAATAAACAGTGTTTATATCCGCAGCAGACATTTAGAGACAGGAAGTGAGTGGACAACCATCTTACCTTCCACCAAGGTGTGATGCAGCACATAAAATCTTGGGAATTGCTTTTTGAGGAAACCCTCATATTTGGCATTTGCCCACTGGAGCCTGGGGGTGACGTAACGTCCAATAATACCTCTTCTAACCTTGGACGATGTATAATGTCTGCACAGGTACAGTCTGATGGAGAAAAATGTCACATTAAATAGTTTTAAACAGAAAAAATCCCTTGGGAGATTTATATAATCTCTAATATTATACTGAACTTAGGTTCCGATGACAGTTTTAGACTAAACAACACAGCTGGTTAACTTCAATTAATCAACAAAAGGCGAAAGACTTCCTTCATCGATATTCAAATGTTTCTTCACGCTGAGTTTGCATCATGAAGGCAGCCAGAGGCAGCTAGCTTAGCAAGTGTTCAACAAATGACACCGAAACAAGAAGACAAACGATGAACTCGTGGACACCGAGGACATACTTGGACTGACAGGACAAGTCTGGAGAATAAACGCCATGTGTTATTCTGCTGGTACCGAAACCACCGAGCCGCATTAAGGACAAGTGACTGCAGAGCCTCGAACAGGACAGCGCCATGTTTGTTACAGTCAGGTACCGTAATGTCGCTCATAGGCGGGAAACAGAGATTGTCCTTCTTGTACCGTAATGCAACGACAGCTGGAGGCCTTCAGAGATATGCGTTTTCTTCCTGCTCATTGCATTAAAATGTCAAAATGTTCAAGTTTTATTGAACATTTGGAAACAGTGCCAATACTATATATTTAGACTAACTACAAATTATATCATACATTTTATTTAATCTAAAAAAGTTCACAAAATTCTTTTTTTTTTTTGTAGTTTGTCTTAACCTTTGGGTTTCCGTTCTTCTGTTGTTATTTCCTTTAGTCTGTGTTTTCTGATCCTGTCTTAATTTGTTTTGTCTCTGTGATTAATTTGAGTTAATCTGTAATCACTTTGCCTTATACAATTTGAGGTTTTGACTTCTTGGTGTAAATCTAATAGAAATGAGTTTTAGGACACACACAGGCTTTCAGCCTGCTCGGGATTTGCACGACTCCCCTGTTGTTGGACTTTTCAAAAAGAAATCATATATTTGTCAAACCAACAGCCTCGCCATGCTGCAGCGCTGTTTGATCGAAATGGAGGGAGAGATTTTAACTTATTATGAAAGGCCCATGTTGAATGAGTTTCACAAAATGAGTCATAAGTTGTAGGAGGCTGTACAGTGTTATACCCCAGACTCTCAGCAGAACTAAACAATTTTACATTGTGCTTTATTTAAAGATCTGATTGAACGATCTGCTTACAAACTGATATTAATTTTAAAGCACAGTTGTTGGCTGAAATGCTGTAAATGTACAAGAATAGTAGGATAAAAAACAGTAACATAAAATAGAAATAGTCTTGTGCTCAGTCTGATTCAAATGCAAAAAATATAAACGTGACTTTTAGAGGCGGCTGTGGCTCAGTGGTTATACGGTGCATTCACTTGTCACGCTGCAGTGTTTCTGACAAGCTGCAGCTCAGAAAGCAGCGGCTGACTAATCCTAAACTGAAACCATTTACATTTGGCAAATATAAATGAAACGAACTGAATGCATTACTTTCTCAAAGTCACTGAAAGAGAGAAATGTCTTCGCCTTAGCACGGGCCCTCTGCTGGAACAAAACTCACCAACATTTATTTGTTCGTTCAGGGAAAGGGTATTGTTAAAAAGGACACCCACATGTTCTTCAAACTTTTTCATTTTAAGTTTTCAAAAGACTGAAATCATTACTGTGGGAAGAGTGAATGCCAGGGATATAAAAAGTATAACTTTAGTTCTGTTGCTCATTTAGATTCATAAATTTAAACCATTGAGACAACTCAGGAAAACCTTAAAAGGGGTTGTAACCATAGATAGATAAATAAATGGATGTATGTATGGATGGATGTTTTATTGTCAACACTGGCAGCACTCCATGCAGTAGCATCCTAAAATTACTACAGGTTAATATTCCAAAATAACATTGTAGTCACTGGCATAAATAAATCCTAGAATAGATAATAAAATCCTGAGTAGTAGTGTGGTTAAAGCACATTTATAATATTAAAAACTTCATAAGAGAGAGCAGTAACCTAACTTATACAGAAGGCCTAACCTCAACCTTTGGAAATTCACATGGTTCCTAAAAATAAAAATAAAAACTTTCACCTTTTTTAGGTAAAAACTAAGTCATAAAGCCAATAACTAAAGCATATCTTAGTTAGAAAGTGTGCTGCTTTGATCGCACGGAGTTGAAGTTTCGCAAAACGATCTCATTTCTAAACCAAACAGTTTCAAATGTTAAACACGGAGGTAGGTTTGGCCCAACCCGGCCGCCATTTTCCTTCAGGCAGCCATTGTGTTGCAGGCCTCGGGTCACGTGACTCGGCGCGAGGTTAAAAACCGTTTCGCTTGAACGCGTTAGTTAGTCGGGAAGGAGAGGACGAAGACGAGCCTGGGCTGGTCAGTGTATGTGGGGGTTTTTCCACTTATTTAGTCTGCAGTTTTCGTGGGGACATTATAGGGTTCAGTTATTTGCTTTAGTCTCCGTCATGTTTAATTTTTTTTTTTTTTTTTTTTCAAAATATAAGGAGCATAAACACAAGTAGTCGTGTGTTGCGTAGGTCAGTGTTAGCAAAGCTGGCAGCGAGCCCACCTTTACCTCATAGCCTTTAAAGATGGTTAATTGTTTAGTTAGCTGTCTTGTTTTTGAGTAAAAGTGAACTCATGACTTGTTGCTATCAGGTGGGTTAATTAGCTTTAAATTAATTTGTCCCCGGCCTTTTTTCGGCCTAATGAAACTTGTGTTAGCTGGTTAAAAACTTACTGCTGTGTGGTGAAACATGGTTAATTATAAATGATAGTTCATGAGTTGTGTAAAAACTCAAACAGTAGCTTGGTCCAGTATTGTTACTTAGCAGAAGTCAGATTTGACTTCATGGCTTTTACAGCCCTAAACATGGGGCTAAATGTGTATTTATTTTAAATAACTCCTGCATCCTTTATGCATTTGTGTGAGACTTAAGTTTTGCATCTGGTGCTGACTTGAGCTGTATTTCTCTCCCAGTTGAAGGGTTTTGGTTTGCTCAGTGGAAACAAATGGCCTCCACCATCAGATTTGGAAGCACCAGTGACCCATGCAGGCTTGTTCCTCTGGACCGGGCCCAGCAGGCGGAGGCAGATGGTAAAACCATGTTCACATGTAGTAGTGATAGTATCTTCATTGGCCAAATAAATGTATGTTCTTTCTTTTTTTTTTACCAATAACAAAGGTAACTGTGACCCAGAAAAGCTTCTTCAGTGTCCGTTTGACAAGAACCACCAAATACGAGCCTGCCGCTTTCCATATCACCTCATCAAATGCCGCAAGGTGGGTTTTTATTATTGTAGCTAAGGCACAGAGTAATCAGAAAAGGCAGAGGTCCAACATGAAGTTGTATCTGAGGGTGAGATGTTTGTAAATTTTACTGTAAGTTTGCATAATGGGACAGATTCAAGTTACCTGCCCAGTGAGCTTGATTAGTGTGTTTTGTGCAGCACAATGGATTAGTGGTGAGCACTGTTGCCTCATAGCAAGAAGGTCCAGGGTTCAAACCCCGAGTTGGACCTGGGGTCTTTCTCTGTGGAGTTTGCACGTTCTCCTTGTGTTTGGAGAACACGGCTGCTCCAGTTGTCTTTCTCAGTCTAAAAACATTCATGTTAGGCCGCCCTTTTCAAGGCCTTCCCTTGAAAAAAAGATCTGAGATATTAGTGGGACTTTCCTGGTTAAATAAAGGTTAATGAAAAATGAAAGTTTGAAGGCTCAGCAGTGTCTGTTTGCTGTTTTAAAATAATTCAGAGTAAATGTTCTAGTTGTCTTTTCAAAGACAGCGTAATGAATTCTTCAACACTTGTGTTGCATCTCGTTTCCTGTCTGCGGGACTCAACAGCAGTAAAAAGCTGTGGTTCATCAGAGAGGAAAGAAGTTGTTTTTTTTTTTTTTAAGCCACAGGCACTTTTTATTTAGGTGTAATGAGGCACTCTTGAGACAAGATTTTATCTATTTTTAGAGGAAAAACGATCTTGATTAGATATGTGTGACCTTTTTTTAAATCACAAAAAGTCACAATTTAAAAACCCGATCAAGGCTAATTTTTTTCCTTTTAATGTTTGCTTGAATAAATACAAATTTGTTGCATTTTTTCAGATTTCCTATGGCAAAATATTTCTACAGAGATACGAAATTAACTTTTCTCAACACATCATTATTGGTCAGAACAACTTATGGTGAATTTTGAAGACTTTTTATTTATTTATTTTCACTTTATGCCTGCCCCCCTTTTTTTTTTTTAGATAATTTCTGGTTAAGAATATTTTACTGAAAGTCATCAACACCGTAACATTAAAATGAAAATATAAACATTTCACTTCAAAATGAGAAATGCAACCCCACAAAGATATAAATAGACTCAATTCAGGCGCTCTGCAGCTGTGATGTCCTCTGACAAACGTTTGAGTCGTGGAAACTCTCAGGACATTAGAGTGAAACTTCTTTGAACTTTTAATTCATTTTTACCTCAGGAGTTGCTCACACTGAATGCTCATAAGCTGCTTGTGTGGCTAGCTGCTTGATTTAATTAACAAATTCCAGTTTTAAGCTCTTTTCACACTAGGAAAGGAACAGAATCACGGTTTTTAGATGTTGCATTGCTCTCCTGCCAAACTGACCGTATATTTCTCCTCCTCTTCCTGAAGAACCACCCAAAACTGGCCAAGGAGCTGAAAACCTGCCCCTTCAACGCCCGCCACCTGGTTCCCCAGCATGAGCTGACCTACCACAGTCAGACCTGCGAGGACCGGATTTCTGTGGACACTGAAGACGGTGAGATCATTGTGTGCTCGTCTTGATGTGTGACTCAACTTCCTTGAGGGATGATGTTGTTCATGGGTTTTATACATTTTTATTTATTTATTTTTAAACAGCTGAAAGCACAAATAGACATTGGCATGTTCCAGTCAGCACATGGGTCAACCCAAACATGTCTGAGGACTGGGACAAAGGTAAGATGAACAAAACGTGTCCCGTTTTATCACACGTGAAGCTGAGGATTGGGTTGGAACAAATGTGAACCGTGCTGACAAAATGAGTCTTAATGAGGGATTATTTCATGGAGTTATTTTCTAATGTCATCCATCAATTCATTTACCTGCTTCTCCTTCCTGGGTTACCAATTAACCTGACAGCAGGTCTTTGGTCTGTGGAGTACCTGGAGTAAACCCAGGTGAGCTCAGGGAGAACATGTAAGCTCCACCCAGAAAGGCCCCAGGCCAGGAAGAGATCCTGCGACGTTTTTGCTGGGAGGCGACAGCTCTAACCACTGTTCCACCCCCATTTTTCAAATTCTCCATCTCAAAAGCTTCAAAATAATACATAGTTTGTTGAAAGCAAGAAGTGAGTTTTGTTACTAAGAGTACTGGTTTGGAAACAGGATTTTTATTGGTCTGAAGTGATGCTGTCGGGAACTTGAGCTCCATATTTTAAAAGGAGAACCCCCGAGCTTCACAGTGACGTCACACGTTCAAAGGAGTTTCCCAGCGCTTCGGCAGCAAGCGGAGGAGCAACAGTCCATTTCCTTTGAAATGAAGGATACGAATTAAGACTAATTTCTAAAAGACATATTTGTTAGAAAACTTCAATTTAAAGGAAGATTATGTGCTATTTTAGTTTGGATTGCTAGATGGTGTGTTTATGGATCCCCCCCCCCCCACACACACACACACACACACAAAAAGAAAAAAAAAATCAATATTTCCTTTTCTTGCCCTGCTGTCTGTGTTCATTACGACTCATTTTGCCAGGATGGGTTCCAATCGAGTGTAGTGTGTAACGCTAACACCTGTCTTGCAGAGGTGGATGATGATGCTGCTTCTCCTTTTGTGTGGGGGGTGACCACAGTGCAGAATAACGGGTGAGTTGTCTGCTTTACTTCAACACTTACTGACGTGCTGTATTTATTTTGGTCCGAACATTTCTTCATTTGTTTTCCTGCAGGCTGGACGCGAGGCCCACCAACAACCTCCGTTCAAGTTTTAGAGCGCCCGCTACCCTCCCATGGTCTAGTTATGAGCAGTAAACTCTGCTTGCTGCTGCTTAACCGTATAGTGTGTGTATGCTTTCTATACATGCACAGACTTTTCTTTTTTTAATTTTAAAATTTGTTCTTAACATTGTTTTAGCTAAATTAGATGCATGCCGCAAACTAAAAATTTCTCATGCAGGCTTTAAGTTGCACTGCTCACTTTTAGTCGCAGGATGTGGGTGATTATTTAGATCGGACGTGACGAGCTCTAGAAAGCTCCGCTCATTTTATTACCAGTCTGCAGACTTTATTTTACAATATGCAATAAAAGCTGTCTCTTCTTGTAATCTTGTTAGAAATTCTGTTCGTAGTTCTGTGAAGGTTTGAAGGTGGCACAGCTCGTCCACGCTGGTTACAGACTAAGGGATGCAGACACCTGTAGTTGGCCTTCAGTTTGTCAGAAACGTCTGTAAATGCCGCCAGTATTCCTGTAAGCTCGGGTAGGAGCCGTTCTACTTTTGAACGCACGTCTAAACAAGTTTCTTACTGCTGATCTCATTTCAACATGAGCAACAAATAAAATTGTTGTGATTTCAAACGTGTATTTTTCTTTTTGAATCATCTTGAAGGATTTAAATGCCTCAACTTGATGTTCTGTCAGTTCTTTAAAGTGCTGAAGAAGTAGAAGATTCCTCTGTGAGTAGAACGGTTCTGTCAATTTCTTGAGGCTGCAACATTCAAGGTGATGCGAAAATATTTCTCGTTTGAATTTCTGCAGATATGAAGGCAGCTGGGTGAGGATGAGCAGCCTGCTCTCTTTTCGTTAGAGGCTAAGATGACTCAAGTGGACGTTTTTAAAGACCTGCTCCATATTAGGTGGAAAGTTAAAGGATTCAGACTTATTTAGCAAATGTACTTTATTTTTACAGCACTGGAGGGTTAAATTTAAATAACATTAGTTGCTCTAATGACAAGATTTGTATTGGTCTGTGTGGTGACATGTCTTTAGTTATAGTTAGCATCTTTCATGTTAAGGTTGAATAACTGCAGATCATTACATCTTAAAGAGCATACAGTGCCTATAAAGTGTTTTATTGCTGTCAGAAATATAAAACGGCATTATTACAAAAAAAAACAATCAAACCAGTGTATAATTGAGGTAAAGTTTCTACAGAGTAACAATCAATAAAATATTTAACGTAAAATGAGTGACTGCATAAATACCTTCTTGCTGGGAGGCGACAGCTCTAACCACTGCACCACCCTCCTTTTAAATTCACCATCAAGAAATGAAAGGATTACGGGCCACGTGTAAATCTACCAAGAGCAGGCTCTTCTCACAAACTGAGTTAGTGTGAAGAACTCAGAGAGACCACCGAGACACCTGGGAGGTCTCTGAAGGAGGCCCAACCTTCAGCAGGTGAGATGGAGAGACTACAAGAAAATAGAGCACCGGTTTTAAAGTCCCTACGCCGGCTCCCTGTAGCTCAGAGAATAGACTTTAAAATGTATCATTGTATCAACCCTCCAGAACACTCAGGTCTTCTGGTTCTGGTCTACTTTGTATCCCCAGAACCAGAACCAAACATGGAGAAGCAGCTTTCAGTTTCCATGCACCATCAATCTGGAACAAACTCCCAGAAAACTGCAAAACAGCCAAAACACTAAATTCCTTTAAATCAAGGCTGAAAACTCACCTGTTTAGAGCTGCCTTTTGATTAGTAGTCCACAAACAAATTCAAATGCTCTGAACAAAATATCTTATTACATATTGACCATCTCCTTATGATTATCCAGAGTATCTGCTCGATGATTTTTATGATTTTTTTTGGGGGGGGGGTTGTAATGTAATTCTACTGATGTTTTATTATGTGAAGCACTTTGAATGCCTTGCTGCTGAAATGTGCTATACAAATACATTTTCCTTTACTTTACATATAACCACTGCTGATCAGGTTCTTGTCCAGTCTGAGCTTTATTAAAGAGAGGAAAAGAGGAAGACACTGTTGAAGAAAACTCATCAAAACTCAAGAGTCTTTAAACAATTAAGAGTCAAATGATGTAGAAACTGATTATTTAAAGAAGGAAAAGCTTGAGCATGCTACAAAAAATTAAAACCTGGGTCCAAAAAGAAAGTAATGAATATATCAGGGATAACTCTTAGGCTGTAAATTCCAGGTTTTCTTATGAATTATTATTTAAAACTGTTTCTAAGTCAGGAGGAAGTGATCTGTCTGAATACATTCACCACCAGATGGCGCCACTTATTTGCATTCTACCTGAAAAGTAGCCTGCAGGCCCTAAAAGCCTCTTTTTAAAGAAAATTCATTAACTATTCAGGCTAAAAGCTCCACTGACTTCCAGGTGTGTGTGTTTTATATGAACACATTTAGAATCTCAGTGCTGACCCTGAGGAAAAGGCTTTTGTCTCCGAGGAAGCAGCTGCGCAGGCGTGACCTCAGGGTGGGATCAGGATAATCCAAGTGTGAAAGCTGCCTGCCCAGCACACTCTGTCATATCTAAGAGGCATTATTGATTTCATGTGATGACTGTCTATTTTTGTTGCGGCTATTTTTAGAGGTGTTCAGAATGTCTTAACTGTAAGGATGAGATATGACTCCCTGGACATGATGCAGGACTTAAGGTCTTTCTAAGACTCTTGTCTCTAAAGGAGCTCCCTCCTTCGCTCATGTGTTACTTTTTCTTACGTGTATTCAGTGTCTGCTGAGTGATACGGAGGAGCCTGGCTGTGTTTTTTTTGTTTGTTTTTTTTAAACCGCTCAGGTTCAAATGTCACGTTTCAGACACAAGTCTTTAAAGTGCTCAGCAGTGCTTGCATGTTTAAGCCGGTGTGTCGTAGCTCCAAGAACTTCTGTCCGATCCTAAAATAAGGAGTTAAAGGCCGAGCATTTCTTAAAGGAATGCATATCGCCCGCTGCCCTTCATGCCAGAGTTTTAGACTAAGATCATTTTATAATGGGAAGCCATTTTGGTCACAAATTATGTCATGCAGCACTGCACTCTTGTGAAATCTATTGGTGCTCAGACCGTGTGTTGAGAATGACTCTCAGCTACCACCACATCCAGCTTTAGATCAAGCTCTGTGAATGTGAGTTTGCTATGGTTGGCGTAGCAGTGGCGGCCATCTTGAACTGGGTCAATTCCAAAAGCTAATCAGTTGCAGATGTACATTTATTGATTCTGGTTACTTTCTGAGAGTCTCCGTTAAATTCGGTCCCCTGGTTCATGAAATATTTTGCTAACACAACATACAAACAGCTACACAGACACGGGCGGAAACAATGGCGCCCTTTCATCTTTGGTGGTGGGCGGTTTCGGTGCTGTCAATCACAAGGGACACATCCCGAAATTTAAATACGTCAAAATGTGACATCAGAGGTTTCGGGCTGAAGTATGTTCACGTTTGGACACATTTCTGTAGTCCAGAGCTCATTCTTCGCTTTACCATAAAGCAGAACAAAAGTGAGGATATGAAAACTGTAAAACGGCGTGTTTAGTTTTACATGGTTGAGCAGCGACACAGTTCCTCCTCCACGCTGGGAACCACAGACACCGAATGTTCAAGTTCTGTGTCTCCCATCAGATTATTTCACATTTAGCTTCAGCAGATAAAAGTCCACATTTACACGGCATTAATGTTCACATTTTTGGTTGCCTTTAGCCAAACTGTTTTCTTCCTCCTCGTGGTCTTCTGTTGTGATTTAGTTTTTCAGTGAGGTCCCTGTTCACACAGTTTGCTCTTGAAAAAACTCAGTTCAGCTGTGAACAGTTTTGTTGCCATGTTGGGTGGTTTTTAAGGCTTTTCTTGTTGAAACTATTTAACATCAAAATGATTAAGGGTGCTAATGCAGAAGCGTTCAAGCGCCTTTCTTTGTGAATGCTGATTGGCCATTTGCACTATTGTTTCCCTGTTTTTATTATGCTGTACCCTTTGCAATCTAACCACTTCTGCATACTTTGTGCTATTTTAGCCGTGTTTATTGTATATCAAAATGTCCAGCTCGTTCAGGAGACAGGTGCTACGACTTCTGGTTTCTGTAACTTTATACTTTTCAAAATATTTTAAATTTACGAATATTTTCCCCCTAGACGCACATTAAGATCTCTACAACTCCTTCAAAAGACCATGTTCATGAACTTGAGCTATTTTTGTCTTCTCATGCTACTTTTAGCTTTTAGCTAGTGCCCAACTCTTTTCTTTTAACTTTATCAGCAAATTTCAGCATAATCAGCACTCAGCATTCGCTCTGCATTTTTGCAGAAAATACAATTTCTCTATTTACCATCCTGTTCAAAGGTTTTGTCCTGCATCTTGTTGCGCACCTTTCAAATAAAACGTGCAAATTATACATCAAAACATGCAGTTTAGTGGTAAACAGTGGGATCTGGCTGGCATTTTGGTGGCGGGACGTCAAAATTTGCCAAAAACTTTAAGAAACAGAGCAGGCAGCAAACTTGTTTTAATTAAGAGGTCTAAAATTACTGAATTTATGAAGGCATAAGTCTATGATAATAATAAAAGATTTTTTTTATCTTCTACCTGCTCCTTTTCAAACAAATTGCATGGCAAGGGGCATGACAATTTATTTGCTTATTCAATTTTTTTATTGCTTTCTTTTTCTTTTTTTTTGTGTAAAGTAAATAAATAAAAGCTGAAATAAAACGTAAAGCTCCTGACAGCCAGCCGCACCTCCTGGTTATGTGACAGACTGCGCCGAGTTCATTTCAGACCTCTGCTCCCATGCGACCCTGAAACTCTTCACTTGGCCTCATGAACACTCAGCAAAACAAGTTTCAGGCACGTCTCTGAAACCCAAGCTTCTCGGCTGGTCTCACGTTGTAAAGTGCGTCTCTCGCGTTTTCAGCCAAGAGTCCTGCACAATGTGCGAGGAACAGTTTGCTCTCTGGAGCTGTCCTCTTGCTCTGTACGTCTGAGTGAGGTGGGTGATCTTCCTGTTATCGCCTGCATTTCTCTAACAAGGCACGTTCATGCTCCTCTTACTTTCCTGAGTTACAGTTCGGGCGTGATGATGGCTGGATCACAAGGGTCCTGCTGTCCACATGATCTTTATCAGCGCACCATCTCACATAGAGGCTATGTAATCAGATGAATGCCGACTATCCAGCTGCTCTTGTTGCATAAGTCCCACATTTGGACAGTTATAAAATCATCCACACTGTATATTATGTTACAGAACTAGAATGAGAATTTCTGAATCTGTAGCTGGAGAAGTTTGAGGTGACACAACGACTGCAGCTGATGATTGGTGACTCATTATTAACCAGTTCAGTAACCTGTAAGGATAAAGAGCATAATTAAATACGTGAGGGCAGATAGAAACCAAAGCACACTGCATATTGCACACTCTGTGCATTAGTCAAGTGGACATTCTGACATTATCATTATTTGTGCATACTTCCTAACACCATAGTCTTTTGTGATAATTGTTGGCCTCCTAAAGTACATCAGTCATGAGTATTTCTTTGTTGCTCTGCAGATGTGGTGCCTGTATTGCTTAAACCTTAAATAATAAGCACATCAGCAGGCGACAAGAAGACAAAACTCACAATTTATTCATAATCAGTGTGTGTAAACACATAGCACGGTATTTGGTCTGCAGCAGAATAAATCTTAAATTAACAATATTTGTCATAGTTTTGTACAAGAATTTGATACATGACAAATAGTCTTCTTCTTCTTCTTCTTTTGGCTGCTCCCTTTCATGGTGGCCACAGAGGATCATCTGTCTCCTTCTCACCCTGATCCTCCTTCACCACATACCATGAACCTCCTCTGTGCTCTTCCTCTTTTCCTCCTCCCTAGCAGCTCCATATTTACACATCTTTTGTCCAATAAATCCACGGTCCCTCTTCTACACATGTCCAAACCATCTTAGCCTCAACTTTGTCTCCAGACCACCCAACCTGCCCATATCCTCATTTCTAATCCTGTTCATTTTGGTGAAAATCGGAACATTTTCATCTCTGCCACTTATACCTCCGCCTCCTTCCGTTTTGTTAGTGCCACCACCTTCCAAACCAAACATCATAGCAGGTTGCACTACCATCTTGTAAACCTTCCTTTTCAGTCTTGCAGCTATCCTTCTGTCACAAATCACCCCTGACACTCATCTCCACCCTCTCCACCCTGCCTGCACTCTCTTCTTTCTTGCTTTGGATGGTCACCCATGGGTATTTAAACTCATCCACTTTCCGTCCCTCCACTCCTCGCAGCTTCACCTTCACCGTTCCACCTGTCTCCCTCTCAGTCACACCAGAGTAACTGAGAGTGAACCTCCACCTCTCCACCCTCTCTTCCACCTGTTCCTTACTCTCACCTCAGCTCACAGTGTCGTCTGCAAACATCACAGTCCATGACTTTCCTGCCTGACCTCATCTGTTAACCTGTTTATTAAAATCAAGAAGAGGCTCAGAGCTGATCCCCGATGTAATCCCACCCCCATCTTGAACCCATCTGTCACTTCTACTGCACATCTCAGTGTCTCACTGTCCTTGCACTTGTCCTGAGCTAACCTCCTATACTTTCTCTCCCTCCTGGCTTCCTCACACAGTGCTAAAGTTCTTCTTTTGGTATCTTATCATGCTTTCTCTAGATTCACAAAGACATAGTGCAACACCTTCTTACCTTCTTGACTCTTTTCAATCTACACTGTCAAAGAAAGAAGTGGGGTAACCTGGCAAAAAGGGCCACAATCCCAAACTTGGATAATTTGGAAGGGTTGCATCAGGAAGGCCATCCACTGTGAAATCTTGGCCAAATCAAATCAACAATATACAATAAATACAATACGAAGTTTCTTATGCTGCTGTGCAGAATGTGACAGTCAAAGATTGAACTAATCCGCTACAGACATTCTGATAGATTAACTATAAACCAACATCGGTGGATATCTCTTCCAGAAAACTTCTTGATTTTGCCGGTGTCTCGTCTCCGGCTGACTAGGATCTTCAGCAGGCTTTTAGAGCTGATAGTTGTGCCCGAGTGTCTTTGCACAGATAAATAATCTGTATAAAGGACAAGCAAAAGTGAAACTTCAAACTCACATACGTGGCTTGGCCTTTCCTTCTTCGTGTCATTCACAAGTTTTCTGATGATTGTTGAATAAACTGTCTTGATGTCTGTTAAACCTCACACACTAAATAAGGTCCTTCTTTTAACCTTTGTGTGCTGAATGTTTCATCATTTCATGTCGTGTTTCATCATAAAGAGGCCCACATTCTCATGATAGATGGTCCCTTTCTGCTCCTGTCTGACTCCTGTTTGTCCCTCTCTGTGCTGATTAGTCATTGCTAATCCCTTCGTACTTCGTCTGGTTTGGGTCGTTGCAGCGTGTCATCGGTTCTCGCGAACAACAAGCTTTCTAAACCGTGAACTGTTGGAGATTCTCCCAAACAATACTCCAAGCGCCGTGAGGTGTGCATTCATGTGATGCCACACATGCATGCGTTCATGTGAGTGGTCTGGGTTATTTGAGACCGGACTGGGAGTTCCATCGCCTTCTAAAAAGAGACCAGCACATAACTGGGTTGGTGGGAGGGGGCACATTTTTTTATAGCAGCGTGTTTTGATGTGTTGCCAAAAGAAGAAGCTGTACTTGACTGAAGTTTACAAGCTGTTAGAACAGGACAATTCTCTGCTCTGTTTCCAAGCTCATAAGCTGAGGAAGACATCATTATTGCTCACGAAGGCAGGCGATGATGATGAAGTTGCTTGTGTGTATGACTGTCTTATCCCATGAATCACTGGACAGATTTAAATGAAACTCTTAGGAAATAATCATTGAATGTCAATCTAAAACTCCATATGTTTTGAAGTCAGGCTTATCAACGTCATCAAACACAATCAAATGTCGCTGTAACTCAGTCAGACTTACAGATATTGAGCTAAAATTTGGTGTGAAAGTAGCTGAGAGTCATTCACAAGACATCCTCTGAGTGCTAACAGGTCGCACAAGATCTCCCAATGATTGTGCATCATGTTATTTTCAGGATTTTACCAAAAAAGGTTAAAATTCCCTTATTTTAGATTAGCTTAAAACTATAAAAGATGGCAAAGTGATGAGAAACCCTTCAAGGAAAGCTAGGCCTTAAATTATTTAAAACAATGACCGAATCCGATTTTGTTTTTTTTCCCCAATTATTTAAGAATGACAAATGCATTTAAAATGTGCACTTTTGCATTTTATTTTAAGTTTTGCAATAAAGGTTCATCATAGTATGTAAAAATAACAAGCACACAACAAAATGTCCCTACACTGCAGGATACAGTTCACGTGTCAAAGCACCTTCAGGTTTTAATACAGATTTATCATCATTTACAAACAAGACCAGTGCATAAGACTGTACTGGATAATACACAGTATATTAGCTGCTCAATGCTGATTCATGATACATGAATGATACCACTGAATAATTGTGTAGGTTTAACCTACTTTCTTATCACCAAACTATGATGGTGGCATTAAATATAAAGTGTAAATGAGTGACTTCTGCCTCGCGTACTAAAGAAGGGAAAGGCTGTCTGGATCCCAGTTTGCAATGATTTACTGCTTTCAACGTCATTTAATCTAATCAGAGCAGCAGTACTTTTAATACTTGAGCTTCACATGATCACAATATTGCTTTATGGTGTTTTAGGTGGAAAAAAAATGGGTAAAAATACACAATTCAGTAGATTCACTTACCTACCTGTTACAAGGTAACAAGTCATTTTCATAATACAGCCCAGTCCCTGTAAGTAAGTACCTGATTAGGATCAGGTAAGTCTGTACCTGGTACAAGGCTGTGTTATGCATTACTACCATAAATGGTACATATATTATTTGTAGTCAAATTGTAAACGACAGGAGTCATTTTTCCTCCGTCAGTGATTCCATTCATGGCATGTTGTTGAATGTAAACAGTCCCTGTGTGGTCCTTAAGCGGGCCCTCCTAATTTCATCTTCAGACTACAGTTTTCCAGAAAGTCAACTAAGATGAGCATTGTGGACTGGATCCAGATACTCTACGTCTTGAACAAATTATTCTCCTTCTAACTCAGAAGTAGCACTTCTCTTATCATGCTGCAGAATCCCTCAGTTTTTTTTATTCTTCCCAACTTTGCAGGTTGGCTTTGCTCATCTGGAGCACGAGCACCGAGTCTTTTCTCCTCGGCTCCCAAACGAACCCCGGATTAAATTCACAGATGCTCCACATTGCACTGTCCATCTTTAAAACGGTAGCGTGTCCATTAAGATTTTCTCCACAATCGGGGGTTGCGGAACAAGATCCTCCAGTTTCAGGTAAAAGAGGCGCTGGAAGCCCTGCGTGCACAGAGTCCTGAGCTCGGGCAGCTTCCCCAGAAGTCTGGACAGGTAGTTGGGCTGCAAGAACTCAGAGCCACAGCCAGAAACCTGGTCTTTAAGGCAGGTGATGAGCTGGCTCTGCAAGTCCTCCACGCGTCTCGGCTCCTTAAGGCCGTGCCTGTCTGCAGAGAGAAACGACAAACGTGCTTAGGTTTTCCGTCTTTTAAAAAAAATCAGCAGACTATCCTGTTGGGTTTGAACTGATTGCAGTGAGGAACATGACTTGCAGGGTTTTCTAATCCTTTCTTTCCTAAATTATTATTTGAAAAGTTGCCATACTAAACTTAAATCAAGCCTAATGGAATATACCACGTGACTGCTAAACACGGAGACAGTTTGTTGGGTCTGCTCATTAACCTTCACGCTGCCTGCAGTGATATATGACATCTCATTATAGATGAGATCCTGTTACAGTTTGCCGTGCACCTGTTGTTCCAGTACTGTGTTGTGTAACGACTGTAATAAAACCTAAAGCTCGCTTGAATTAA
Organism: Kryptolebias marmoratus; assembly: GCF_001649575.2. Taxonomy (NCBI): domain Eukaryota; kingdom Metazoa; phylum Chordata; class Actinopteri; order Cyprinodontiformes; family Rivulidae; genus Kryptolebias; species Kryptolebias marmoratus. The sequence continues at coordinate 8,224,917 of NC_051437.1, read as the reverse complement.
AAAGGACTGTGTTAAACTTGATATGAATTCAGATCTCACCAGTGATAATGACCAGAGCTGTGAGACAGACGAAGGAGGAGTCGCTCAGCTTCATGCGATGAAGACTTCGGGAAAACTCCAAGATGGAGTCGACCCAGTCCCCGAAGCCTCGGACGCACTGGGTCCTGTGAAGTACTGTCCCGTCGCAGAAGACGAGCTTCTTCATTTCAGGGTCAGACCTATGAAAAGAAAAAAAAAATGCAGGTTGTTTATTCTATCCAGTTCAATCCATCTATGATGATAAGAACTTTTAAAACAAGTTAGGAAGTTGCAGTCACCGGTATGCGAGGCGCAGGATGAAGAGTTCAACTAACGCAGATTCCAGCAGGAGTTCCTGATCCTCTGAGCAGAAGTCAGAGAAACCCGGGACATCCTTCGCCCACTTCCTGATGACCTCAAAGGAGGCTGTGAGGAGGTCGTAAAACTGTCTGATGTCACCAACATCCTCCTTCTGGTCCAAGCTGACTTCATGTTCAAAATACTGAAACAACAAACCAAACAGATGTTAAGAAACAAGTCTCACTTTTTCTTTTTTTTTTTTTTTTTTGTCAAATTACAGAGATCTGGTTCTGCTCACCTTAGAATAATCCAGGGACACGTCGCTGGGATTTGACTCGATGTGGGCCCTCACAAGAGAAGAGATCAGGCTCACTGGAGACGCAGTGGTTGTCACGTCTCGGACGGCTTTAGGCTTTGAAGGCAGACGACCCCTTCGTCCTTTCAGACTATCTGTTCTCACAACTGGAAACCAAATAAAAAGGGTGTTAATGTAACCTCCTTCTCACCTGAAACCTCTGTACTGAGTCTGAATTATTACAATCACCCACAATTTGTTTTTAAATGTTTAAAATGGTGGATTTTTCGAACCACAACAGAAATTTGAACACTTTAGTGACAACATTTACTGAAAACAGAATCCTCCTGCAACAGAATAAGCAGAACTGTGCCGATGGTTTCAGATTGTAAAGAGCTGAACTAATCTGAGAGACAAAACACCCAAACTGAATCCTGTCCCACTTTGTCCCTGCTGGTTTTTATCTCACACTTTGCTCACCTTCTTTGACCATCCCCACTGTGAGGCACTTCTGGAAGCGGCAGAACTGGCATCGGTTCCGCCTCTTCTTGTCCACAGGACAGTCTTTGTTGGCGAGGCAGACGTATTTGGAATTTTTCTGGACTGTGCGCTGTAAAAGAATAAGGTGAGGGATGAGGGCAAACCTCACTGGAAAAGTGGTACAAAATCATTGCTTTTATAAAAAAGATTTCCATAGACTTGTCACGCCTTCTTACCTTGAAAAACCCTTTGCAGCCCTCACAGGTGCGGACCCCATAGTGCTGACAGGAGGCATGGTCTCCACACACGGCACAGCTGCCCTCGCTTCCACTCTTTAACTTGGGCGATAAGCTTCCATCCAGCTGTTTGGTGCCATCAATACCACATGCTTGCTCCATCGCCATGGGGGGGAAGGTCAACGCAGAGGAGTGAGGATGAGCCACAGCAAAAGATTCCTGCTCTCTCAAAAGGGCTTGACCCAAATGAGGCATGTCCTCCCCGGATCCTGACCCGAACGTGAAAAAAGAGGGCGTGTGTGGTACCGAAGTGTCCTCGGGCATCCAGAATCCAGGGCTGGTCGAGTACGACCCGAAGGCCGAATCCCAGTTAGACACATGCTGGGTCTGGTACCCGGGCGTCGAAGGAGACGAGGCCGAAGCTGGGCTGCCAAAATAGTCCGACCCGCTGGCCTCGTCAAGGTAACTCAGCATAAAGGGTCCCGTGTAACAGCCGTAAACCTGGGGTTCGTCCAGCGGGAAGGGGCTCTCCTGGCCCGAGGCGGGGGCTACGTGAGCGGGGGCTGTAGTGAACTGGCACGAGTACGCCTCAAAGTCCGCAGGGGTGCCCACCAGGGAGCCGATGCTCGGCAGGGGCGGCGCTGAGAGGTGGTCCCGCGGGCTGCCGCTCGGGTCCGCAATCAGCCTGGAGATGAAGTCTGTGCTCTGGAGCTCTGAGCCGCTGATGCCGTTCTCGTAGAACTGAGATCCATACTGGGGGTGTATGCACGTCATGGCTGCAAAACTGAGGAGGATCAGAAAAATGGTCAGGTTTGTAAAACTTTAAACCAGGTATGGAAAGAAAATTGAATGTCTAGGATTGAGTTTTCTTCCCTGTTTCAGCTCTGTGTACAACAGGTGACCGTATTTATACACAAAAATCACCTGTGCTCTGAGTTAATAGGACATCAGAATGTTGCTTTAGTGATGTATATTCCTTTGAGTACTTTCCAAACTTGTAATCGATTTTCTACAGTGAGAACAGTCCTCAGGGCTATGTCTTTATTAAAGGTGATTTAATTAAAAAATTACTTTTTAATTCATATATTTGAATGAATTCACATAGTCCTGCACGAGTTGTGTAGGCAGACCTCCCTGTTCTGTTCTGTTCTGTTCTCTGGAAGTCCTCTGTGTGAGTTTTAGGGAACCTCTGGCTCTTTGAGGCTTTGTTGCAACACTTTAAAGAGTATTGGTTACGTCGCTCGGTTCTGAGAAAACCTGGAAAGTCAAACTCTCTTTATAGCACGAGTCAAATCCTAAAGCATCCTCCCGGTCATGTTTTACTACAGCAGTAAAGCGGCAGCAAACTGCAGAGGGATCGTTTCTGACAACACAGCAGCTCAGCAGGTTGACGGAACTCTTTTTAACTCCAGGAAAACAGAAACGCTTCATCTGCTCAAAACCAATTAGAAGCCGAAGACCCGAGTCTCTTTAAGAAGTAGTTTTCCTTCAGATCGCGCGCAGCTGGAAGGAGAAGTCGTCTCTTACCTGTCAGTGAGGGTTCGAGCTGTGAGCAGTCTACCAGCGACCATCCGTCATCCTCCGAGCCCCAGCTGAGTGGCAGTCCCTCCGCTCTCCTCTCCACTACTCGCTTTATTCTTCGCTTTTTTGTGCCCATGACGTCAGAGAGGTTTCCAACACGCGGCCAATCAGAGCGCGTGCTGTGCGCGATGACGCACTCCGGGATTCCGTTGACGCGCGTAGCGCGAAGAACCGCAGCATTATCCTGCCGACACACAGACCCACACACAAGGCCCGATCTAACCCGGTGGACGTGAATAAAACATCTCCCGGGGAAGGCAGAGCCCCATGCTCTCCGCACGTGCTCCTCTTTAAAGCTGAACTCGTCGCGAGCGTTCACTACGTTCAGCTCGCGCTGCTCAGCGTGGAAACATGAATTGGAGGGGGAGAGATGTGATGTCACTTGCAAACAGGAAGTCACTGATATGGTTTCTGTTTTTATGAAAAAGAGATCTCAAATGGCAAAAGTTGAAAAAAAAATGTATACTAAGAAAAGCCACATGCTGGCTTGCAGCTCAGAATAAAAAAAAGCCTTTCTCAGGAGTTTAAATTTCAAATTATTATGATAGCTACTTTGAACAGGTTGCACAAATATTCAAAATGGCACACTATGTTGAAGGAGAAGAAAGGAAAGCAGTGAATTGTCCCTGAGTTGTGTTATTTTGGTTTAAAATCCAAGCCACCTTATCGTTTATGACTTACTGGTGTATTTATAGTAAGCCTGCAAAGAGCAGAGGGGTTGCCTTTCAGACAGGGAGGTGTGTGTGTGTGTGTGAGTTGGGGGGGGGCTTGATCAAACATTATGTTACGTGCACCTAACTGCAGATTCTCCGTGCACATTTACTGGATTCAAGTTAAAACAGTTGTCTCGATTTTGTGCTTCACTGTTTAAAAAAAATTCCCCAATTAATTCTAGTTACTGTACTGGAGCCCGAGCTGGAAGAATGTTTCAAACTTCACAATCCACATCTATTATTCTCATTCTCTTTAATGTTGAATCATTTAAAGGGGCAATTCAGTCCATGTGAAGTTGGGGGCGGTAGAACAGTTGTGAACGGTTAATATCTTACCTGTTGTAGATAGCTCTTTGAACGACCTCAGTTTGAAGAAATAGAGTTTAATTCTGACAGGAAAGATGAGCCTGTGGCTGGTCCAGATGACAAAGGATAAAGAGAAGAGAATGGAAATGACAAGTTCGACTCAGGCTTTCAGCAGAGCTCTCACAGCATTGAGAAAGAAGCTGTTTTTCAGTCTTTCAGTCCGTGTCCTCACGACGCTGAGCCTACCAGAGAGGAGGGTGTCTAAAAGACGTTGTTCGGGGAGTACGGTCAGACCTGATCTTTACAGCTCTGCTTCTCAACCGGGCAGAGGGGATATGTTCCAGGGATGGTGGAGGGGCAGTCTTGGTGATCCCCTGCAGGTCTCTACTCTGTGATTGTTCAAAGAGCTTGCCAAGGAGGAAGGATATTAATTAATAACAACCTTTTCACAGAGCCTTACACCTAAAGAGCTGAAGTGTGCTCTTACTGTAAGATATAATAGAAACACTGCATCAGAGTTCAGCCAACCACAATAAACTTTCAACACTCAGTCTTTGAGCAACACATGAACCATCTTTTATCCCCAAGTATGTTATTATTAAGTGGCTCACCTTTTCTGAATCATGCACCCATGGAAGTTAAAGCATTTCACACACATACTGTACACATGGAAATCTAAAGATGTAATAAGTGTGTTGTTTAAGTGACAATACAGTTGTGGTATTGCTTCAGGCTGTGGTCCTCACACTGATTATCAGCTGAACACTGTTTTCCCCAGAAGAAACTGGGCGATATAATTCACAGAATAGGACTGCAGACATTGCTGAGCCACTGGGGGCAGTCTGAGTTGGAAACCTGCCTGTTCAGTTTCCTCTTCTTTTTTTCAGTCTGGGCCTCCCTGCTGCACACTAACTGATTACAGATTTCATCTGATCTCTAACATCAGACACAGTCTTCCTGCCTTTGGTAACAATCAGTGTGACAGCAACAGGGTTTGTTTTTTTTCCTTTGGAGCACCCCTGTGCACTCTGTCAACTAATTTGCTCGAAGTTGTTGTCAGTGCAATAGTGTTGGCTGGTCCCTCGTTGTGCTGATTTTACTGTACATCATGATATGCAAGAAAACTGGTATTTGAGCGCAGTATTTCCCACTCACGCTGGTGTATTACCACACAAGCTCCACCTGTTGCTCTTCCAGCGAGCTATTTCTGTGATCAGATGATGTTTTACACCTCTGGTTCTGCATTCCAAGCTCCTCAACGATTGTAAAACAGGAGGAGGTTTCTTTACAGGCCTGAAATGTGACTGAATTGTTTTTCCAAGCCACAAGGAGTTAGTGGAAGATCCATGAGGAAGTTCAGCGCTGTGATGAAACTGATAGCAGATGGAAGCACAGCACAGACTGCCTGAAGCTACAACTGCCTCAAGCTGCAAAAGAAAAGAAAAAAAAAACCTGTCAAAGCCAGATCTTCTGTAGTTTGCATACAGATGTAAATGAAGCAGAAAAGATGCTATCCACTGTGCTTTGCATCTTTTTCCAATCCTGGGAGAATTTAACTCCTATTTATAATGGCCACGTTCTGAATTTAGAAAATATTCAGCCTCATTCAGCGATTGGGAATGTGTTTGTTTCCAAAGCAGAGCTCCAGGTTTCCACACGTTTCTCCAACAACTGAAAACTAAAGGCCCACCACCCACCGCCGGTCAAGCCAGAGTTTTAGACTAAGATCATTTTCTGTTGAGAAATGGCGGAGTAGCAGCATGTTGTGTGCAGTCTCATGCGTAAGTGTGAGATGTCGCACTCAGAGCATGCATTGTGACTGACTCTCAGCTACCATCACACCAAATTTTAGCTCAGTATATGTGGGATTGACAGAGTTGTAGCCGTTTTTTGTATTCGCCGAGGTTGATTAGCTCTGGCGGCCATCCTGAATTAGGTTGACTCCAAAGGGTAACTAGTTGTAGATGTTCAGTGATTACTTTCTGAACGTTGTCCACTGGTTCATGAGATATTTTGCTAACACACAGCTGGGTTAAAACAGTGTCGCCCACTTTTGTCTGGGTGACAAAGATGGCTGCATGTTAGAGGGTTAAACCCCTTCAGCATTAAGTAGCATCCTCACTGCTTCCAGTCTGGGTCTACGCAGTAGGTCAGAGTAATAACATTTCAAGCATGTGTCACCCCCAATGATAATAATTAGTGTCATCACAAAAGGTGGGACAAAAATGCCCCCAAATGCTCATGCTGCTTCTGTCAGGCAGGGAAATTTGTGAAACAAGCTGATAAAACAACTTCTATCGTATCATAAGGGAAACAAGCCTGCGTGTGTTTAACCTCATGAATGCATTGCTCCTCTGTTTTCGGACACTCAGCCCTGACAAGCCAAGCAGCAATCCTGCCGTCTGTATTAGGACTTCAGCTTGTTGCCCGACTCAGCTCACATTCTGCTCTCAAAATATCTGCTTCTCCCAGCAGTAGGAACATCAGGAAGGTTACGACAAGCCGATCAGCTCTGAACATGCCTTTGTGCACACGAGATTCTTCTCGGCAGGGAGTCAGATGCATTATTTTATAAGGTGTGTCGCCTCTGCACCGTTTATGTTTATGTAAGTGACTGACATGCATGTTTTAAACTCTGTATGTGCACAGGCGCTGATGTTTACACTTCATCAAACTAGACTTGTGCACCAAGCAACATAAAATATACAATTCTAGGTTTGTTTTTTTCTCATTTGTTATCTCTGTTAATTTCAAAAACACAAACTTGTTCCAGCAATATCTGACACAAGCGTTTGTCTCATTTCCAAAATCTTCTACAGGACTTTAGTCAAACTGAACAGGTTTCTGTCAAACTGTGGATTAAGCTGATGACAGGAAATGTCAGCACTTATCCTATCCATCCATTCTCTTGGGTGAACAGTGAGTTCAGGTGTGGACCGAGAACACAGCCTTGGGGGGTGCCGCTCTTTAATGTGAAGCAGTGTTTCCAGAACCAGTGAATGGATAAAAGTTGGGGACCAACCTGGACCTTCAGTGGCTGTTTTCTGGGTGTGGTTTGGGTCTATTTGTCGCCTGGAGATGAGGTTCTCAATGCTGGGCTCAGGAGAAACACCAAATGACGAGTCATTTAATGAGGTTTAACGATAATCAACAGAAATCAAATTAAATGTTAATTTTAAATAATGTTCTTTATCTTGAACTTGTCTGCTGCTGTGACAAAAAAATACAGACAACCTTATTGCTATGGTGAATGGCTTGCACTTGTATAGTGCTTTATCTAGTCCAAGCACCCCAAAGTGCTACTCTTTTGCCTGTCAGTGACAGGCGATAAATGAGTAAAAAGGTTGCAAGGCTGTTTGTAGACCAAATACCTTTGTTTTTAGTAATTATTTAGTACCTCACCAAGTTCCCCCTGGGGTCACAAGTGTTATTTTTGCGGTCAGAAGGTTTAAAACGGCTGCCATATAGAATAATGTCACCACTAATCAACACAAAGTTGTTCTGAATTCATCACTTTTCTTCCAAAATGAAGCATCTTTTAAAAAATGTTTGTTTCCGTATGTCCCGATCCACACGACACATGTGGTGTTACTGAACTTCTTCCCATTCAGCTGAACACTGATGACAGATTTGGTTTTCATAGCTCTCCACCACCATCATTAGAAGATACATCACAAATGAGTGATCGTGGCCAAGTTTCTGTTAAAGAGACATTTCCTGTTGGTTTTTTTCCATTTCACAATTTGCTTAGCATTTCAACACAAACGTAAATAGTTCACTGTTTTACTGCAAACAGTTGCGGAGTGACTAAAAATCCATGTTTTGGTCCTTTTTATTACTGGAGAACACGATAAATAGAATAACACATAAGCTTCTTTCTCTTTTTTTACAAGTAAAAAGTAGAGGAAAGTTGTCTGCTCAGAGTGGATAATGTTGCAAAAAGCAGAATTGCCGACCGACTGAATGAACATATTTGGAGAAGCTTGTCTGTACCCGTGATGAAAACATGACTAGGCCTCTTTGCAGTGCTTCCCTTTTTTTTTTTTTTTTTACCAACATGTGAGAGTTTTTTTTATATCCGCCTCACATTCCTCCTCAAAGCTTAGGTCACCGCTGTCCTTATCAAGTTCCACTTTCCACCTTCAGATGAAAAGATGATCAGACGCCACAAATCAGCCCTGTCTCAGATTTTATAAACAGATCCTTTGAGTTATGACCTTCTCGTTTCCACATGGCTACACAGCCTCCACTGTCTCAGTTCGTGTGTGTTTTATTTGTCAGGACTACTGTACATATCTGTAGCGTCACAAGAGCTGAAGATAACCTTTTGGACTCTACAATGTGGGATACTTTCCTCTGAGAGGCTCCAGCTCAGGAACATGTTACCTGTCTGTCTCGGCTCACTTCAGACTTCTCATTTCTTGCTTACATTTGCAGCAGTGAGAGGAGATGTGTCAGACTCTTCTGCTCCATCTGGTGGCAGAACCTGACGAAACTAACTCGCAGAACAAGTGGAATAAAGCAAAAAGTAAAGAAATAAAATCTGAAGCTTAATTAAAACTAAAGAAACTGCATTTTCTGAAAAACCTCAGTGAGTGCTACATGACTGCTAAAATGTGCTGAAACAAAACTGAAAAAGCAGAACAGAAAGCTTAAAAAGGAGCAAAATACTAGAAAAAACAGTAGCTAAAATCAAATGTAGCAAAATGCTAACTAAAAGCTAAATGTATTAAAGCTAGTTGAAAGTTTTAAAAGGCTAATTGAAGATAAAAGTAGCAAAAGGCAAGCTGGATGCCAAAAGTGTCAAAATGCTAGCTAAAAGCTAAAACTAGCAAAATGATAGCTAAAAGAAGCAAAAGGCAAAAGGGATAGCTAAAAACTAACAGTAGCATAAGCAGACAAAAACTAAAAAAGTTACAGAAATCAAAAGTTAAAGCACCCATTTCCTGATTGAGCTAAATGTTTTGATACATAAACAGCTAAAACAGCACAAAGTATCTAACAAGGTTCAATCAAGTCCTCTGGACGGCTTCTTTGTTAAAAACGTTTCTGACAAGCTGCAAACAAACTCAGCCTTATAAGCAGCACCTTCAGATAGTGATTTAGCAGCATATAGCTGCTAAATCACTGAATCAGTCATTTAAATGAGGTGTGTCAAAGCAGAGAAACAATAAAACCTGCAGGATGCTGTTCTGTAAGGACCAGGGTTGGAACCACTGCCTTAGATTACCACTAGAGGGCAGCATGACTCCTCTGACTCAGCTCTGATGTTCTTGTTTTCAGGTAAATTAAATAACATTTATTAAAATTTAACAAATAACATTTAGCAGGAATGGTTTTATTTTATAAAGTTTAAAGATTCAACAAAACTCTGAACTAAGATGGATTTTTTTTTCTTTTACAAAAGACAATTAAATTTCAATGTTGATCCGGATTCATGAGTGAAGCCAGGATTTTTCTATTTAATTCAGACTTTGTTGAGTTAAGCTGTGCATGGGTTACGACAGAAAAGACGAATACATGAAAAGGATGGTGGTGGTGAAACTGTGAATATGACTGAAGAAAAGTGGTTTATTCATATTTACAACTAAAATATTATTTTGTCCACAGTGTCAGGAAAAGGTCGTATGTGTGTGTTTGGATAAAACTGTGATGTACTTGTCCAGATAATGTTTGCATTTAGATAAATTTATCAAGAGTAGAAGAAAACTTATAACAAAGCTCTGAATGATGGTGAAGGCCACAGCTGAGAACAGAAGAACAGATTTTTTAAATGTTTTAAATTATTAAAACCGTCCACATGGACATTCTCCTAAACCTGTCTGTAAATCCTCAGGGCGCTCAGAGTCAGGACTGCATTATGTGAAGATGGTAAATGCTGAGTGTGTCGTCGTCTCGGGCATCAGAGTTATGAGCTGTGGCTTCATGCTGGAGCAGAGGACAAACTCCGTTCTGTTGTTCTGTTGTCTGACTGCAGGACACAAGAATGTCCCACTTTGAACCGTCCCACACTCACATTCCTCCCTCATCAGCTGCCCACATACACTCAGTGGGACACACACACACACACACACACACACACACACGTATACGACTGCTCCAGAACCGGGTTTAATCTCACAGATGCATCTGCTGGTGTTACTGTAAAACCACCAAACAAACTATAATTATACTGGGAAATACATAAAACGATGTGGATTACAGGAAGAAACACTTCATCAGAAAAGAAAACACTGGTGGGTAAAGTGTTTACACCCTTTACTTAAAGGATTAGTTATGTTTTGATATTTTGTAGAGACACTTGCAGGTTACTCACCAAACTTTAGTAGAAACCATCAAACCCCACCAGCTGCACTGTAAAAGAAAGGAATTTACTGTAAAATCCTGTAAATGGCTGCCAGAATTTCACAATAAAAATGTGATAATGACAATTTGTGATGAGATGTTATGGTATACTTTTATCAAACTGTAAAGGGTTTTTGATTTACGGTATCTTATGATAGAAGTATTTACTGTGAGTGTGATAATGGGGCAGTAAATAACCTTTAAGCAACAAAAAATACCATAATATAACAGCTTTGTAGTTAAAAATAAAGAGATTCACTGTAAAACCATAAAACCAATAGTTAGCCTTAATTATTGGCACAAAAGGTGTGAAAACCTGACCCAGACTGTACCCCACCTCAGAGGATCAATATTCAACACCTTTATTTAGTATTTACACAACAATTGTTTATTCCTTCCTTGTCCCAGCATATGTGAGATTGCTGATTTATATTCACTGAATATGATTTTCCTGGTGAACAAAGTTGTTTTTAGGCAGAGCTGAAGAGGTCAGGGACTGTCTACAAAATGCAAATCCTGTGTTAAAATATTTAAAAATGTCATAACTGTTTGCTGTGTTGTTGCCAAAACCACATCTGGCATCTATATATCAAATATTTATGTCATCCCATGAGCTAACTTTAAAACATTTGAGTCATTTTGGACAATTTTTATCTTCATGTTCCTTACAAACAGTTCCTAAGCTCTCATTTCACAGCTGTTTCATGAAAAACACCAGATTTGTTTGTTCGGCTCAGTATATAATAAGGATGTAGCATAATTAACACCGCTGAAGGGAGGTGAAGTTTGTGATTTTACAAGTTTGTTTAGAAGTTATTGATCCTGGGAGGGAGAAATCTGTCCAACTTTTCAGCTTCAATAAACCCAAACAACCATCATTGGCTTGTTGTAAGAATGAAGTCTGAGTTTCTTCCATTTATTAAACTGAGGGGATAAATTTCTTTAACCTCCGTTTCTTTATTTCCACTTGTGTCTCTTGGCTTTACAGTAAGGCTCGTCTGATAACAGGCTGGTTGATCTGTCAGCTTTAATACAGAGGATGTGGTGCATATATTTGAGATTTTTACTTTTTAGACCTCATCTGCTGCCTCACAGTCCATCTTTCACGAGCTGAGGCCTAGAGGAGGGAGTGGCGTTTCTAAATTTAGCTTACAGATGGTTCTCATTTTGCATGAATGAATTTTATTTGCAGTTGCGGCTGCAGTAATGAACTGCGACAACAAACAGACCAAGTTCAGAAGTCTTCCTGAGCCCATGCATATGGGGCGCCGTTTGTAAAGGGAGCTTGTGCTAAAAATTCATGCCTAAATTTTGTCACATTTAGCTTCAAACACTGTTTAAAAATGTAGTGTTGATTTTCTGATGTCACTTTTTACAACATTTAGCTAATTACATGTAATTGTTACAGCTACATACTAAATATAAATCTAAATGCTAA
>NC_051437.1:8173240-8212246 GCF_001649575.2 Kryptolebias marmoratus | reverse complement strand
ACAATTACATGTAATTAGCTAAATGTTGTAAAAAGTGACATCAGAAAATCAACACTACATTTTTAAACAGTGTTTGAAGCTAAATGTGACAAAATTTAGGCATGAATTTTTAGCACAAGCTCCTTTACAAACGGCGCCCCATACATGCAGTGATTTCCATGACAGACTTGTGGGGTTTTTATTGTTATTTTTTAAATTATTTTATTACAGTGCTTCCTAAGTCATGATCCGTGGGTTTTTGGTTATTGCTTGTTTTTGTTTTGTTCTTTTTATGTTATGGATTCAGTTAATTCCTTGTGTTTTTTCCTCCTCTCCCTTGCATTTCCTCAGCCAGCCTCGTTCCACAGTCCTGCCCTGTCAAGCATTTACACCTGCTTCCTGTATTCATTACTGTCATCTGTCTCCATTTGTAATCACTGCTCCCAGTCTTTTTAGACCTCATTTACACGTGAATCGCTGATCGAATGGACGGCAAAAAACCGTTGAATCCGATGTAGTTTCCATGCCAGGTCGGTAGCTGGCGCTGTGATTTTTTTTATTTCAATGACGCGTGCATGTGAGCAGACACTACGGTCTCGAGCATGAGACCTGTTACATCCAAAATGGCGAGCACACGAATGTTTGTTTGAGGCTGTTTTGTGTCAGAAGCTCTGACAGGTTAAAAAAGAGTGAGCGGCACCAACAGCCCTCTGCTCTCCGCCATTGTTGCTGTCGTTGATCTACTCGCCGCACGAGCGCAGAAAAACTGACTGCAGCCATCTGTAGTGCACATGCGTGGTTCACGTAAGTTCCCTTGAAATGATGTTGGACGTTTCCCAAAACTTTTACTCTGAGGCCTGGATTGAAAAAAGCTTTGGTGTCAGAGAATCTGATCGCTGTCGTCGAGTAGATGAACGACCGGTTTCACCTTAAAAACAGTGATGTAAAAACGGGGCTTTATACTCCCGGTCCTCAACAACTCTTCAGTCAGTCATCCTGGTTTGTTTGCCTGTTATTTCTCCTGCCTGCTCTCTGTGGTTTTGGTTACATTTGTATTTTGCTGCCACTTTAGTTTCTTGTTTTGTTTTATCAAATCGTTTCTTGTCTTGGAGTCCCGGGGTTAGTCTGCATCCTTGGGTCGTACTACAACAAATCTAGACAGCCAGAAGGTGATCAGAGCCGGCATTCAGATTAAAGATATTTATAATAAATAAATTTAAAAAGACAGGAAGCTTTTTTTGACATTTCTGAGTTTGGACATTAGCCCATTCTTTTGTTTAAGGAAGTATTTTAAAGTATTTTTTATCAGATCAGAGTTCTTCTAAAGGATTTCTACATAAAACTGAGGGGACAACAAAAAGAACAAGAAAGATTTGTAGCTGTTATAAACACTTTCAGTGGAGTTTTATAAGGAACGCCTTCAAACATTTGTTTTAATTAAAGTGTTTAATGTTTAATGGCACCAATAAAAATCCTCTGAGCTAATAAAGTGTCCTCTTTAAAAAGGATGATGGTAAGGGCATCAAAAGCAATAAAAGAAGTTAAAATGACTGAAAATAACTTTTCCACCAGCTGCAGTGTAATTCAAAAACATTGTTTGTATCCAGAGTAATTTTGTTCTCTGAGGAAATCCTGTAGTAAAATAAAACGTTCTCTGAATGCTTCCTAACGGCGCAGTGCAATAATGAGGTCACAGCCTCAGACAGGAAGCAGCCCTGCTCGTTTTCACGCCTCCCTGACGCGTCTCGTCTCTGCACGTCTTCGGAGCACTTTGTCGTGGTTGTGTTTGGTGTCATTGTGTCTTGGCAGAGGCGTGCACGAGGGTGGGGAATGTTTTCACAGGTCCCACAGGAAAAAAAAAGGCCAGGAAGCGTTACACGAGGCCCCCAAAAAACTTTGAAAGCAGGGGAGGTGGTGTTTCAGCCCCTCCAGGAACTCCCCAAACCCAGCAGCTCCTCTCAGGCTCGTTCAGTCCAGCCCAGGCCCCCACAGAGGACCGCCGCTGCTTTTGTTTTCAGGCCTCTCCAGGTCTGGGACACGGGCCACCTGTGACTCACTGGGATTGGCTCCTAGTTGCCTTTGGCCCCTTTTCATTTCCAGCATTTTCTTTTCCTTTTTTTTTTTTTTTCAGTGAGTTTCCCCGTGTTTTTCCAGATTCGGTGGCTGGATGAAATAGTGGTGTTATTGTCTCAAAGTTTCCTGGATCTGTCGGAGGTCAGGAGCCAGTTGTTTCACGGTAAGCACGGGTACTCTCTGAGGAGTTCGCGTGGTGCAGTTGATTGCACTGACGCAGGTGAAATCCCCACATGATACAAAGGCCTGCTTCTCAGTATCAGACTGAGACTGAAGCCACGAGGAGTGGGCGGAGGAGAAACCTGCAAGAACCACCGTTTCCTTGCAGCTACAAATGAAAGCGCCTGCCCAGGAGAGCGTGTGTTTGGCCTCCTTTCAATCATCAGCCAGGTTTCAACCCCGACTGATGATTTGAGGTGAACCTCTTCGTTATTCCATCCACTTTGAGCAACAATGACATAATCTTGTCTCTGTGGCCAAACAGCTCCATCTTTCTCTCTGAAGCTGGCTTCACTGTGGCCAAAGAGACGGGTGTTTCAGCACTTTCCAGTTCATGGCAGGCTTGAGCCTCGGTGATTCCTGGGTTGTCCCTGAACATCTGAACCGATAACCTTTCATTTGAGGCTGACAGATGAGTATCGGTCAGTCCAATAAATGCTGTCAAACAAAACTACTTTTATGCTGGCAAAGAGAAACTTACCAACGAGTTCAAATGTTTTGGCCCTGTCAACTTGAAGGACACCCTGCAACTTTCAGCACCACTTATTATTATCATTATTATTAAAATGTAAGTTTATAGTTTATATGTCAGCCTGTAAATATATATATATATATATATATATATATATATATATATATATATATATATATATATATATACGTATATAGACCCTGAAAAAAGAACGGTTCAAATTGATCATTGAAATAGTAATATTAGTATGACATTCCTGCCCGGTGACAAAACTTCTGACTCACTGACTACACTGCAGATTGACCCTTAACAATTAGTAAGTACAGGCCTTCTTGTCATACCAGGAGTGAAATCCAAATCAGGGTGATTTTAGTCATTGTGGTCCTGTTTTCTGGAACTCAGCCACAAGAGCTCAGATCTGTTACAACAGTGGCTTTCATTATTATTACTGCATGAAATGCGTTATACAAATATTTCTGATGCTAAAACAGAAACACAATCTAAACAGTGACGAATGAGTTAAATGGAATTATAGATTTATCTTAAATAAAGCTAAAAAAAAACAACAACAACACAGTTTTACATGTCCGCAGCTGAAATGTGTCGTCTAAAACGACTGCACTCTCGAAGAAGAAGAAGAGGAAGCTGGCACAGAAACCACAAAGTGACAACGCAAACACACAAACTTCCTCTTTCCACTATGTAAAAAAAAAACAAAGCTCTGAATTGGTTGTTGTAGGTTTGAGCATGGTGATATTATATGGAGAGCGTCTCCTTTCATAGTCGTCATTCGGCTCTCACATCCCCCTCACAAAATTGTTGTTTCACTCAGAAGTGTTGCATGTTTCGTCACCGCAGATGAGTCAATTCTACCCTCTCTGGCTGAGTGTGAAGGACTTTTGAAGCCTAAAGTTTGTGAACACAAGAAAAGAGAGAATATAAATAGTGTTAGATAAAAGTACATGGTTGTGTACAGTAAAAGCCCACACACTGTGTAAATTTGAAACACCACGTTCACTCAGGAAAGACCTCAGATGGGTTTTTCAAGTGATCAGCTGAAGATTAGACGCTGTTTGTTGTTCATTTGCGGGGGTCAATAATAAAAGCAGAAAGACCAGGGACTCCCAGCTCCCTGTACTCCCTCGTACTCCCAGTGAGTACGATATCTCTGGGCTCCATACTGTTCCAGAAAAAAAAAGGGTGAGTCAACATCCTTTCTTCTGTCAGACAAACAGCACAGCTTCCAGCATTCCTGCAGGCCAGGCCCTGAGCAGATCAGGACAACACGCTGTCGGTGAGGACCAGGAGACCCAGTTCGGTCAGCGTCTCCTGGACAAAAAAATACGACGCCCAGAACCGATCGATCCCTGACACTTCCTGTCTGTAGAGACAGAAAGACAATACCGAGGCCTTTCCTGGGCTCTCGGTCCAAGTGTGGACTTCTACCAGTCTGCATGATGCTGGCATTAAACCGTGAAGGAACAAATAACGACTCTGGCTCATGATGTCAGTGGAAGCGTTACAGTTTCTGAGAAGTTCCAAACTGTGACTACAGTGTGTTCAAAGATACGAGCCCATGAAACTTCCTGTCATTGTATTTCAGGCCTTCCTGTTCTGTGTGAACGTTCACAGGGGTTTATATATTAGAGGATCGGTCATTAACCCCTACACGACCAGGGTGGGTGTAACAAATACGATCTGATCCTCCCACACATCATTTATTTATATTTACTACTTTTTTACTCTTTTAAACCAAGTTGGGCAAAGTTCGTTCTTTCCCTAACTTCCCATAAGTAGACCAGAAAGGCCTTCTTCCGTTTCCTGCAGACATTTATAGAAAACTTTTTCTCCTCCTCAGTTATTTTTTACTGTTGACAGCCTCATTTTTCAGCCATGTCAGCAGCAGGAAAGACAAGTCAACAAAAAAGTCTGCATTATCTGCTTTCTTTGTGGCATCTGACTGGATTTCCACATTTCTTTTTCTTTTTTTTATAATTATGTAAGAAGCTTTTGAAGCATAAATATGCTATTAAACCAAACAAAAAGCACTGTATAATTTCAGAAGATGTTCAGAATATAAACATGAGGCATTTTGTGTTGAAAACAATGTGGAAATCTATTTAAAAGTATATAAAAGTTTCACAGAGCTGAATTTGAACTCAAACCTGACAAAGTCAAGAGTGTTTCCATCTTATTTTAAGAGTCAAGGATTTGTTTTAAAATAAAAAAATAATTATAATACATTCCAGCATGTATAAAACTGTATAAGAAGTGTAAAAATAACCAAGATCAAAAGAAATGTTAAAGCTGCTGCTATTGGCTCATTGTGACCCATCACTGATGACGTTTCAGTGACGTGTCTGTCAGGGTGGAAGTAACGCTTGATTAACAGCTGGTTCCTTATTTGACTGTGTGCTCTCAAACATTAAAACCATCACGGAAAAGAAGAACCTGGTTAACAATCAAGCGTTTGATTTGAGGCCCATCTGGACCCGTACGGCACCATCTGGGACAAATTGACTGAGTCAGATTGAGGCACCTAGAAAAATAACTTTTACTAGAAAAAAAATAATTTTTCAAACGGCTACACGTGTTGTGCTGAGGCCAGGTTTGTTGGAGCTCTCGTTGTGTTTTCCTAATAAGTGTGAAGTTTTAGATTAATCATAATTCCCCCCCCCATACACACACACACAGTGGTGTTAGTGACATGCAGCTGTGGTTTCCTGAATAGGCAGCAAGCCAAAGTGATCACGACTGTCTGACACCTGAGCCATAAGGAGAAATAAAAGTGTAATAACAGACATCAAATTTCCTTTTTTTACTCCTTTAAACAGGAAATGGGTTTATGACATATTTGTTTGCGAGGATGTAACATTTTACTTCCTACTTTGTTTTTGGAAATTGTCAAAAAAAAAAAAAAGAGAGATCATGATTACAAGGTGTTGCACGCTTCAGGACCTGAACACAGACATTTTGTTTTTGTTTTTGCAAACAGTTTCCCTTCAGTCATTTATTCTGTCACAACACACACATAAACCTGAATAAAAAACTTATCAGGAGTAACTAACCTAACCCCAGTTAAAGTTTCATTGTCTCAAAAGTTTGATTTTTAGCATAGTTCAGTTATTCTTCACTAGTCAGTACTGAATAAAACAAGAGGTTGGATTTTTTCACGAATGCATCTGATGTCTTGGCTTCAGCCCTGAGGTAAACTCGGCTCTCGCTGGCCCATCGGCGTTCGCTCGGTGCAGGAAATCTGAGAACTTTAAAGAAGACCACAGAAACAGGATATGACAGCATCAATCCTCATCCTCCACAAGTTCTTTTTATCTGGAACCGCCTGGATAGTTTCACACCTGCACATGTTCCAGTCTGGTTTCTGTCTGGTTTTATTGTCCTCTTCAGTCCGCAGAGACGGCTCCTGTAAAAGTCACTAACAGCCTCATGGCAGCTGGTTCTGGACTGTGGCCTTTCCTCGTTCTCCTGGATGTCCTTGAATCCATCTCATAACGTTCTCCTGAACAGACTGGCAGCTCCTCTTAGTTGGTTGAACTCTTACCACTCAGGTCACTCCCTTTAGACAGCTGAAATCCTTCAACTTCATTTCATCTCCTGTTACTTCTGGTGTTCCCCTGGGTTCTGTCCTCAGGCCTCTTCAGTTTATCATCTATCTCCTCCTACTTCAGTTTTATTTTGCTACACAGACGACACCCAGCTCTACCTCATCACTAATCCCCCCCTCTGCTTCCCTCTCTGATTGTCTTCAAGAGTTCAAATTGTGGTTCTCAAACATTTTTCATAAATTGAACAGTGACAAAACAAAGATTCTTCTCATAATTGCTCTGTTTGTTCATCCCCCTCAGGTAAAAAGTCTGGGTTTCATCCTTGGCAGCCAACTATCACTCCACTCTTGTATCAATAACATCACCTGGTCTGTTTATTTTCATCTACGAAATATTCAACGCCTCCGTTTGGTCCTCTGCCCCCCAAAGTGCTGCCATTTTTTGTGCACATCTCGGGTCACCTCCCACACTGACTACAGCAACTCCCCTTCTTTTCTGTCCCCCACAGAAATCCATCCTCAAACTTGAAATAGTCCAGAGCTCAGCTGCCCGTTTCATCTCCAGAACTCCATCCATCTCCCACATCCCGCCTGTCTTCAAGCAGCTTCACTTGCTCCCGGTTAGATTTCAGACTTGTTCTCCTTACATTCGAAGCCATCCCTGACGTCGCTCCTCAGTGTAGTGTTGCAGATTCACAGCAGATCCTCCGCCTTCATCCACCTCTGTATTCCTCCTCCCACCAAACCTCCTTGGATTTCAGTGTTCAGCTGCTCTGCCTCTCACCTGTGGACTTCTGTCCCTCCGGATATCTGCATCATTGACTCTCTTCCACTCTTCAAATCCTGTCTAAAAACCCATATTTTCAAAATTGTGTCACTGTTTTTAAATATTTACATTATTTAATAATTTATTAATTTTGTAAATACTCTTCTTTCCTAATGCTTTTGAAAATACACCTTTTTATTAATGACCTTTTATTGGTGTTATTTTGCTTTTTTTAAGGCGACTTTGAGTGTTTTAAAGCACCTATACCTGTAAATAAATGATAAAAAAGGAATACATTGGTCGTTTTGAAGAGGGGTTTTGTGTAAATTTATGAACAATATCTTACCTGTTGTAGATAGCTCTTTGAATGACCTCAGTTTGGAGATATAGTTTAACTCTGACAGAATGTATGAGCTGATGGTCCGATCTAACCGGTTTCCAAAACAGATTTTGCTATATTAAAGCAACTCCAATCTTTAAAACTTCTTATGCAAACGCTGTTAATTATTCCTTTATGTCATCATCAGGAATTTCTCATTGCACTGCCATTTTTTGGCAGAAATATTATAAGATTCCTGCATGAAGACTGAACAAAAAGCGTTACAACCTACTGCTTCTGCCACTATTTGTGCTTCCAAGCAGCCACATATTTCCATGTTCCGTGTTTTGGTGAATCACTTTGAAATTCTTCAGACTGGAGTTGTTTTAAGCCACCAGTAATCCACTTCAGTCTTAGTTGTGTGCAGTATAGTTGTTAGCTCATCAGTAGTCAGACCTAAACTCCATTTAATTGATTGTCAATAACTTTTTCACAGAACATCACTTGAAACTGGCTGAAATATCTGTTTAATACATGGCACACAGAATCAGGAAGTGTATTGGTCTTTTGGTCTCAGTTGAAGGAAATGAAATGTTTTTATTTGCTTTTAGAGCAGGGAAGTGAAATCTGTGCCAGCTGGTACAAAGTGTGATCAGTGGGATTTAAAAAAAAAAACATGCCTCAGTGTCACTAATTTTCTCTTTGCAAAAACCAATCTCGTTGGTAAACCTTTGGGATGCCGATGAAATTGTTTGAATTTGTCAATTTCTTTATAAAACCTCAATGAAATCTAGTGTTTTCCGGGACTAAAATCGATCGGACTGCTGAAAATGGAGATAAATTGATTTCAAAAGTATGAAATAAGATTTGTATGCGTACAAGACTTGCAGATGCGTACACAGTTTTTTCGAACAGTTGTATAGCAGGTGTAGGTGGGCGTGGCAGGACAGAGGAAAAGTACTGAGAATGACTGGGAACACGAGGAGGCAACGAAGCAAAGTGAACTGAGAGAACAGCAACATGAAAAATCTGCAAACTAAACCCACAAATCTATCAAGGAACACTGGATCCTGACAAAATCTTGGTGCACACGTTCAAATCTTGTTGTGCGCTTCGGTGAACACTTTTGAGACTAACTTCTTTCCACAGCTGCAATGCTCTCATGCTTTTTCTCTGCAAATGATGTGCGACCAAGCTCAGCTAATCAGCGTCATCAGGACTGTGTGAACGCTGTTTGATCAGATTTCACCAACTTGAGCAAACAAATGCCCAACCGCCATCAGACCTCATATCATGCGTTGCCTAACGTTTACTGGTGAAAGGAAACAAGTCACCTTTTTTTTTATCAGCCCTGAGGCTCGTCCACCTCAAACCAGCAACTAAACCACAAAGAAGTTCGAGATAATCTCCTTTTGCTCAGCAGAGCTAGAAAAAGAGCAGATATTTGTTGGTGTTTCTGTCTCTTATGTTCAGAATGAAAGTGACCGGATTTATTAGACCTATGTTGCTAAGTTTTTACTGGACTGCATATAAGGAAGAATAAATGACTTCTTTGTTCAGTTTTTAATGGTTCTGAGTTGTTCATTAACAAAATGTCCAGTGGAAAGAATGAGCTGCACCTTCATGAAGGAGGATGCTGAAGCCGCAGAGAGACAGTATAACCTCTGAGGGCTGTTTGCTCACAAAACGAACTGTTGGCTCACATGCAGATCGTGAGGAACAGAAAGTGTTTTGCATTTGTTTACTCAGCTTCTCACATGTTAAACATTAGGCCCGATCAGTTCAGCAGAAGAGTTGAGTCATCGGGGCTGATTATGTCCGCAAACTCCGATACTCTGAAATTTATCGCCTGCCATTTGCATTTTTGCAGACGTCTCCGTGTGTTCATTTGTCTGTCCTGTTAGCAAAATGTCTCATGAACCAGTGAGTGAATTTTAATGAGTATTGCAGATATTAATCTTTAGATGTACATGTGCAAGTGATTAACTTCTGAAGTCAGCCTGATTCATGATGGCTGCCATGGCTTATCGATCATAGCAAACAGAACTGGCGATAACTCAGCCGATTTTACAGATATTGAGCTATGATTTGGTGTGGCAGTAGCTGGGAGTCCCCTCCAAATTATATTCTGAGCACTAAATGATTGCACTAATATTTTCTATAAACTTTGCCATTAACTATTGGAGTCACCTTTGTCTCTCTATTAGCAAAGTAGCTCCTAAAAAACTGGACAGATTTTAATGAAACTTTCAGAAAGTAATCTTTGGATGAGTACCTACAGCTGAACATTTTATGAAGTCAACCCAATTCAAGATGGCTGCCAGGGCTGACCAACACAAAAATATCTATAACTCAGTAGATCTCACAGATATTGAGCTAAAACTGAATTTGGTGGCAGGAGTCATTTACGACACATATATTCTGAGCTCTAACAGACTGCACAAGATTTTGTGAAGTTGCATGCGATCGTGCACAAATTGACTTTCAAAATATGACCAAAATGGCTAAAACTTTCGTTTTTCAAGATAAGATGATCTTAGTTTAAAACCCTGGGATGAAAGGTGGCGGTCGTAATGCAGTCCCCTCAAGAAACGGTCTTTTATTGTTCTTAGAGAGTCGTCTTCTGCATCTCACACTTCTTGCCTGGAAGCAGCTGTTTGGTCCAGTTTATTGCATGCGACAAGTTCTCTGTGTTAAACACACACACTCCAACTGATGTGTAAATATAGACATCTGTGTACCCACAACGCCGTCTTTTTTGAGCCCTCCAGGCAGTTGGATTCTCTTATCTTTATGGTGGATTTCCTGCACATTTCTCACCCACATCCTGTGTCTTGACGGCCCACACAGCTCGGCTCCTATCCCTGCATCAGACCCATCACAGCAGCCACCCACGCTCCATGATGGCAGAACCTTCCCCCTCTGGGTGACGTCTTTATGTCAGACGGGCTGATTTCTTGCTGGAGAAGAACATTTGTGGTTATGTCTGGCGTCTATTTTTTTGTTTTGCAACCAAGTAGCTGTGTGAGTGTTGAGCCAGGAGTCCCACTGCTTCCTTATTTTTAAGCAGCAGGATCACGCAAGGCCAGACCGCTGGCTTAACTGAAGACACTAAAGGACTGGTGTGAACACTGACACACAAAATACTTGAGAAAGAGCCTTTTGGTTTGAGAGTGTTACCACAGAGGCTCAGTTCTTCCTGCTTCTTCTGTCATTGCTGATAGCCGGTAACAAGGCTGGGTCACTGCAGGTCTCAAGCGAGCCTTCGGTGAACCCAGCCTCAGATCCTGGTTCTCCCTAACAGAACATGCTCTGTGAAGAGGCTGGTTTGTAGATTATTTGACTCGACGCTGAGGGGCAGAATTAAAATAACTTGATGTAGTATCTCTGTGCATCAGCTGGCTCACTGAGGAACAACAAGTCAGTCTAAAATTAGGACGAGGTTGCATGCAAAAGTCTCGCCACAGCATCAGCTACACACGTATCAGCACATAAGCCTCAACCTTTTTTTTGTCTCTCTGTTGATCTCAGATCGTCAAAACGAAGCAAGAGATCCCGTTTATAAGGGTGCTCATGTAAAGGCGTTGCAGAGCTTTTGTCCATCTTCACTCTGTGCAGTTTTGAAAAAGAAGAAACAGATTAATTGTACATCAAAATGTGCGAGAAAAAAACCTGTAACTGTAAAAAAACATTCAAAGTTTAAACGAGTTGCAGAAATTTGGACTTTACATGATTGAACTGACATGATGATGTCTTGCAGAGTTTTAGTTTTATCATTTTTCCACAGAACATCCAGCTGAGAGGTGATGAGGATGAGACTCACCCTTGAGCTTTCTAAACTTTGCACAGCGAATGTTTGTTTAAGGCTTACTTTTTGCTCTGTGTTTCTGTCTGCCTCTTCCAAGAGTGCTGTCATGAAGTGACGTAAGCAGGTGTGTGGTTACCATGGTGACCTTAATGAGACACTGGCAGCAGCTTTTTGGTTTCTCTGAAGTCAGTAGCTGCATAGGCACTGGATAAAACTTCTTCCGAAGCGTTCGGGTTTGTCGTTGTATGTCTCCTCTCATCCTGATGCGTCCTGTCTGCTGTCTGCTCAGGATAGATTGGGGTGTCACTTTCAATGATTGTGAGGGTGGATCTCATCCCCCTGATGAGTTTGGAAAGGATGTGTCAGTTCAATTTAATTCAGTTTATTTAGCAAAGTGCCGGTTCACAACAAAAGTCATCTCAGTGTGCTGTAGAAAAAAGCCAAACAGGCTCAGTTATATCAAATTACAGTCCAGTCCCTGACAGACCCAGATTTAGTAAGATTACACAGAATAGATCAGTTCAGTCCGGTAATAATACATTCAAATTAGGTAGATTTAGTACGAAAAGTTGTCACTTTGTTCACTTTGATGCAGTCCCCCAGCCTGAGCAAGCACGGAGAGGCAGGAGACAGTGGAGAGAAACAACTTCCTACTAACAGGAAGAAACCTCCAGCAGAACAAGAGCCAGGATGGACAGCTCGTCGGCCCTCGACCGGCCGGAGGCTGAGAGGACAGGAAAGAGACACAGGCAGACAAAAGTACCGAGCCGCGCCTAAAAACTGAGAATGCAAAGTTATCGGCAGCAACAAGTGCAAATACAAACATGGAAGGAGAGAGTGTGAAAGTGTCCCGCAAATCTAGGCTCGGAAAGTTCGCGGAAAGGAAATCTCATGCTGAGCTCACCGCTAGAAGTGGAAATTTCTTACCAGGGACTTTTTATAGCGGCTCTGATGTAAGCTGATACAAATAACAGAAAAAGATATGGATCACCGAGCTTTCGTTTTTGTTTTCACCTACAGCAGACGCAAAGAGTTGACACTGATCAGCGTACACTCATCACAGCACCACTGGCTCATCACTGGGCTGTCAGCATCTAACTGTCAAAATGTAGCCAGGTTTGTTTTGGTTTTTTTTATTTCTCTTGGGGCCATTTTTTAACCTAATAGCAAAAGTTTATTTAAATGTATTGGTCTCAAGGAATGTGTGTGGTTTTAAAAGCTGCTCATTGCAAAAGTAATAAAGTCCGGTCAAAAAAAAAAAAAGATCCTGCTAAAATTCAAATTCACAAATCTTCACAATATTTTTCTCATATCAATGATCAGTGCGTCCATTCATCCATTATCTGCCTCTTGTTGTGGAGGTTGAATGAGACTTGTTCATTCAAACATGTTCCCAATCTGGGAGTCTGAAACGGCTTTAAAGGACTTTTCCTGACTCTGTCCTACAATCCTCAGTTTGTTGAACCGCCCAACAAACCAATCAATCACATTTAATTAAACCAAAAACTGTAAATTTAAACTTTCTACAAACATTTAGCACAAGTGAGTAAATAATCTGTTAAATAAGAATTCCTTGAAGGAGTGATATCACCTGCTCCCTTCTGTGCAGAAGTTTTAAACAAAGATCTTGTGCGATTTGTTAACTCTCTGAATATTCACTGAGGGCGACTGTCAGCTATAGCCATTTCTGTGTTTTCCAAGGTTGACTAGCTGTGATGACCATCTCTGTTTGGATTCACTCCTAAAGTTCATCAGTTGTGGAGGTTCATGAAATGATTGCTTTTTGAAAGTTTCATTAAAATCTGTCCTGTGGTTCATGAGATGGTTTGCTTGCAGACAAACAATTACACACACACACACACACACGATCGCCTGCTTTTGGAGGCAGTGGGTGATAATTAATGTGTGAATAGTTAGATTTTTTTCTTTAACCCTAGTAAGATCAAATTATCCTGCTCAGAAAGAGTTGAAATCTCCATTCCAACTCGTTCTTTGACTTATTTTTCTTTACTCAATCTGAAATTTTAAAGGAGCAAACTAACTCAGAGAAGCATCCTCAATAAAGCATGATTTCTGGCTTTTAAAAGATGAAAACAAAATAATAATAATAGTGAAAAAAAAAACACTTCTCGTCACACATTTTGCAGATGCAGAACTAGTAATGAAGTTTGTAAAAGCTGACAAACGGCACGAAGGTAAAACCACCTAAACCAACATGTTGTAAAGCGAACAAACAAACCACCCGTTTGTGCAGCAATAACCACACACCAGTGATCTCCCGTTGTGATAACTCCTCCTGTGCTTCAGCTGCTCCGTCGTTGTCCGGCCCGTTTCCTGTGAAAGACCCCCTTTCTTACATTGTTTTTAATGAGTCATTATCTTCAATAATTATCGCCTAATTATACACCGAGTCCATTCATTCTAAGCCCATGTTTTAAGCATCAGTAAGCACGCATAACAATCCCCCCCCACTGCTTCGGCCTCCCCTTCACCACCGTCCGAGGAGGAGGGGGGCTCGGTCTCTGACACATGGCCGCATACCATCGCTCAGCATCATCGTCACCGCTGATGCGTCTGTGAAAGAGCAGCAGAGGACAAAAGGGATCAACGCCGCAGAGCCGGCAGAGAGAGTGACCACCGTGACCTCACGGGTCAGCTGAAAGCCAGGAATGAAAAGACTCCGCGCAACCCCCTCCCCTCGCCCAACAAATACACAAGCGGGCAAGATCTCGGACGAGCGAAGCTGCCATGGGAGCGAGGAAGAGGAGAGGAACCAGCGTTAGCCGGCGGGAGCTGAAAGAAAGTGGCTGTGGTTGGAATTTTAGGTCATGCTTTTCTTTGCACATTCCTCACTTTCCTCCCAACAATAAACTGTGTGAGAGTCGATACAACAGGCTTCATTCTGCATACCTCGCACCAAAGAAAGGCCTTAAAGCAACCAGACCTACGGGGGACAAGGTGCTCAAGTGGAGGAAAAGCTGTGGAACAATGAATCATTTTGAAATATTAAAAAAAAAGGTGAACAAACTGTGAACTCGAGGCCACGGAGCCAATTTTAATTTAGCAGCTTCTTCACACACAAACAGTTCCCGCTTCTCACAAAATTATTCCTTAGAAGGAAAAGGCATTTATACAGTTTAAAGCTTTACAACCATTCCAGTTTGACTTGAGGAGCAAGATGTCTTCATCAACAAGAAAAGAAGTCCAAAAAAGAAAACTAAAACTCTCAGGAATTATTTTTACAAAACAGGAAGTGTGCAATCTGGAAATGCCACTCTTTTCCTTTTAGTTTTAGAAACCTCTGATTTGGGTGGATGGAAATAAAACATGATTTGAGTCTTACAAAACCTTTGGTTTGAACAGTTACAGTCGTCACGGGCTGGTCAGGTGAAACGCTGAGCATGCAGGACAAAAACTAACCAAAACGTTCTTCTTCTGTACAGAAACAGAACATGTAAAAATAAATAAATAACTTAAAATTAGGACAAACAAAAACAAACTTATGTACACCTGTAAAACACTGAATGTTCATTGGTCTACCAGCCGATTCGCTTTAGTCTCCACCTCTTTGGCTGTTTTCTTTGGCACTTTAGTTTTTTCAGTCTTTAGTTCTGTTCGTTGGAAAGTTTGCTGCTCACAGTTTGCTCTCCTCCTCCTCCAGCGGTCGATTCAGGCCGGGGATGAATTTCAGGAGGCGCCTGCGGAAGCTCTTCTGTTTGGGTTTCCTTTGCAACGTGCCGAATCCTCCCTGCTTCTCTCCTGAGCCGGCGGGCGACGACGAAGACGAACCTCTCACGTAGCTGCGGGTGCTGGCGCTGCGGGTCAGCTGAGTCTTGGGCACGGCGAGGAGCTCGCTGGTCGGTCGCAGGCGCTGCTGCCGCTGCTGCCGCTGCTGCCGCTGCTGCTCCTTTCTTTTCTCGGGAAGCTCGGAGTCCTCGTTCCCGTCCGCCTGGTACAGGCAGGTTTGGTAGAGGGGGTCGTCATCCGTGGCCGTGCTGAGGAAGCTGGCGCTGCTGCTGGTGCTGCCCGTGCAGTGGACGGCTCTCGGAGTCGCCGGGCTGGGAGCGCCGAGGCTGCCGTAGAGACCGGCTGACTCCAGGGACTCGTACACAGCAGCGTCGCTCATCACTATGCCTGAAAATAAACAAGGACGAGTGAGAACTAAACAAGTATTACCCAAAACTTATTTATTTTTGCCAATCAAAAAGGCACACTTTGATTAAAAGAAAAAAAAGGAGAATATTGCAAAAATGTTTTTAGATTGTGAAAACCTATAAAGAAAATCACCTGTCGCCTTTCCCAGTTTTAAGCTAAGATCATCTTATAACAAGAGATGTGGAGCTTTGGTCGAAGTATATTAATAATATCATTCCTCTTTGCAACAATGTTTGCAGGCAGACAAACATGGCTGACACCAACAGTTCATGCTAAAGGTATCAAGTAAGGATCTTGTGTAATGTGTAGCACTCAGTCAGTCTTGGAGACTCTCACACTAAATTTTAGCTCAGTGTTTATAGAATTGACTGAATTTTAGACATTTTTGTGTCTTTTAAGTTGGCTGAGTTAACCATTTTGAATTGGGTTGACTCCAAAAGTTAATTAGTTGTAGAGGAACATCCAGTTGTTCATCAGATATTTTGCTTACAGACAGACAAACTGCACACACAGACATGGGCAAAAACATCATCTCACACCTTTGCCTCTTTCAGCAGCGGGTGATGGTAACAGAGCACAATCTGCTTGTGCTACAAACACATGAGGCTGGAACAAAAACTTAGTCTGGTTTTTAGTGTCCACTGTGGTGCCAAAAGCTAATTGTACCAAACATCCATCCATCCATTTTCTTTACCCGCTTTTTCCTTTCCGGGTCATTCACACTCTCACTCAGACCTGGGGACAATTTAAGAGTTACCAATGAACCTAACATGCCTGTTTTTGGTCTGTGGGAGGAAACCGGCCAGGAGGTGAACCTGTGACCGTCTTGCTGTGAGGAGACAGCGTAAACCGCTCCTCCACCCTCTTACCAAACAAAACTTTAATAATATTTAAACTATAAACAGCTGCGATGAAGTTACTACGTTTATCTCAACAATCTTGAAAATTCTTATAAAGATTATGAGGCCTTTAAATGCTAACACAGAGACAGAGTACTTTTAAGGTTCCAAAACGTAAATCTTTTTGTACAATTTCAGCCTCAGCAGTGCATCGCAACTACTTTGACCTGATGTGAGAATAAAAATGAACAAAACTACATGACTGTCATGATGGACCTTCCGGCACTTTAATGTTTGTATTTTTTTTTTGTTGTTGTTTTGGACAATCAACCCCTCACTTCCTCTAAAGTAGCAAAAACAGGCAGTTGATTGTTTAATTAACTAAAATCTAGTAAAAAACAAGACATGAAAGTAGAGTTAAACCTGATTTAAACATATTTCAGATAAAATTATGACTAATCTAAACCAAACAATGAAACACCAACATTTCAATAGGATTGTTAGAGTTGAAGTGTTCAAATATTTAAACACTGACCTATTTATTGTTCGGTCATCATAATTTATTAACATCTCTATATCAGAGTTCAAAAATACCCTCCAGTGTGCGTTAGGACAGACAAGTGATGAGTTGACCTACCGTGGACGAGCCTCTGCTCCTGCACCATCAGCGAACGATATTCATCCCATTTCTCATAAAGAGTTTGCTGAAAACAGAGACAGAAAACCATGTAAAAACCAACACTTTCATGGCAACAAACACACAATAGGTGAAGTAAAAAGGGCCACACCGACCAATAACAGAAACCTGAGCTGAATATAAACGTGTTCGTTTGTGCGGCAGTGAGAAACCAGCTTGTGCTACGTCTCAAACTGCAGGAAAAGCAGCAGATTGATGTTTAAAATGCTGGATTAGCGTCTGAGAGGGCGGCTGTGTTTCAGTGGATTAGTGCGGGACAGCTGCTGTAATCTTTAGGGAGAGGAGCCGCTCACTCCGGCCACTTCACAGGCAGCTGGACCCCCCAAATCTGCTGCTGCAACAGGTGGAGCTGATGGGGAGACAGGTGTGAAGGGAGGGGGACGGGGTGTCTGGGTAATGTGCGTCTGTGTGTGAGGGTGCTGGACACAGGATCAGGAAAAAGAGAACTGCTCACCTTCAGATACTGCAGCCGGGCCTCCAGCTCAGCTTTGCGGATCGAGTCGCTGTAAACAGTCTCAAGCCTTTAAGTGAAAAACCAGGAGGCCACACAGTTATTACACTCAACAGGAAGTACTTATTATAACTACAAGGACAAAAAACAGCACTTAAAAAAAAAAAAACCTCCACAGTATGAAAGGCTCCTTTCATAAGTCCGTGGTGGGAATGAGTCTGAGTTTATAAGCAGGGTGCAGGGCTAAGAACCAGTTTCCACTCTCACACTTCACTGCTGCAAATCCTTCGGAGTCATTAGTGGAAAGCACAACTGAGAAAAAGCTTGTTTTCACTCTGACGGTTTCAAGTTGTGCGCCTAATTTGGTGATGTCAGTCTGTAAAAGCCGTGCCAACAGTTGTACACAGATATTTTAGCGGCGGCTCTGAAGGCGTACAGCCTGCCCGCGCTAATCGTCCCTTTAATCTCCGACGATGAGACGGAGGGCGAGGAAGAGAGCGCGGTTCAAATTGAAACACCCACTAAGAGTCCTGGAAACTCGAGCCATTTTTTCTTTTGATAAAAGATAATACATCTTGTTGTTTCCCCCCTTTTACATCCTCTTATTTTAAATATCTGGTCAATTATAAATACAGGCAAACACCAGGCTGTTCTAACTCCAAAACAAAACAGACTTCACTCCATTTTGAGTTTTCATCGTGACTCATTATTGATGTAGGTTTTGTTAAACCAATAAACTTTTCTTTTCAAATCCTAGTTGTCAACATCCAGGTTTGTGTAATCCAACATAAAACAATCTTCCACAAATAAAAAAAAAATTAAATTGAAAAGTGGGAATAAAAGCTTTATGGAAAACAACACTTTTGCCACAACTGAGAGAAAAGAGGAAAGCTGACCAAGCCCTGATACGTTTAAACGTGATGTTCAGAATTTTATTTCGGTCACGACAGAAACAGAAACGTGCTTCAAACATTTCCAGTTGTGTTCCGTTTGCTACAACGTGAGCAGTGATAAAAATGAACTAATGAACTCTGCACTTCTTCTTCACAGCAAACTGAACGCATGTAGGCTGTCGTGGCAACGCAACACAGAGAGGCACACTAAAGTAAGTCCAGGATGTGTTTGGTGGTGGACTCCAATAAAACGAGTTAGCAGCCAGGTTAGAAAACAAAGCCACCTTCATTTTCATCCTGTGACGAACACTTTAACCTGGAGTTATTTTACACACTTCAGATCAAAGCCAGGTTTTATTTTCTCACTCTTACAGATAACTTTTAGAAACGATACCCTTTCCTGCTGTCTGTTTACCTGAGAGAGTTGCCGCAGGCCTTGATGAGCTGGACGATGTCCTTGTGGCGAAATCCCTCCACGGTGGTCTCGTTCACACTTGCGATGGTGTCCCCTGCGCACACACACAAAAACACAGACAGTGTGTGTTAGCCAGCCGCCACGAGTTCAGGATGCTCCAGTCCAATGTGCCTTCTGTTACTTCCAGACGCGGCCAGCTGACGCGTGCTGGGACCTAAACGAAACCTCAACACATGTGAAACACAAATGTGCAGTCGTGGCGTTCGGCTCGGAAAAAGGTTTAATCAGACCGCATGTGTGCGTCTGTGTGTGTGTGTGTGTGTGTGTGTGTGTGTGTGTGTGTGCGGTATGAAGCAGAAAGTGTTTAAGTTGTTGATGTGTTTTCATCACACGGTTACCCTGGAGACTCAGAGCAGTAAATACAACCCCAATCCTGAAAGGGTTGGGGCGTGTAAAATAAAAATAAAGAAAGAAATAAAACAATGCGATGGGTCGCAAAACTCAAAAACTCATATTTTATTCTCAATGAAACACAGTGAATATGTCAAATGTTTCAACTAACAAATCGTACGATTCTTAAAAAGAAAGAAAAAAATAAGGACAACAAAAGGCTGTAAAAGTAAGAGAAGCGAATAAGAAACAGCTGGAGGAGCATTTTGCAGCTAATTGTTTTAATTGGCTGTAAGAGGACTGGGTCTAAAAGGAGCATTTCAGAAGTAAATGGACAGAAGTTCACCAGCCTGTAAAAAAACTGGGTTTAAAAATAATGGAGCAAATTCAGAATAATGTTCATCAATGAAAGATTGAAAGAGCTTGAATATGTCATCATCTGCAGTTCATAATGTCACCACTGGGAAGTTGCTAATTAATCCAGTTAGCTGCAAAATGTTCTTCCAGATGTTTCTTATTTGTACCACTTACTTTTACAGCCTTTTGTTGCCACTGTCCCAACTTTCTAAGTTGTGTTTTAGCCATCAAGTTCAAATTTATCTTATTTTTCTTTTTTAAAAAAAAGGTACAATTTCTTAGTTTAAACATTTAATATATTTACTATGTTCCACAGTAAATAAAATATGAGTTTATGAGATTTGCTAGTCATTTGTCAGATTTGGGGTTGCAGATATGGCGTGGATCATGTGGACTCGTACTCAAGTGAGGCCTCGGCACAAAGGCTTGTTCCTCTCTTTCAGGAACCGCCGCGATGAAGTCATTGTGTTCACAGCAACAAGAAGCAGACAATAGAAGCAGCATGCGAGGAATGTAAGAAGTGAAACTGGACGTAAGTAGAGCAGAGCGCTCCTGTGTGTCCGTTCATTTTATCTGATTACGAAGGAAATCATCCACACTGTAATAATGGAAGTAAAGAGTTACTGTTCCCATTTAAAAAGAGGAAGAAAAACAATGTTGACAAACAAAAACATGACTTTTTTAGATGTATCTGTAGAGAACAGCTGATGAAAACAACATGTCAGGTGAAATAGTTCAGGTGTTCATCATCTAGAAAAATGAAGGCGTGAACTCACTTTTGTTTTTTCCTTAAGAGCTACACAACAGACTGAAACTCACGAGTGCGTTTTGTTGACATAAAACACGCCGTGTCAGCTGATGAGAACACAAAGAAAGACGAGCTGAAGCAAAAAACTTTTAGTCACGCTCACTTCCCTCGTGTTTGTTCCAACCCTGGCTCAGACACAAATAAAACGGGGACCAGAACGAGACAAATGAGTTACTGACCAAGTTTGAGTCCCGCTCTGTGGGCCGGGCTGTCTTCTTGCACCTTGCACACGAACGTGCACATCTCCACCGAGTTCTGGTCCTGGTGATGGAGACCGTAAGTCTGGAACGGAGCGAGGAACAGAGATAGTCAAGATAAAAGAGCTTCCTTCCTTTTTCTTGACGTCTAGGAATTACGTTGCGCAACACGACTGCTGCCGGCAGTTCTGAAATTTTGCGGTAATGCCATGCAACACCAAAAGATAAAAAACAAACAAAAAAAAAAGCACTGAATCATGGAGAGGAAGCCACGGCGGTTGGTCAATGCCGGAAAGAAGGTTTCTTCACGAAGCACGCACAGACGTGACGCAAATAATCAGGCAAGGAGGGCCGTTTCCTCTCGTCTCACTGAACTTCCCACTGGAAGACTTTCAGTTCATGTCCATAAACAAGAGGAACTCAGGTAATTATGCAGAACTTAACCTGCAGGTATTGTTTTGTAAGTTCCCAAAGGCTACACTCGATTCATATGAACACAAGCCGCTTAATGTTCAGGCAAAATTACTGCTAAAAATAGAGAAAAGATCTTCAAATGCCCAACACAAACACTAATAAATTATTTTATTATAACATAAACAGAAAAAGCAGCCATTCCTGGCTTGAAACAAGTGAAAAGTCTAGATGTGTTTCAGTTATTGGAGTGAAATTGTGGAACGAATTAAATGACGAGCTTAAATGATGTCCTTCTTTGGTGAGCTTTAAAAGAGCCTTGGAATGTAAAATGAGAAAATCTTATCCTGTTATGTAGATGTATATTTACGTATTGTGCAACCGCGTATGTATGTATAAATACGTAAATTTGAATATAAATGTGCACCTATGTATGTATATGTGCAGGAAAATGTATTTCTGTAGGCGACTGAGTTTATGAACAGGGTGGGCAGGTATAAGCCCATTCCTTTTTTGGTAAATAATGGATCTGTAAAGTAGTATTTTGTTTTATGTGTGTAAAGTTGTTAACTTATTGAAATAAAGTGAAAGTGAAGTGAACTCAGTTGGAGTCAGACGTTTACAAAGACTCATGAGCACGAATGTCATTAATTCGGTGCTTGTGATGATCTATTTGAACCCTTCTTTTTCAGAGTGAAATAATTACATTGCTAAAAACTTCAATGATTTTTAAAACGAGAATGAACTCTACCATTTTCAGAAAGAAGAGCGGTCAAATCTCTGCCAGAATTAGGTCAGAAGCTTATTGATGAATATAAACAGTGTGTGGTGGAGATTTAAATCAAATATCAGTGGGGTATATACTGAGCCTGTATGTATGATTCTGACCTTGTGTTAAAGTAAATCCACAATTAATTCAAACTTGTGCAGCAAATTCTTGTTTTTAAAATGACTGAAGTTGTTTGGTTATAGAATCACTGCAGCCTGGAAAAAGAATGGTTTAAATAAATCATTAAAAGATCTGAATTAATACGACGATGTATGTAAACTTCTGACCAGCTGTACTGGAATCAACCCAAATCTACACACTTTACCTCTAAAACAAAAACTAAAGATTGATAAACATGCCGACATGTTTTTTCTTGTGTCTGCTGCTCCTAGCTACCTAAAAGATTCGCGTGCTAACAGTTTGTTGTCTTGGAAACTTGTGTTGCTACTTCCACAAGTACATTTGTGTTCTTCCTCGTTTCGATCACTGCGGTGACCGAAAGACTGCAAAAAACGGCCAAACTGCTGGAAGGACATAAATAAACTCGCCCACTATTGTGGAAGTTCCATCCTGTCAGCATCCCGCTTAAAACAAAACAAAACAAAAAACTTAACAACAACAAGGAAAAGCTCAAATAATTGATTCCTTTCATAAAATGACAGATGTCAACCATCCCTGCTGTTAAAGGCGGATGAAGGGATCCAGTTTGAAATGGAAATTTGCAACGATTTTATCTGCCTGGATTCGACCATGCAAATGTGGTCGAAAGGCAAATATCACATTTACATGCCGGCGCCTCGGCTCCGGGTCCGCTTCACTGAAGCCGAGAGAGGAAAAGCTGCAGGAAGCGGGAGACTCGCCGCTCGGGGCCGCCTCTGCTGACCGCCGGGCTGCTCCTCACGGCCTCGCTTCCTTCTGGGCCACAGGCAGGCAGGAAGGGCGGGAGCGCCTGAACGGCGGCGTAAACAGAACACCACGTCTTTCCCTAGAAGAAGTGCTTCACTCCGATCTGCGTACGGGCAGATTACGTGACCCGCGCAGGCTTTGATTGTTTCGACGAGCTGTTCCTCCTGAAGGCGGAGCTTCAGGGGGAGTCAGAGAGGTGTGTGTGTGTGTGTGTGTGTACATCTGTGGGAGCGGAGCAGGTATGAGAGGGAAAGCATGTGAGTTAACCGCACTGCTGGAAACACAGATGCTGAGAGGGGGGGAAGAAAGCAAAATCATCCCCTCTTTGTTCGAGTCATGGGATTAACACCAACAGGTTATTTTAAACTGCTGGGTGACCTTTCGCTCCTGTTGGTGCGGGGAAACCCTCGGATTGAGAGACGGAGGAAAAGACGCGCTTCTGTCGCTTAAAGAGGTAGATTATCTGCCGTCAGATGTGAGGTCGAGCATAAAAATCCTGCTAAATGACACTCAGGAGGTTCTGAAAGCTTCATATAATCTCAGTTAATCTTCTTATTTACCTGAATCTCAAAGCCAAACGCCTCCTCTTCTTTTTTCTCCAGGAACACCACCTTCCTAAAGAAAAAGCAAAAGTTAAATATTAGTTTAACTGATTCTCCTTCGAGTTTATTTATGTTTTTAGATTCTGCTGAGACAGATAAGTGGATCCATATCTAATCTGATGGCAGATGTCTGATCATCAACAAGTCAGTTTTTAGCAGACAGTTGTTGGCTGCAGGTTTTAAAGTGTGCATACTGTTGCTTTTCTTGGTCTCGAATTAAAAGAAGGGAAATAACTTGAGAGAAAAGGAGAAAAGCACCAAGAGACCGACACCGAGCTGCGTTACGCATAAAATAATCCGCAGGTGTTTGAAGAACAGATAAGTCACTATCGAGCAAAAACGTCGATGTTAGTCAGCTTCTCGGACTTATCTGCATGCCTTATCAACGCAACATGACATTTTTGCATTTTGTACAGATTGTGTAACCAAAGAGGAACACTGAAAGATGCTGTCGGCTTCGAGATTCCCTGATAGCGTTTTTCACTGCTTATATAAATAACAGGAAATAATAATTAGCCGTGCTTAAAGGTGACATTACCATCTTCAAACAAGGTGGCTTGTCACTACAACAAGACTCAAAGAGTTGTTTCCCCCCCATCTCAGACACTTGTTCCTCGTTAAAACACCCTCAGTTAAAAGCCGAGCAGCCCTTGAAGGAATGCATGTCACCCACCGCTTTTCACGCCGGAGTTTTAGACTGAGATCATCCTATGATGTGAAACGAAACAGAAATGCATGTTTTGAAAACAACACTATGAGCAATCTCGTTTAATATCGCCAGATGATTTGGTTTTTGTTAGAATCTGTTCCTAAATTTTAACCCTGTCTGTGTAATTTTGTAACTGTGTTTTTTTGGTTGCCTGTCTTGGCCCAAAAACCGAATATGAATCTCAGTGGGATGTTTGTGGTTAAATAAAAAGCTGTCGCACTCAGAGTACGCTTTGTTAATGACTCTCAGCTACTACCACATCAAATTTAGCTCAACGCCTGCAAAACTGGCTGAGTTTTAGACATTTCATGGCAGTGGCAGCCATCTTGAAATGGGTCGGTTCCAAAAGTTGTAGAAACACATCAGTCGATTATTTCCTTAAAAATTCATTAAAATATATCCAGTGGTTTATGGGATATTTTGCTAACAGACACACACACAGGCTAAAACAGTCTTCCTTCAGCTTGGGCAATACAGATCAACCACGTCACAACTTTGTGTGTCATGTCCAAACTAAAAGTCGTCCACAGCAGTCAGATTTCTTAAAAGGCTTCAGTTAAACGGAGAATAAAACACCCAGGAGGAGCTGGACTCCACAGAAAAGTCATACAGATTCATGATTCGTTCTTGTCCAGGCTGCACTGTGTGACACTCTGCTCTCTGGACGGGACTTGGCGTGCGTCCGCCCGCGGTCGGACGTCACAGAGAGACAGGCGCAACAATGATCTGTCCGGCTGAAAGACGTCTCTGCAGCAGGAGACATAAAAATTCATGACGGCTCATGAAGATGTCCCACATGGAGAGGACTTTACCCACAAAGGGACGGCTGTGGTGGACGAGAGGGGCCCGCTGTCACACGAGGGGAAATGTCGTCATGAAAAAGATTTGGGTAGAGGCAGAGACAGAACGAGAAAGAAGGAGAACAACAAAGGCTTTGGGCTGAAGAGGAAACGTGGGACGCTTGTACCTCTGTGGTTCTGGTGACTGCGTTAGGGGTTTCCACTTTTGCGGGCCACCACCCTGTGAGGAGAAAACGAAACAAGACATGAAGCGTTTCAGACACCTGCGTGAAATTAAAGTCAGATTACTCATAAGGGATTCCCCCTCCCCTCCCCAATGCTCAACATCTCCTGGACACACCTGCTGCGCACACAGACCGGTCCAACAGGTCCTGTAATGGCAGACGCGTGCCAGGCTGTTTGTTTTGATTTCAGAGCCCTTCTGATCTGTCGCGTCCCCGAAACAACACAGCCTGAAACCAG
Source organism: Kryptolebias marmoratus (assembly GCF_001649575.2). Lineage (NCBI taxonomy): Eukaryota > Metazoa > Chordata > Actinopteri > Cyprinodontiformes > Rivulidae > Kryptolebias > Kryptolebias marmoratus. Next base: position 8,187,187 of record NC_051437.1, on the reverse strand, counting down.
CAGCGCCACGTCCGGCTACCTTTCGTTCGCTTCAAGCGTGACAAGAAGAACGCCTTTGGCTAAATTTAACCTGAAGCGCTCAAACCTATGCGAACGGCGTTTTCGAGCAGTTCACACAAACTCCGCTCTATTAAAAGAAAACACACGAGACACTGTGGTGAACCTTGGAGCCACAATAACAGCATTGAGAGGTAAAAAACTCGAGTCAGCAGCAGGTCAGGTCCCTGCCCAACCTGACTGCATACATAAAAAAAAAAAAAAAAATAGAAAGGTATCTGTCCAGACGCCCCCCCTGCATCCCCTAAATCAATCCACCTCTGTTCCATTTCAATCATTTTCAAATGTTGCGCCCGTGAAAGCCAGCTTTGTGCTGCGGCCTCTCCGTCTGCTAAAACGTTGCTTTCTTTATGTCCCAACGCTCGTCTCAATGAGTGCATTTATTCCCAGTGACCCACAGAGTCCAACGGGGGTGTCTGGACAGGGTCTCCGTCCCTCAGAGTGCACAATGCCGTGTTGTAGCCCCTCGCTGTTATTACTGCACACTGCCAATGTGTGGGTTTGTCCACAACTGTGCCTCACTGTACTGTACTCGCAGGCTCCACGTCTGATCTACACTTTACTTTAGAAAGTTTAAAGTTAAGGAATGGGATTAAATGAGCTTTATTAGAGAAAACCCAACCAGGAGAAACAGAGCCCTTAGTCCTTAAAAGGATCCCACTTCAGTCTGCTTTTATTAAGGGTGCTAACGCAGGAGCACTGAAGCGCCTCTATTACTACTCGCTTCCCTTTTTTGTCCGTTATCACACCCTGAGGCTTAAAAAGAAACAAAACATGCAAATTATACACCCAAAACGTGCAGCTCAATCAGGAATGATCTATAATGACTTTTGCTCGTGGTACATTGCACAAACTAGGAGGAGATTCACAAGAAACGGCACAAAATTTATCCATAAACAGCGATGGGTTTTTGTCAAAACAAGTGAGAAAACTCAGCTGTGTCACTCAGATGTCACTTCTTCACAGCAGATATGTCATTTTAAAGTTTCATCAGGCCACAGGAGGTTGGACTCTACAAGTCTGATCTGGCTTTTAGAGGACTTTTAAAAAATTAGTTTAAAGATTTCTGGAGATTTCACAGCAGACTGTTGAACTGATGGTTGATGATGTTGCACACGATTTTGAGTGGTCTAAACTTTTTTTTTTAAATGTTGCAAACTTCTTTGTTCGTGCACAAATTACATATCAAGACATGGGCATTTTTGCCTTCTTTTACTCCGTGTGGCCCTCACTGTTAGGAGGACTGACGGTTTCCTCTCCAACCCAGCCAAGCTTCCATTGACTTCTATTACATTCCTAGCTCAAGATGTTCTCCTCAAACCTGGAAGTGAAGGCCGTTTTCGACTCGTCACGTCTACAGAACACACTGTGGAAACAAATCGTTCTTGTGTGCGTCCATCTGGGTGTCGAGAATTTTGAAGCTCCCACTTACAGTTTTCACACAGCGACTGGTTTTTCTTGAGGCTTACTTTTTAGTCCGCCTCTTTTAGGAGTGCTGTCAGGGAGCGAGAGACACGAGTGGGTTGTTACCACGGTGACCATAATAAGCCAGTGGCAGCAAATTTGTAACTTTTTTTTGTATCTTAGTTCTCCTAACACCTTTAATACAGTTATAATTATCTAGTTTGGTGTTTAAATCTTAGATTTTTACAACGTTTTATTGGATCTTTTGAGCAGTAGTCACACCGGCACCCTTCAAAGTTCCTTCAGAAATGAAGCCAGTATGAGGAGGAGAGTCCTCACAGGGCTGATGAAAGTCCCGTGTGTCCAGATCCAGCTCTGTGGTCTTTTGGATTTGACTACACTCAGGAGCTCTGAACAAGTTTCCTCCTCATCACCTGAAAACACCTAAAGGTTCCCCAGGAAGTCCCCCCTGTCGGTCAGATGATTGGAGATGTTCCTCGACCTGAGACCTGTCAGAGACCATGATGAGGGACCTGTCCCTGTTCGGGTCTCTGTGCTGAGAGTCTTTCTGCTCATAGCAACCATCCAAACACTGAACACGAACACCTGCTCACATATTAGTGGTTCTAAGCAACACGTTTGTCATTTGTTTTACCCTTTTGAAGTTCCTGGGCAGCGTCCCGCCAGAATAAGCCAGCGTCTTGTAGTTGTAAACCTCCGAGGAGTTCGCCGGTACCTCCAACCTGCAGCTGTCCGACTTGGAGGAAGGGAAGTAAATCTCGCTGTCCCGGGACTCGGGTCCGGCGGGTCCAGCCTCTGGGCCGCTGGAGTTCACCTTCTTTAACCTCCTGAGCGTCATTGTTGTCGAGAAATTCAAAAAAAAAAAAGAAAACAAGGCTTGTCGCTGCTCTCCGGGCAGAGGGGAGGAACCAGCTGGGAGAGATGCTGTCCCGAGCTTCAGCCTCAGCGAGGACCGAACTGAACTGACTTCAGCCGGCCCCGAGCGTCGCCTTCGCCCGCCTGGAGGGGGCGGAGACTTCACCTAAAGTGACACGAGGGCCAATTTGTTTGGGGTGCCTTCGGGTGCGGCTCGGACATTTTGCTTCCAATATGCTCCGGAGACAATTAGAGGCTGGAAAGTGTTGCAAAATCGATGATAATGTTGCAACAGTTTTAACTTATACTCTTTTTAGTTAGTTAGTTCTGGTTGTTTACACGATCACCTCTGTGTGTTTCTAATGTAGTCTATATTTCACTTGTATATTTTGCAAATGTATGTGACAAACGTGAAGTTGAATTTGCACAAATGAGACTCAAACGTTACATTCAACCAACATTACACAATTGATGTTTTCAATTTACTCTTCTTGTTGTTCAATTAACTTCTCTGCCCCAGTATATCTGATTATATGTATAAAAACTAACGCTTTGATTGATCTTTAATCAACCTGTTTTTCTTATGAACAGCACATATTTATATCCTCTGCTTATATGACACACTAATCTGAGCTCAAACTTGGGTTTGAGTTTAAAAATAAGGATTAATACGACAAAACGTTTACAAATTAAACATACTGTGGTATTTCTCACAGATTACTATGTGGCAAAGTTTATAAAGGACATGTGTGTTTTGAAGCCTTTCTGGGTTGTTTTTCTTTTTTAAGAACTGCTCAGAAGAACCTCTTTTTTTGTGTCCTCTGTCACGATTTTGTGGTGAGTATGAGCCAAGGACACAGAGGGAGTAAAACGATTTAATAATCAAAACAAAAACGCTGGCGCAGCAGTAAGCAGAACGCAACTAAACACACACAAAAAAAAATTCAAAAGTGCTGACGGGGCAGCAAAAACACAAGACCAGCTGAAGACACAGGGAGCTCAGAGGGGACGTGCAGGACTGACTGAAGAGTGGACGTATGTATGCTAGAAGGAGGGATTACAAGGGGAGACAGCTGAGACTGATGAAGACTCAGAGCAGGTGTGAGACGAGAAGAACACGACTAACGGAGGGAGGACCGGTAACACAGAGAGACACTGAGGATCCAACTGAACACGAATGGTTTCAAAATTTAAACAACAAAAATCACAGGTTAATGACACTCTTGGTCCAAACAGTGATTTTATGAGTGAAAAGAGGCCAGAAATTACAGCTGAAAGGTTAACCATATGATAAAATTACTGTCTAAAAAGTATTAGAGGTGGTAAATTCGGTTCCCTTTATGGACTCGGGTTAATCTGAGTCGCTCACTGAAGTGATCGGGTCACTCGAGTCGGTCGCTGATCCCACGTGAAGCGGGTGAGTTGAGACCTCGGACTCGTGAGTCCTGATTCAGCGCAAGGATCTTTAACCCAGGAGAGTCAGTATCCACCCAGCTCTACGAGACATCCCCATTTTCTGAACAGAATGAAACTACAGCTTCAGCGGGGTCCTCTGACTGTCCACGTCGGTTGTCTCCTGCTCTGGATTCTGTGTTGTCTTCAGCTTCTGACTCTTCCTCCTCTTTAGCATCTTTCATGTCAGGTTTCTGGCCTCTATCCTCGTCACCAGGGTCTTGGTTGGAGATGTGATCCTCATGGGAAAAAAAAGTCTGCTAGGACGTCTCCACTTGAAAGAAAATACATCTGAGGTTGTGGGAAAGGAGCGATGTCCATCTGCTGAAACTCAGTTTAATATACTTAATGTCTCATTGTCATTTCTAAGGATCGGCCATTTTTGACCAGGAAGACCAAGAGTGTGACAAAGTTATAAGTTATAAAACACCCAAAACTTAATGAAAATGATCAAAATGGATTTTTGTCTGCTCAGATGACTTCTGTAAACAAAGTTGTGAGATCTCATGCAAATCAGCTTAAAGGAAATACCTTTTATCAGATGAAACCTCTGAACCAGTCAGGTTTGAAGAAACACCCAAAGGATTCAAAATCAAACAGTTTTGGGCAAAAAGGTCAAAGGAAATTTTTTTTTTTTAAATAAATTTACGAGGTTGTACAAATTTGATGCAGTATATCAAACACCACCAGCAGGTCATTTCTGGTGACCAAAAACAAACCAAAGTAGTTGCTTAAGTTTGTAACATTTAAATTTAGTGCATTCATCTTATCTTATTGCATTAAAAACAGAATTAAGTTTAAAGATGTCACTCTGAAGATATGATAATGTTGTTTTTTGCTTATTGTTCTGTCTCTTGACTGCTTTACTTTAATTCTTCAGGTTAATTTGTGAAATCAAAGGGCAGCAATCTGTTTTTTATCCCTTTTTTTTTCAAGAAAGATGTATCTAAATGATTCTCTGGCACACTCATATTCAAGCAGTACTTCTGTCTTTTAAATCATAGCTGAAACAGCCTCATCTACTATTTTGCCCACATTTAACAATATATATTTTTCTATGAAGGAGCTTGCAAAGAATATCTGTGAAAATGGAGATTTTTATGCCACCATGTGATGGAAAGAATTGTCTGCAGATCAACCTATAACTTAATTTTTTTAAAGGTCAATAATACACATCTACACCCCTTTTCATAATAAAGACAGCTGTAAAACAAAAGTAAATATTTAAGAGTTAATTACGCCCCCTTGAGGCCAAACAGTATTTCTCACATCAACGACTAAGTTTGTTGAAAACAAGTAAAACAAAAACTTAAGTCCAGACAGTTTATTAAAATCTTTACATGGAGTTATTTCAGAAATATTACATTTACAGCCCTAAGATATACTGAAATGATATGACTGATGAAGCATTTAAATTAAGACTACATACATCAGAACAAATAGTCTGAGCCAATACATTGAATCTAATGCCTGTCAAATTTAGTCAGAGTTAAACATTTACCAACTTCATGATCTCAGGAGAGTTTCTCTCTGCAATCAGTCAAACACTCAAAGCCCAAATTTGGTCCACAGAACGACAGAAAGACTTGGGTAAAACCAGAGAAGAACAGCAGGACGATCGCTGCGGTCCCCCTTTCTGCTCCCCTAAACACTTTCAAGTATCGTTTGAAATGAGTAAAATGAAAAGCCAAACAGCCTCAGCTTTGATTTAAAATGTACTCCTTCCTTTTCATCATTTCTGTTTCTCAACATGCTTTTATATTTGGCTTTCAGAGCATATTTACAGCCACAACAAATCAGCAATACTACATGGTCTATGCTCAAAGTGCACACATACACGGAGCTCTGAATATTTCTACATAACTAAAGAGAATAGATTATAAAGGCACATGAAGCCAGATATTTATCCTTTAGAATAATATTCACTTCACTCTAACCTTACATGAGGTTTCTAAAGAGCAGCACTTCCACTTCCTGTCACGTCTTAAGACAGCGACAGTGGATAATATTACTAAAAACACTGAGAAAATTTGGTCAAACTCATTTTGGCCACGATGCAAACACCTCCTAGCATTAGGTCTGTTGTCACACGATGCCATGCTTGAAATGTGTGTTATGGAGACGTAAATTGATTGAAAAGATCTCCGTTCTTTGTTATAATGTGGATATTCTACGTCGTACACTGGTTCTACGTTTTTAAAATGTCAGTCGTTCATATACAGCAAACACATGCATTTAGTCGGTGGGGGTTTATTTGAAGAAACTGGAGGATTTGGCCTGTGGAGCCATCAACATACAGGCTTGGTTCTTGTGTGTGATGTGAATCTGAAAAGAAAACATGGAATTCAAATTATCCAGTGAGTCACAGCTTCATATGAATGAAACATTTCATGAGATTCACTGCTAACAGGAAGAGCAGCTTTAATACTAAAACTACCCCGGTGCTTCTGTGGTTGTGTGGTATTTACCGTGCAGGGGGGCTGCATCCACGGCTCTCCGTCGATCTGCATCGGTAATGCTTTCTTTGTCCTGAGTGCAAAGCACAGAGAAATCAACAAAGTGCATCAGGCAGCAAATGTGGGATTTAAATACCAAAGGGCAAATGTCGAGTTGGATCTAAATGGAAAAGTTTAGCCACTAATGGTACAAAACTTAAACTAAATACAAGTCATTAGCAGGACTGCGACTCAAGCATGACTTGTCAAAACTTGTCCCGGTGGCTCTTCATACCTGATGGTGATCTGTGACGTTTTTGCGAGCCGCACAGCACTCTTGAGGCCGGTGTAAATCTGTCCCATTTCCATGGCTCCTTCGAGGCCAACCACCTCCAGCCGACGATCACTGAGGTCTGAACAAACCCAGAGTGAAGCAGCGTCACAGTCAGAAAAGACTTCATTCTGAGCAGCATGTCGGTCATGTTAATTCTGCACTGATAGCAAATACATACACTTTACACACCGCCTCAAGAAACATATTTATTGCAGATGTTTTCATATAATTGGCAGTTGTGGCATACTTGGATAAATCTTTGCATCTAAAATATGTTTAGAGAAAAATAAAACTGTCAAGTTACAAACACTTCTAAATGTGAAGTCTATATAAGTAAACAAGCTGTGTCAGAAACTTGAAAAGTATTTGTCTTTATAGCTTGTTTCTGCTGCCCTCAAGTGGACAAAAACCACAGCAACAGAACATCCCTTCATCACAGGAGTGCAGGTTTTAATTAATCCATAAGGTGTTTTTGTAAAGTACCCTTTTAGTGCTGCGTTAATTAAATGAAGAGTCGTCTATTAAAACACCCTGTAGACAAATTTATGGTTATAAAACTTTCTTCTTTTTTTTTACTTCAACAACAACTGTGCATGTTAAAGAAAAAAGCTTTTACTGTTCATACTTATACAGATTATCACATGTGGTTCAAACTGCAGATTTCAGTGTTTAGTTTGCAGCTATTTAACGGTATGGAATAAAGCTGCATAATGATTTGCAGCTATGGTTCTCAAACTTTGATGCTGGTGGTGCTCAGGATCCCTCTAGTGGTGCTCAGAACAAATGATGCTATCAAATATTTACAAGTTAAATAACTATCATAAGCTGAACTGTGATGTAAAGCTAAAAAAAAGACAAGTGGTTCAAGCAAATCATAAACCTAACTCAGGGATTGAAGTAAAAAAAAAATCTTTGGATTGAATTTTTTTCTATACCTAATCATACCACTACCCACTCTACCACACATTTAAGAGCATTTTTTCTGTGCATCGGTCATTTTCCAAATGATTTCATGTAAAGAGGAGTATACTGTGTCAAAGTACACAGTGTAGTGTTTTCTAATGGATGGCTCAACAAATACGTCCAATAAATAATTCCACTAAATCAAACAATAATATTCCTGAACATTTGTTTGATCATTTAAATAGCTCATAATTTTCATTGACAAACAAGGCCGTAAATATTATAGAAACATGACATTTACAAAAAGATAAACCACCCATTTGCTGCGCTCAGCGTGGAGCGGTGGAAACTGATGATACGTGTTTATTTTGAGATTTTCTTGACTACATACTATGATGACTATGATGGGGTAAACGCCGCAAAAACTCTGGCGTGTCTGCTGTGAACGTGCGTGTTTTCAGATGCAGCCAACAGAGAGCAGAGCAGCTATTGTCTGATTTAGTCAATATGTGGTTTGGTGTTGTAGCTGTACGGTCAGTATATGAGCTTTTTAAGCAATAACAGCTGCAACAGGAAATCTGGATTTAGACTTTGCTCAAAAACAATCAGCTAATGGTTTCTGCAGAGCTAAGAGGAACTTCCATATTACACACACACGTCACATGAAGATTTAAGGTTTAATTTCCCCATTTAATTGAGTTGAGGTCAGTGAAAAAAAATGTACCTTGAGTAGTAATTTTCAGGACATCTGGGTTGGTGATCACCTCAGGCTCATCCTGACCTGTTAGCCCCTTAGTGTCCCCTTTTTTGGTTTCACCCCAAAGGTTGGAGCCACCGTGCATGCTGGGAATGTTAAGGACAGCGACTCCTTCCAGAGAGAGGCCACTGAGGTCCAGAGGAGTGCCACAGCACTGGGAAAAGTACAGTAGGCCACAAAAAAAGGGAAAGCGCAAAAACAGCAAACTGTTGGCAGGAGTAGTTTTGTAGTTGCTTGATTTCAAAGACAAACGGCACATTCACAGTTCTGGTGCTGCTGGTGCTGTTCGCTCACCTCTATTGTTAAACTTTCGCTGAGTTTCTTGCAGGAAGCTGATATGGTTTCTGAAGTGGCAAATTCAAAATACCACAACTTGTTCTTCATTCTGCAGTCACAAAAAGTGTTTCTTTTAAGTTTAACTGTTACTTCACGTACACACTGGTTTATCTCCGGGGAGCAAGAGTTGTGTGTTAACACTTGCTGCCACAGACATCTGCAGCCACCACCTGCACTTATTTCTCAGCTTTAAAATGGCAGAAACATGAAATAGGAAAAAAAAAATACAACTAAAACTGAAACCTATCCTTGTTGTGTGGGATCTTCTTGTTTCTTCGCTGCCTCAGATTAAGAGAACAAAATGAACATGATCTGATAAGCATGCGTACCTGCTGTTAAATTTCTGAGGATGTTTCTCCCTCAACGTGTGAAACCGGTGGGCAATGGAGGCATCCTGTCAAAGCAACACATCAGAGGAATGAGCAGTACAGCAAACAATCCTACCAACTGAAAACGAAACACTTCCTCTTGTGTGGCACATTTCTGAGAAACTCACAACTCCAATTGAGAAGTAGTTGTTGACGATTTCGTACGGCACAGGATCCCCTTTCTCCTGTACCTCATGAGGTATAACCTGCACACTCCAGCGGTCCATCAGAACCGGAGAGCTGCCCTCAATGTCTTTCAGAATACGACCCAAGTCTTCACCATCATATCCTTTAACGAGGGGAGAGAGAGAGAGAGAACATGCAGCGGGACTGGATTTATTCACATGCACAGAAGTTACGCAGTTTGCAAGGCACAACTATTTTATTCATTTTACGTTCAACGAGAACCCCATCTCACCTCCACCCCAACGCAGACATCGCGCGAGGTCATTTCCTGTGCCCAGAGGAAGTACAGCAACAGGTGGCCATACCTGAAGATTGGCTTTGTCTGATTGCAAGAAATGGCAAAGGAGAAGAAAAACAAATTAGGCGTGCTGGAATATTTTTTTCCCACGTTTCACAGAGACCGAGCTGACAAACTCACCTATAGCATCGAGAATCCAGCCGACTGTACCGTCTCCACCGCACACCAGGATTCTGTAGTCCTGCAGGTTTCTGAAGAAACTCAGTCTGAAATGCAGACGATGAAGTCAACTACAACAGCAAGACGTAACACAGCTAAACAAGTTCTCAGGATAATGTGGTCTGAAAAAAATAAAGAACCTCACCCTGGTCCAGGGCCACCATTTGAAAGGTTGTAAACCTGCCTTGGATTCAGCAAATACTGAAATTTACGCAGGACTCTGGAATAAACACAAACCAATCTTAACAACGTGCTCATAGTAGAAACTTTCTTAATCATAATCTCTCTGGGCTCACCTTTCTCCCTGCTTCCCACCACTTTTAGGGTTGACAAACACTAGAAGAGGATGGGTGTTTGGCACAGGGCAGATCTGTTGATGAGTAAACAAATGTTATAGTTACCGTACCGGCAACAAACAAAAATCTAACAAATCTTACAACAGTTTACAGTATCTTTGCCAGTACCTGAAGCACTTGTCCATCAGGCGTAACATTGAGATCGCTGTCATCTGTTGACCCCGAGCAGCCGTTCTTCACATTGTTTGGTCTCTCCTGTTGGGTAGAAAAACAAAAGCATATAATAAATAAATAAAGTATAATAATAATAATAAAGCTAAGAAAACCTAATAGCATTTCTGCCATTTAACGGTAAGAAACTAAGTAACTACTCAATGCGTCAAATAAAATGCAATACAGAGGCTGTATTTACAAAAACAAGGAACAGCCTGACTGACACAACGTTCTGTGTTGGTGTGTGAGGTGCAGGTTGTACTGTACATCTGCCCGAGGATAATTTTGTACCTTGATAACAGGATATATTGCCCACGGAGGCAGGATATGGTCTTTGAGCGTCCCACAGGTACACTCTGTTGGCTCCTGGTCTGCACATCCATCATGGCACTGAGTAACACAAACAGGTGACATGTTACATCAGATCTCAGAGCAGTCGTGACTGACAGGATCGACATTTATCTTTCACATTATTATTTTTTTTTTTTACATCTCTGCTTTCTTGGAAGTTTAGAGCAGTAAGAAACAGACAAATCCCTTCAGTGCTCACTTATAATTACACAGAATCGAAAAAGCCACAAGTCTTGTTATATAAAGTGATTTTAAAAATACATGTGGTTGACAATAAGTCATACAGTAACATTACTGAAGGCACACATCCCCAGATTACAAATAGACTTTTTAAATTTAGACCTGCAGCATGCAGAGGAGTGGCTGGGCTCATTTGTGTTTTGGTCAGCCATGAATTTGGGAATAAAAACATTTTATTTTGTTGCCCTCTAAAAGCAAATGACCTCTCAGTTTGTAAATTTGACCAAAGGATTTATCTTCCCACTTGATAAGTGGGAAACAGGGCACATTATTTCAGAAAATTGGTCTAAACAATCATATGAAGCGGTGATACTATAATCTGAGGAACAAAAGTGATGCACTTAAATCTTGTAAGTACCTATAAATTCTTCAAAATAAAAATAACACCCTAAGATGCTTTCTCACCATTGTGTGGCACCACACACAGTGTTTCCCTGTTAAGCCCTGGAAGCTCTTGATCTTCTTTTGGCATCGTTCACACTTTCTTGAGTCACAGTTCCCACTAACCCAGTCGTGCGCTGGAACCTGTAAAGTGGAAAGCACGTTCAAGCATGTAAAGGAATTAGGCTACTTAATTTAAACTCTGTGTTTTACTATGAAAATAACTGCGGAGATGCCAGCATACCCCAGTTTCTTTCTTTGACTTTACATATGTCCTGGTACAAGGAGCTGGGTTCTTGTTAGCACAACGTCCATGGACTGTGTACTTACAACCTGCACAGTTTTAAATACGAAACAAGTTTCAAATGCAAATCTGGCAGATAAGTACTAATTTAACAAAAACGGGTCATACGCAGTTAAACCAGGCTGCGTGACAAATGTCCCCGCAGTGTCGCCCTCCTCTGGCGAGTTCAGGTACTCACAGGTGCAGCACAGGCCTTGTTTCCTCAGACCCAGCAGCATGCTCTGACACACGTTGCAGTACATGGGCGATTTAAAGTTCTTCAGCCTCCAAAGGTGCTGCCCGTCCTTTTGTGTCATCTGATCAACGAAGAAGCAATCGTTGATGGAAATGCAAGACAGGAATAAACAAAATGGGTCACTGTTTTTTTTACTGTTCAAACATCTGTTTTATGAAATAAAACATTTTTTGATCGTCAAAAAGCTGTTTGTAGTTTACCTGGGTCTTGACTTAGTTATTGCGCTCTGCTGAAAGTTGCATTTGCATTCCTTCCAAGGAATGCTGGCCTTTAATTTAATTAATAATCTAACCAAAACATTTTTATGCATGTACAGTGGCCAAGGCCCGCATTTGTTGCTGTTTTCTTTCACCCACTCACGATTAATTTTGCCTGAATGAAACTCATTCAGTGTGCTGTATATAGTAACTCCATCATCAATGCAATTAATACTGAACAACATCATGGAAACTCAAATTAACACTGATTATAATTTTCATCATTACAAGATTATAGGACTGTTTACAGAGCAACCAGTTCTCTCGCGCAGAATAAACACAAAAATGCTTTTTATGACACGATGTACAGGATCTGCTTATCACCAGCTGCGCGAGGCACAGCTGACAGCACGCAATGCCTTTAAGGCCGATGGATTCACACACCCCAGGCTTCAATTGTCCAGTGGCAGCTGAAAGTAGCAAGAGGGGAAGTCCCCGGCATTGCTGTAGAGGCCAAACCAGTAGGCAGAAAGTAGTTTGTGGGTTTGGATTGCTGCAGTGTGGCTCTTACATTCTGACCAACAAATAAACAAATCCTACAAAACAAACATGATCTGTGTTGGTTTCAGAGTATTTTTATGTATACAGTGGATGTCAGCTGTATCATTTTCTACAGTCTAATCTAATGCATTAGCAGAAGAAGTTGATAGTTTATGCTAGCACTTAGATGGTGCAGAGTAAGTGGAAAAACACTCGAGCATTATGATGGTGCAGAGCTTGCATGAGGGGGGGATGACATTACCACACCCTGTAACACTGAGTCGGCATACAGGCCCTTGGAGACAGGGAGGAGGAAGCAAAGGACAGAGAAGCACTACAAGGCCGGGCTTTCGAACGCGCTGCTAAAACGAGACACCTGCTGTAAAAAAAAAATGCTGGAGCTCAGCTTTTAGTGTCAAAACCTCATGAAAAAGAAATGTGTTGTGTTCACGGCACCTTTAAACCCAGCAAGACGAGCAAGGGAACGTTGTTCATGCCTCCTTCTACCCACTCTTCCAGAGACACTGTGCCGCTGCTGTCAGCATCAATCGCTGTCATCATGTCCTTCAGAACCTAATGAAATCAGATTTACTTATTATCCAATCAGCACACACATTTTCCCCAATTAAAAATGATCCTATGGTTTCTGAAACCAGCCGTGCATGACAATCAGTGAATCTTATATATATATATATATATATATATATATATATATGACATTTTATCTTTTAAAAGATGAGCCCAACACTGTGACGTTGTAACATGTCGACCTGTAGATGCATGTAATTTACTGCCAGGGTTGAAAGTTAAGTTTGTGCACAGTTTTCATTAGTTTGTCTGCTCCAGAGCAGGTCATTCCAGGACTTACAGGCTTGAGCTCTGACACATCCCAGTCAAGATATTCCGCAGCGTGCATCATCTGAGCAATAATCCGATCCACTTCCTAATAACAAAAACAAATGCATCTATTGAACAACAACAACAATAAAAGGATTTTATGGTTGTATTGCAACCTACGGTCTCATCAACTTACAGAGCTGTCAAGCACTCCATTACCATCTCTGTCATAGAGCCTGAAAGCAACTAAAGAGAAAAGGAAATGAAAGAGGAACCAGAGCGTCACTTAAGTGATTCAGGGCAGAAAAGAAACAAAGGACTTACATTCGAGTTTATCCCTTGGCTGGCCATCCTCCAGGAGAGAGAAGTAACATGAAACATCCTTGAGGAAGACCTCCTCTACAGGAGAGGTGGAGGAAAGGGAGAGCACTGTAAATACTCTGGTTACCATATCTGCACAATCAATCAATCAATCAACTTTATTTATATAGCACATTTTAAAAACCACAGGGGTAGCCAAAGTGCTGTACAATAAAAAGGAAATAGATAAAACAAATAAAGAGATAAAAAACGATAAATAGATAAAAGAGACATACACATACGAGTTCACAGCAGGTATGTTTTAGGTGCCAAGAAAGACAAAAAATCACGGTGTGTTAAAAGCCAAAGTATAAAAGTGTGTTTTTAAAAGAGATTTAAAAACAGGAAGAGAGGAGGCCTGTCTGACACTCAGGGGTAAATTGTTCCAGAGCTTGGGAGCAGCAACAGCAAATGCTCTGTCGCCTCTG
>NC_051437.1:8129539-8173112 GCF_001649575.2 Kryptolebias marmoratus | reverse complement strand
GACGCTAAGATAGGAGTAATGTGCTCGCGCCTACGGGCCCGAGTTAACAAACGAGCGGCAGAGTTCTGAACAAGCTGCAGACGAGCTAGAGAGGTCTGGCTAATGCCTACATACAGTGAATTACAGTAGTCGAGACGAGCTGTAATAAAAGCGTGGATTAATTTCTCAAGGTCAGATCTTGATAGGATTGGTTTGACCTTTGATATTTGACGAAGCTGATAAAAACTTTTCTGAACAACACAAACAGCACAAACAGTGCTGAACAGACACGCGGCGATTAACGACTGCGCAGCAAATAGGTCATAACATAAAGTGATAAGGGCCTGCTGCGAAGCCAAGGGGATGAGTTGTTTGAATACGTAAATAATCTCACTAGTGCCGTCTTCCTGGGTGGGTTTAGAGTTCTGGAAGGACCGGAAGAGTCGCTGGCAGAGATCTGAAGGGAAATCCTCCACTTCTAAATAGGTCTTCAGGAACTGACGAAAGCCTTCTTCATTTATGCACTGAGGAGGGGTAAAAATAAGTGTCAGAGGTATATTTTGCTTTTAATAGCTTAGTATGAAAAATTAAAAATGTCTGAGCTGTCTTTATATGGTAAGATTAGTAACTTCTGCATTTTTCAAATTCAAGTCGTCTAAAAATACGGGAAGATGATGATCACATTGACTGTAACGTGCAAAAATCTTGTGTTACTAGTTGCTTTCTCAAAAAAAAAAACATCCTGAGCTTAGGTGGATATATTCTGTGTCGATTCAAAAACCCCAAACTACTCACCCATATTTAATCCATTATTAATATGCAAGAACATGCCAGATAAAAAACTGCTCTGCTTTTTTTGTGTGTGACAGTAACATAAAAGGAGAAAATAAAAAAGCTCTTGATTTAAGATTCAACTCCATCTGCTTGGCTTGACAGATGGACTGGAATCACATGATACTCTGCCGTGGGGCTAACAAGCAGTATTCCCCTGACGATGGTGAACCATAAATCCATTTCATGTTGATATTATTCTCTTTCCTGGCTGATACCCTGCAGAGATGCCCCAGTAATACTTAAGAGTCTCATCAAGCCAGTTGAGTCACAAGGAAATAAGCACACAAGACAAAAGCCCAGAGGACCTGCCTCACTACTCTGATCAGAAATCTACAACTTAATGCTTAACACTCTTGCTGCTCTATGTACTCAGACAGGTACTTACTGGTCTTTTATCTTTTGTGCTTTTTATCACTCGCTGCCGAAAGTGGACTATAATGTTTTTGCATGTACTGGTGTGTCTGTTAGCAAAATATCTCATGGACCACTGGACAAAATCTATCGAAACTCTCAGAAAGTAATCACTGGATGCACATCTGCAGCTGATTAACATTTGGAGTCAACACGATTCAAGGTGGCTGACCTTAAAAACCACAGAAACGGCTTTAATGCAGGCAGTTTTACAGATATTGTACTAAAATATGCTGTCGATGTAGCTGAGATTGATCCCCAACATATCTTGCGGATCGCAAGAGATCTTTGTTTCGAACTTTGCGAATCACTGTTTGGAGTCAATTGTCTGTTTGCAAAATATTTCATGAACCACTGGACAAATTTTATTAAAACTTTATAGAAATAATCGTCTGATGTACGTCTACAATTGATTAAACTTTGGAGCTAATCCAATTCAAGATGGCCACTACAGCCAACTGACGTTGGAAAACACAAGAATGGCTGTAACTCAGTCAATTTTACTTGATGTGGTAGTAGCTGAAAGTCATTCAGAACAAACACTTTGAGCATGTGATTTTGCAATACTGCTTGAGATCGTGCAGAACATTATTTTCAAGCTTTGACCACAAAGGCCTCAACTTCGCCATTTCTTAACATAAGATTAAAGTACTTTAAAACTCTGGCATGAAAGGCAGCGAGCGATCTACAATCCTTCCTTTGATTTCCCGTAATAAAACCCCACATTTCTATAAGATTTTATATTAAAACTGAATGCAGCCAGATCCCATCAGTAATGAGGACATTTGCATTCGGCACAAATTAGAACTTGAAGGATCTATTCTCAATTACATTTGTGCTTATACTGCACGAGGACTCACTGTAAAGCAATGCCTGCTGCGTGGGCAAACCTAAAGGAGGTAATTTACATTTGCAGCCTCACTTAAATGTGACAGCTCAGTCGACGTGATCGATAGGTGGAAATCTAATTAGACAGAAAAGGCTCGTTAATAACTGTCCAATATACATGAATCATAGTCACATTTCACACTAAACAGCTGCGCTCATAATATTTTTGCTGGGTTTGCATGCAGCTGACATGCCTGTGAGTCAGTTTTGGAGGAGTGGACTTGACTGCGTACATCAGGACAAACCATCCCCTCACCTCTCCGTGCCGGTGCTGGGCCAGCCTGCCGTCTTTATCAAACTCCCTCAGCACATCTTTCACCTTCAAGCTGCAGTCTGGAGGCAAAAACACACGCGTCACAGAGACACACAAATAAAGGGAGTTCACCACAATTTGCATCTTCTGCGAGAATTTGATTAAATATTACATTTAAAAAAATCATTTTTTCTGTAATACAGCAATTCATGTTTACGTCTAACTTGCAACAGAAAAAAGAAAACGTGGTAGACTATTGCTGCCTCCTCCAGATATGAGAAACCATGAGCGAGTGTAAATGAGTGTGTGTGGGTGGAAGTGTGTGTGGGGAGGGATGTTAAGCGCTGCAGAAGCTGCCCGCCCGCCTGCTTGCCTGTCTGTACTCACATTCAATGTACTGTTGTAGCTGGATGAAGTCGACAGGGTTCAGTTCCTTCACCTCTGGGTTTGTGGGGGCGGACATGGTGCCTGCTTCTGCACTAACTGCCTGCCTGCTGTACGTACAGGCGAGAGAAACAGTGAGATGTAGACGGAGAGAAAACGAGAAGGTGGGTGAACAGCAGACAGCTTCTTTGTAAAACATAAAAGCATGGCTGCAAGCAGAAGATAGCATCTTCCAGCTTTCACCATAGAAATCCATAAATGTAAACACAGAGAATCAACGTCCCAGCTGAGGGGGAAGCAGAAAGAAGAAAAGGTAGAATGTGCACACATGAAAAATATTACTCAAACAAGATAATTTTTTTTGTTTTATTTAATAACGCTGCTGCACTGAAAGTAGTTTTTAAAAACATATAAGCTCAGGCTTATAAACTGTATGCATCAGAACATGTAACCAGCCAGTTAAAACTGGGTCTGTCTGAAACGATGTCAGCCAAAAGGGACCCTTGATACTTCGACTCTAGGGACTCCCTGCACCTAAAATCTGTTTCTTTATGCTCGCTGACCTAAATTAGATTTAAAAAAAGGAGCAGATTAACAAAGTGAGTGGTTAGGAGACTACCAAAGAGGGACGCGACGTGTTATAAAGAAGAGACAAACAAAACCCAATAAAACCTTAAACAAAAGGTTACAAAAACCAAGCTGGTTTACAAAGGGGGCCTCCCTTTAATAAAAAAAGGAAGAAGACCTAAATGTCACACAAGGTCGAAACTGAACGAGACATGTGAGGCTGACGTAGAGAGGGTGCTCCAAAGTGCGGCTACAACGGCGTGCGTTTTTGTAAGGGCGGGAGCGTGACGCCTGGATGAACACTTGGATGGTTTGTTATGAATGCTTTCACCAGCATTAGGTGGGCTGTTGAGCATAATGGAAGGAAACTGTCTCATGACAGGAAAACAAGCAGCCCCATACTCGCCTCATTAATCATTAAAGAAAAGAAAAAAAGGAGTTAATGGACAGGTGAGGCCTGACATCTGGACATCCTGTTTGGCGTTGCTGTCAAAGATGCATGTCAATTAAAACATTTCAACGAGATGTATATCGACCAATCACTAAAGAGTTTATAGAATACTTCATGGAGTTAAAATCAATGTTTTGCAACTAAATTAGCCAAGAAATGTGATATTTTCATCAGGTTTGTCATAACAGGCATTAGATACAACAAATGATTCTCTGACTGACGGATTCATTCCTCTTATATCAACAGATGCACTACTGTAAATCTACATTATGCAATAAATTAGGATAAAAGTATACATTCTATGATGTGTTAACAAATTATTTAGCTAATAGGCACAGCATCTCATCTTTGCCCATGTTCATTATTCACAGGGTATCTATTGGTACACTGCAGTCTTTTTGAGCTTCTAAAACCTGCATCTTATGTTACCTTCTATTAAACTATAAATACTGACGCTGCCGCCAAGTTGACACACTCTTCCAGTAATAGAGTAAAACATGTTTGGCCACGTGCCAATTATTGCTACCTGAGATTACAACAGTAGGTTTGGCAGCTCCACTTAAGAAAACAACAGAAGATTTAGTGTTTTCTAAATCTGTTTTAAATGCGTAATCTTAATCTGAACTGAGGTTCGTATGGATTACGTTTCCATTTAGAGGTATTGCATCGACGTATTTCAAATGAAGTTAGTTGATAAAGTTAAAATGACCATTTAAATGCTTACACGCAGTTTGAAAACAGACAATTAAAGACAATGAAGTCTAAACAGAGACGGACAATTAAAAGTTGTGTCACCATGCATATTCCAGTTTTGATTAAGAAAGACTTTCGGATGAGATTTGCTGTGTCCTGGATGAATGAAAGTCTACACCAACATAAAGAGAAAAAGATCCCGAACAACAAACATATTCTGGTCAGAATAATATGATATCCATTTATAAAGTTATAATCAAAAACCTACAGAAATTAGCCCCCCTGTTTGAAAAAACTAACTCTTTTAGATCAGCTCTGTTCATTTCTAGCAAACAAGGAGAATCTTCCCCAAAGAAATTACAGGAGGAAATATTTAGCTCTAAAACTAGATCAACGGAGCTAAAGAAAAACACATCATACATCAGCTACCTTGTTAGTTATAAAAACCTTTATATTATCTGCTACAGAGATGCAAAATGAAAGTGAACTGTGTGACAGTTTTTAACTAGGGGCTGATGAAAAGGACCGTACTGTAAAGGTTTTGTTCACACTTTTGTCCTTAGGTTTTATGACACACTCGAGCGTAGCTGGTGCAGGCATCAGTGGCGGCTGCCTGCGCTGAACGCACAATCAGAGCACTCAAAAGATACAGAATGCACTTAGAGAATAACTGAAATAATGTGAGATAACATCCCCTCCCTACATGTGATTTGGGTCTATTAGCTCTCCTTGGACTCTGAAAGGTCCACACTGTCCTCACTTAATTCCCTCAAAAGGTCAGCGGCGTTGCCTAGCACGTCTGTTTATGCAGCCAATGTGCTGGGCCGGGCCAGAACCGACAGCAAAGTGGCACATGAAGGAATCATGAAGAACTGACTGCAACTGATCACCAAACTCCAGCCTCAGACTGTTTATCCGTCAAATCTCCTCCTGACTCCATCTTCAAACATTGTCTTATAAATAAACTAAAAATAGGCGTTTGACTTTATTTGGGCATGTCTTATTTTAGAAACTTCCTGGTGGGGTTTTTTTTTTTTTTTCCACTAGCTTTTATGCTCTCAAATACAGTGTGACATTAACAGCAACTTTGTGTTTTGTTTTGTTTTTTTCCTCTCTCCAACTGAGCATCATTATTTTTGTCTGCTTCAACACAATCTTGAGCCTATCTGTGTAATCTGATTCCTCACTTCCTGATTAGATAATGATTTGCATGCACAATGCTGGGGGGAATCAGGACCAGTCGGAACACAGAGCACAGGAAGCAGCATTCCACGCACTTAGACGAGAAATGAATAGAGTAATACATTCAGAGCCAAATGTCCGCCATCAGAAACATGGACGGGACTTCTGAAAAACAATGGCATCAACTTAATGAGCATACTGAAGCAGGCATAAATATTTCAGGAGGTTTTGATAGGGCTCGAAGCTTGAAAAGACTAAATACAGACCGTGTGACTGATTCAACTCTCAGTAAGGTCACACTGCTGGACTACGGTTAAATGGCAGCTGCTTTATGAGGGAACTGTTTATATTTCTTTATAGAAACATTTATTTGGGAAAATGTCTGTTGTGAAAAGTCTAAATGTGAGCACATTTATTATCATTTATGATGGGTGTCTCCACTGACAAACGGCCTAAGATACAATTTTCGCATAACGCTCAGAAAGAAGCGCACAGCGTACAACGCCTAAGTATTAATATGTTACGCTACAGCTTCTGAAATCCACATTTATTACACAATTTACTTCTGACAAAACGTTTGTTGAAAACATACTTGCTTTTATTTCTGAAAAAGAAAACTATCAACAACAATAAAAGAACCGTTTCAAGGTATACATGGGGATGACCTTTCTCCATGAAGGCTAATGTTTGTGTAAGCTGTCCTCACGCCCACGCCTTGTGTCAAGGAAATCTGCTGCTTTTGCAAGCCTTGCAGAGTGTAAGTCAGTGACACTGTCATTCTGTGGTTGGAAAAGACCGTTTTGGTTCTTTGAAAAAAAAAAAGAAGAAGAAAGAAAAAAAAAAAAGTTAAGTCTTTAATGTTGAGCTCTCGTTTTCCTCCTGAAATTACAACATTCTCTTCAGTGAAGCGTGAGCAGATTGCATCAGGTTAATAGAGGGAAAGGACCGACATGCACGGTTGCTATGGAAAGAGTTTCCCTCCATCAGCTGCTCTCCGTCAAAGCACCGCCACGGGTGACTAACAGGTAGGAGGATCCACAGGCAGAAAAGGAAGTAGCCAGCTCAGGCAGGGGGAGCCCAGTAGTTAGCTCTGAGTCTTCCCCCTTCACCTGCGCCTCCGAAGCGGAGGCCACGCTCCAAACTACATTCGACAGGCAGATGTTACTGTGGCTCGCGGCGTCAGCACAGACTACGTCTTTACTATAAATGGACTGTTAGCTCAAGAGGTTACTTTGCAGGTTAAAACAGAAGTCACACAGCACTATCAGAGAAAAGAGGCCCTTCTGTGTGTTTATCCAAACTCTTCTAGAAGATTCAGTGAGCATTAATTTAGCTGCTTTTCACCTTCTTGACTCACTGCCAAATGTCTCGTTGGACCTATTTATATGTGATATAAATTACTAAACTATGCTAAATAGCTTTGTAGATAAGTGGATTTCTAAATAAAAAACAGAGAGGAATCCATTTGTAAATATAGATGCTGCTTTTGGGAAAAATCACCCAAAGCAATGTCAAAAAAAAAAAAAAACAGTCCTGTGCAGTCACAGCTGAAACAGGGCTTTCCCTCTTCTTTAACTCTGTGGTAATATCTGAGGAACCGGATGGTATGCAAACAACAGGCTTCACTTAAGGGAAACACTGGATAAAATAGAACACAATAAATATAGATTGTAAATCAAGCCAAGAATGGAAAAAAAAGACACTGACCGCAGTATGAATCATAGATTTCTTGGAAAATGTAGGCGAGGTTTCACTCGCTCCCCAGCTTCAAAGTGAGGACTGCCCATCATTCTGAGTTCAGACTTAAATGTGACTTATATAATAGCTTTTTTTTGTGGAGGCAGTCTTGTAGAACAGCAAACTGCGCTTAGACAGAACGCGGGGGAGGGGGGGGGGGTAAAACCTGACAAGACTTGCAAGGTAGCGTGCTGTCATACAACACCAGCAGCTTTGTTTTTGACACCGTATTTGCATGAGTAACGTTAGATCTTGTCTGATTTTCCCACGAATTTACCAACAACTGAAAATGAAATGACATGATATTTTTTTATTTGATCAAAAATGCCATCATATAATATTTTCCACTATCATATTGGTAGTTCAAGGATTTGGTATCATCAGAGAGAATATTGTAAAGTGTTTAGTCAGTACATGTAGTGTACATTGTGTGTAAATGTGTGCACAGTACTTCCTTATAGTGACAAACATGTAACATGCCAATTTATGCTTTACCTTTTTTATTACCCACAGAATCCCAATTTGTTAAATGCACTGTCATTCAGGAATATGAAAACATTTCATAAAACAGCTGGTTTACATTTGGAAAATAATTCAATTTGCTTTCAAAAATTAAATGAACGAGACTCAAAAGAGTGCTCACTCATGATGTTTAACAAATTACAAGCTCACATTTGGAAGCTATTACATGATTAGGGCTGGATGAGGAAATAATAAAGGAAGTGAGGGCTAAATACAAAACAGAGCTGCTAAATTTGGAGAAGCAAAATAATCCATATAAAAAAAGTCTTTGGTACCATTACCTGGATTGTAGCAGTTTCACCTCAATTTACAAACTAGGGCACAGATCAACATATAAACAATACTCAAAATAACTCGCAGAAAATAGACTCGGATGTAAGCATTGAAAAACAGCTGTGGCATTTGCAGCTACAACGAACACCAAGGAGATTCTCAAAACTTAAACGTTCCAGTAACCATACAAAATTGTAAAGAACATTATAAAATGGAAATAAGGGGCGAGACACATGAGCCATATTAATGACCCATCTTTTCCTGCATGCTATGTTTTTCCACTTAACATGACAGCTGAGAGTCACACTCATCACTTACTGTCAGAAGAAGTGTAAAGGGAGCTTTGAGTAAACAATGACCTCACAGAAGTGACAGTGCCCACCAACGCCCACTTAGCACCGCAAAAGACTTCACAGTCCGGACAGCTTCACAGTGCAAGCCCTCTGAGATGTCCGATGCGTGTGTTTTTACTTGATTTTTCAGAGCTGCCACTGGTGTGGATGATAACACACATAATAATCACAGGGGAGTCACTCAGATAGGATCTTATCACATATGAACAATGACCCATTTTCAAGTCACATATTAGGTTGTAAACTGTGTAAGTTTAAAGAAGAAGTAGACTTTGTCGAACACTGTAATACCTCCCTGTGGTCATCAGTAAAGCTCCTCAAAGGCATCCTGTTATCAGTCATAATAATATGCAAAGGGAGCTGAAATGTAACCTATTTATGATCCTTCTAAGGCAGAGCACAGAGCATTCAAATGCAGCAGATTTGCTCTCTGGTGCTTGTTTTTGTGCTGAGTGAACTACTCTGTTGTTACCACATGACCATGTGCAGAACTCACGGCTGTTATCCCCAGCTATCCACTGACGGTAACGCAAAACCTGTGGGCTAAAATTGTCCCTCTGTGTTTGACTGGCGTTCATCTGCGGCTTAAAAAAAAGAAAACACGTTCAGAGCAGCGGCGGCACTTGAACCAGCGTGAGTCCGGACATGTTACTGTGTTTGTGGGTCGTTTACCTTCTCGTCGTCGATCCGTGGTTCTGCTTTTCGATGCGCCCCGAGCTCGTCGTGGTGCAGCGCTGCACGGCCGCCTACAAATCCCGCTGTCGGTCGAGGAGCAAATGCAAAACTTCAAATGGAGGCAGGTCGTCTGAGTGGAAGCGGTGAACTAGTGCAGGGCAGAGAGTGAGTGAGAATACCCCTCCTGTCAAACACAAGCACCGCCTCGGCTGCTCTCAGCGCCCTCCTCGATAACCAACACACACTCGTTGCACTGGCGCTGCAGGCATCCATCTGGAAAGTTTCAAAGAAGTACGCCTTAAAATATCACCATTATTACGCTCCGTTAAAGAAAATCAACGCAGAATACAGTTAATGCTCCTAAAAAACGAATTATAGTTCATTTTGCAGCCATTAGTTTTAAAGGAGCCTTCAGTAACTGGTGAAAACAGACTAAAATAGCCAAAGGTAAACAACTAAGACATGTTTCAACACTGTGATCTCTACATCCCAACATTTAACGTCAACAAAATTGTGATAAATATCTTAAAATCGTTCATTTACTGGCTAGCTAAAGCAACTGCGCCATTAGCTGGAGGCTTGACCTCCAGACCTCTACTGTTTTTGTTGTTTTTTTGTTTGTACTTATGTACCACAGCTTGCTGGAGCGGTGTACATAAAAATAAAAACATAATAACATTAAATGAAGACGTAAATGTAGCCGAAGTAAAGTGAGAGTTAGCAGCTAGCTAGCTACAGTGCTGTGCTACGCACACACGACACCTGCACGTTCGAGGACGTTCATCCCCAGCCAATCAGAAACGAGTATTTCCCGTGATTGAACACTGAAATATATACATATATTACAAATATAAACATGGCATGTCAATTTAAAGCAATTTAAGTTGTCTTTTTATGCCTATAATTTATCACTAGTGTGGTGATTCTGGAGGTTTAGTATTTTTGGTACTTCCTGGTGGGCCATCTCGACGGCTGATTGGCAGCTCCTCATCACTCCCTCTACACCTGTGGCAGATCAGGCTCATCAGAAGGCAGCTGGTACTTAAGGCCGTGGTGGGAACCAGACCAGCGCTGGAGCATTGTTTTGCCTCTGTGGTAATGTGCTAAGCCTCTTGTGAATTACGAGCTTTTCTAGTGAACCCTTTCTGAGCTTTTTGTATTTTTTTTCGTGCTTCTACCTACCTAGGACTACCTAACCTGCGTGGACCCAGTCTGGTCTGCTGTGGACACCTGCCTCGGAGATAAGTTACCTATCTGTTTGCCTGTGCCTGTCTGCCTGCCTCGTGAGGGATACTTATCTACTGCCTCCTGGAGAATCTGCCAACCTGTTACTGGAAAATACCTACCTTTGGATTCACCTCCGTGCCGTGGATCATCCTTCGCACAGTAAGGCCTCCCACCTGTGGATATAATACTTACCTGCCTTCCTCACCAAGGAAATACTTACCACGTCCTCTGCTTTCAGGTTCCTGGTTCCTGTAATTATTCCTGCTCCCGATTCACTGTAAAATAAACTCTCTTCCTATTATCTTGGTCTCCCGTGTCTGTCTGACGCCGAGCTGCTCATTTTAGAATATTTACGAATCCCGACAACTAGCCATGTAAAGTTAAAATATTAGAGAAAAATGAGTTAAAAGCTTCCGCACAAAAATTAATAGTAACACAATGTCCATTACTCTATGCCCAGTAGTGTAATTTTTACATTTTAAACATTTTATCATAATTTGACAGACATATTTTACCATCAATATATGTAGCATGGATTTACAGGCAGCAAAACTGAAACTACCTGTTGGCTTCGCATACACAATATTAAAAGGGATGCAAAGATGACGCTCCTAACTTGTGCAAAAACCCATCATCATAAAGTTATTTTATTCCAGTTTTTTAAATAGTTTTCTTTATATTTTTGTTCTGTCTTTTTATATTAATAGTGCATGCAAAATTGTAACACTCTGAAATATTTTTCACAGCGTGAACCCTGAATACAAACCTGCTGGTGCTTTTAAATCAACGTGTCACTGCTCTAGGAAATAATTACAGTATGTGTGTGTGTGACGTGCTCATCAGTAAATGAGAATGCTGCACACCACACCACCACGTTTACACAATAGATGTGACACGACTGAGCTGCAGTGTTTGGCAAAGCGCATGATTTCCCATTCCGCTGATCACAATGGTAATGGATTAGGCCTCACAATGTGGAGAGAGCTGGCAGGAGAGGATGACAGACAGGGAAAGCATGTGGGTGTCTGAAACAGACAGTGAAAAGGAGGGTGAGTCAGGCCAGACCTTCCTCCAAACTTCAGCAGCTACTTTCCTCTTCACTTTCATAATCCTGATCACTTCACACCTCAGCTTATCAACACCCTCACAGTCTGGTGACTCAAAGTTTTATAGAATTAATCACTCCTATTTAGTCCCTCACAGCTCTCTGATGACATGATGTGGTAAAATGAGGAACTACATTTTATTCCTAACAGCTTATTCAAATAAATAAAAAGTGAAGTTTGACGTTTTATTACATTACCTGTACAACAAGGTACATAACAGACAAAATAAAAAAAAACATTAACAAGAAACAAAAGCAAAAGGGCACAATCCACTTGCCTGGGCTTTTATACCATCAGCTGGAGTTTTGCTCCTCTTACTAGAACAATAAGTGGCTAAATAAAGCATCTTTCTTATCAAAAGCATTAAGAGCGACTTCACAAATACTTATACAATCTTCAAGCTATGTTTAGTCATGGTGCGTCACTGAAAAGATGTTTGCCAACTGTGAAGAACAAGGTTCATATTTAAATCTGAAACTGAATCGTCTGACATGAAATGGAGCTTGTTTTTATTTTTCAAAATTAAACATATTCAAATTTCCAACTGCAAATTAAACACTTCAACTGGATCTGACTTACAGACTATATGTACAACAAAGGCAACAAAGAAAACACTTACCCCCCCCCCCTTTTTTTTTCTTTTTCCTTCCAGGGATAAACTGCAAATTCACCAAAGGCAGTTTTCCATACATCAATGGTAATATCTTCAAGCATTGTTTGCATTAAAGGCAACACAATAAATAAAACAAATGGCACAGAAGGTCTGAACAATCTAAACTGAGAAGCACAATGCCTTGTGAAATATTCACAGGAAACTAAACGCTAAAGCAAGCACGCAAAAAAAAAAATCTTCAGAGTTGACGTCTTTCCAGACAGTAACACAGACTCACCAAACAGAACTGAAACAAATAAATCACAATCTAATTACAGTGATGAGTATACCATTTGTAATTGAATATAATATTTGTATTTACAGGTATTTATACAACTGAGGGCATTAAATGTTGGTTTATTACTATATTAGGATCAGAACAATCAGATCATATAATGCACTAAATATAAACCTTGTAAACATGTCTCACCTTATATCTTAGACATCGATCAGATTTTGTTTATATTTGCCAGGTACATAAAGTATTTGTCCTTACTTTAAGGCATAGGTATCAAGCTTAGGAGTGAGCCTAAGATTTTATTTTAAATAAGCCAGATTTTTTTTGCAGGTTTCTTCTTCAAAGAGGAAAAAAAACTCCTCAGAGAGAAAGAGCTAAATATTCTCATTTGTCTCTGAATCGATGCAGAAAGCTGTACAGTAATCAGATCTCCTCCACTCCGTGCGCAAAGATCATAACCAGGCCGGGCTCCAGGATCATATCCTCCCCCATATGCTGATTCTCACAGGCCATCACCACCACTGCCTGCTTGCCAGGAATACGCTTGGCAACATAGTTCTCGTAGTAGCGTCTGTTCATCTGCCGCGTCTCGAGAGTGGCCAGTCCCTGCGGCCAGTTTCGCTCGTGGGCGTTCTCAATCAGGTCGTTCACAATCGAGAGAGGACAGCCACTGTCGATGAGGGAGCGTTTAATGACCGCCTGCAGCACAGCATCCGGAGTGGAGATCATGCCGCCCCAGCGCGTCACTCTGGCTGGCTGCATGGAGTTCACCCACCTGAAGGTGCAATTAAATTTAAAAGTAACAGAACGTCAGAAACTAGGTGGATTTAAACACCTGAAAGGCAATGGAAACTTCACTTACTCCAGGATCTCATTGTACTCGATGCTCTCTTCAAGGTTTTGCAAGTTGGGGTTTGCACTACGGATCGCTCTCATGTAGGCTTTTAGCAGCTGTATATCTCGCTTCTAGACATTAAAAACCACACAGTCAATTACAAACTACTGAAGATTTGAAGAAGATGGACATACCACTGCCTTTAATCGAACTCAATTTAATTTAAATGACTAGTCTGGTAACCACCTTTCAGGCCATCATCTCTCATTCCAATAAAAATCATGTTCTTATGAAACCCACTTTTAAAAACGTACATTATTGCTAAATCAATGAGGCATATATGAATGCATCAACATTGTTTTCAGACGAAAAACTCAAAACTGTTTACCCCATGAACCTTTGTAAGAAGTGATTTATGAGGATTAGGCATATAAACAGTCTTACTTGTTCCCCCAGCTGGTGTTTATGTTCTGCCACAGTTTTCTCCAGCTCTGAAATTTTAGTCTGTTGCTGCTGGACGACACCCCGCAAGTGTTTGATGCAGTTATGATTGGGCAGCTCATCTTTGGGCATTTCAAGCCTAAGATATTTGGAACAGGAAGAATAACATGGAAGAAAGCAGAAAGTTTAACATGCATGTACACTGAGGTACTTGAACATAAATAAATGTGTTCTTTCTGTTTTTGCAAACTTGCCACAGTTTCGAGATGAGGGAGGCTATAGATTTTGTTGCTGTTTCTATGGTCAATTTAAGCATCCATTTCTTGCCAAACAGAGGGACACTTACCCGCATCCCTCCTCACAGCTGACAGGCCTTTTGGGGTTGTGCTCACAGTCCTTGAGGTGCGACTGCAGCTGGTCCAACCTTAGTGTAGCCGTACAGCCAAAGCTTGCGTTGTCACAGCTGATTTGAAGCTTGGAGAGCATGTTGCGCATGATGCGGGGCACAGGCCGGAGGTGAGCAAGTGTCACTACTGTCCGGTCAACAGGACAAATCTGTTGCTGGGCGAACCACTGTGTTATACATGCATTACAGAAGGCATGCTCACAGTGTGGAGCCTGTCATGAAAGCCAACAACGGAACAAAAATTAGGACACACAATGGAAATATCACTTGTAGAGTACATTTCAGCTAATAGTGGGGAAACTTAGAAACTGATACTTGCCTGCACTGGTTCCTCGAGTACTCCACTACATATAGGACACAGCAGGTCTTCATCTACCTCACCTTGGAATCTCGTAACGTCGTACCCCATGGTACACTACCCACAACCTCCTGAGCAACACATCCAAACAACAAAATGAAGGTTTTCAGACGGCTTTAGAGCACAAAGACAACTGTAGACATGCTAGGTTTACACATCTGTGGAAAAAAATTAGACACATTATGCTTTTAAGCGACACTTAAAACTGTAAAAGAGACATCTGATTGGTTTTCAGCACGTCTGTAAAAGTTTTAGTAAGCAGAGCTGAAGGGCTAACCTTCATCAGTGCAGTCCATTTCTACTTTGAGCCTCTACTTCTCAAACTGAATTACTGCTTATTTAAATCTTTTTCAGCCTAGTAACTTAATGGACTACTACCCTTTTAACTATCTTAAACTGAATGTTAATCAGTCTGATTATACAGAACTGCTCAGACAGAACGTCCACCTAGGTCCATGGAAACAACCCACCTGGTATGGGCACATCACATTTAAATCCGATTTAGTACACTGTATGATATTTTGAAAATCATCTACAATAGGGCTGCACAATATTAGAAGAATCAGTGATGTGGATTTATTGTTTTGCACTGCAATGACGATATTAAGTCAGATAAACACACATTGTCCTCACTCCTCATTATCTCTTCTATCATCTAAACCACATATGGGCATCAAGGCCAGTGAGTCCATTCGTTTGACAAAATATATAATTCGCATGCAGAACATAAATGCAAAGTGCCTGAAATATAATGGCCGATGGTTTACTGTGGTCCACGCAGTCCTTTGAGATACTGCTATTGTGCTCACTGGTATTGTGATGATAATACATTACTGATATACTGTGCAGCCCTGACCTACAGTGCTGTGGCTCCTGTCTTGTGTTTACCTCATACACAAAATATCTGAAATGTTTCCATTCAGCTCCTGATGTCTGCTCGATGCCTCACATGTGGCATAAATAGTTTGCCCGCAGAAAAAGACCCAGACTCTGCCTGCAAAAGAAAAACAAAAAATGCGATCAAATCAATCTTTGGGGCAAATCAATGGTAGGTTCAACATTTCTGCATTAAAATTAAATTCCATATCATCCAAAGGACACTAAAATTCAGCCTAACATAAGACGTGTTTTAATAGCTGAGATCCAGTTTATCTGAAAACTATACCAGAATCTGGAATAAAAATGTTGGCAAAAAAAGGATCCTTTAATAAGCAGTTAAATAGTGCATTTAAATGACAAAGCATCATATTCTTACCACAGCTTGAAACAATACCCTTGACCTGAAGCTGTGGTCGATATGAGCAGCTCCTCCAGGATAACTTCAACATTTAATGATTTATATGTTGCCCTAAATAAATGCTGACTGATCCAATAAATCAATCAATAATAAAACAAAGCATCTGGTTTGAAATACAAACGTTTTCTACCATAAAATTTCTATGGATTGCACAAAAGTTAGCTGAACCTCGAAGCTTAATGCTCTCTGTGTGTGCATGTTATTCGACTTCTAACACTAACCCGTAAAGCTAACGAAGGTAAACTTGTATCGCGGTGAAAAAATATCTAAATGCCGGACGTGGTATGCCAGCAAAGCCTTGTTGTCACAAATTTATGAATATGCAACGTTTGCCAACTAGCTACCCCTGTTAGCAGCTACGCTAACGTCGGCTTCCTCTGAACATTAGCTTTCGAGCTAACCAGTCTGAGCTAATTTTGAGAAAACTACGATGACAAATAGCCGTTTATCGTCAGATATGCTGTGAGAAACGTGACAGTTCACTGATATACTTACTTCGACTTTAAGTAAAACAAATCCTTATAACGGGTTCTGAGCGTTTTCGGGCGTCGTACGGTCACTAGCAGCTTGCTAATCACGTCCTGCTACATCATACATTCCTGCGTGCCAATACCAAGGCGCGTTGTGACGTCATGACGCACACGGCAGGAACAGAGCAGAGACGATCATAGGTCTGAAAAACTGACGTAAACTGCTGGTAAATTTTATTTAACCTTGGTGTCTGCATGGCATGTACATCATTTTAAACGCCAAATGCAAGCTAATTGAAAAAGTATATATATATATATATATGCTTCTTCCTGATGTTACAGTTGCTTGGGATTGCTACATCCACCACTGCTTTCTTCTATATCTTATCTGTCACCACAATATTTGGTTGGTTAGCCATCACCTGTTTGTCAATCTGTATCTGGAAGTCCCACAGTATCTTAGCCCTGCCATTCTCCACCACCCTTGGTGGAGTCTCCCACTTTGACTGTGAGACTTCCATGGTGGACTGGACTGTCTCAGGGGCATCTTTACACAGCCTGCATCTTGGGTCCTACCTGGTATGATAAATCCCGGCCTCTGTTGCTCTTGTGCTGCCATGATTAGTGCCTATGTGCCGTCCCTCAGTCCGGCCCTTTATAGCCACTGGAAGGATTTGTTGATATCAGCCACTTCCTCAATCTGCCGGTGGTATATACCATGCAGGGGCTTGTCTTTTCAGGAGGATTCCTCTTTCTCCTCTTCCACTTTGAGTTTCTGCTGCCTGAGACATTCACTTAACAGATCATCATTGGTGCCTCTGTCTTGATGTATTCCAGGATCTTGGTTGTTTCATCCTGTATAGTGGCTCTGATGCTCACTAGTCCTCTGTCTCCCTCCTTTTTCTTAGTGTACTGTCTCAGGGTGAAACCTTCTGTTCATTGTGAGGAGCTTTTGTGTCTTGATGTCAGTGGCTTCTATCTCCTCCTTTGGGCAGGTTATTATACCAGCAGGGTATCTGATGACTGGCACCGCATGTGTTGATGGGTTGGACTTTGTTCTTACCATTCAGCTGGCTCTTCAGGACCTGCATTACTCTCTGTGGGTACTTGGTCGTGACTGACTTCCTTGCAGCCCCATCTTGGTTGCCATTTGTCTGTGGTACACCAAGGTACTTGTAGCTGTCCTGGACATCTGCAATATTGCCTTCAGGAAGTTCATCCCCTTCACCTTGCCTCTCTTGGACACCGTTTGGTTTCACTTATCAAGTGTGAATGACATACCAATGTCATTGCTGTGTATCCTGGTGAGGTGGATCAGTGAGTCGTTGCCTCTCTCAATTCTGGCATACAGCTTGATGTCATCCATGTAGAGGAGGTGACTGATGAATGTTCCACTTTGGAACCGGTAACCATAGTCACTCTTTGTAATGATCTGGCTGAGGGGGTTAAGGCCCATACAGAACAGGACTGGGAACCTTGGTATATGCAGCATTTGATCTTGACTTGTACAACTGGCTTTGGCCTCTAGAGTTCTCTTCCACATTTCCATTGATATATATATATATATATATATATATACACACACACACCTTTTTGCTGCTGAAAGACAAAATATATTTTATTGATATGTATATTTCTAACAGGTCTAACACATTTCATGTTGGTAACAAGCACCTACTTAAAAAAAAACTTGAAATTGTTTTTTTTTTTGCTAAATTTACTGTTATATGTAGCCAAAACACTAGATAATCCCAAGTAAAGTACAGTACTTTTTTATGATTCATATGCTGTGTAAGTGGGTTCAGTTTCCTTATATCATGTCAATTAACAAAAGAAAACCCATCCTAAAACAGGCCTGGAGAACTATTGCTCAAGGCCAGATTAAAATATTCCAAAAAACAACAACAACAACAAAAAAAACCTTCCATTACTTTGACGCACTATACAACAACGAGGGGTGGCTTAAGACTTTTGCACGGTACTGTAACATCTAACCAACACTTTGACCTGCTTTTTTTCCACCAGATGGTAAAGGTACCCAGGTAAACAGGAAGGAAATAAGCGACTGCAGGGATGTGCAGAAAATGCGCTCAGTGCAGAGAATGAGGAAATGATTCAACAGAAGGAACTCAGTAAAAACCTGGGTTAACTTTGTCCGCTCAAACATGAAAAAAAAAACTGTGTTAATATGTTTTACAAGTATGAGTCACTCATAAAAGAGTGTTCAGAGTTCAATCCAACCACAGATAAAGCTAACACAGTGAGGGTGTGTATCACTTTTGCATTCAATCTTTTGTTTTCTGGTAAAGTTGTTCAACTACTGAGAGCCTGTGTGGGTTTCACTGGTTCAGTTTTTTATTCTCCTCTTTGTATGCTGTTCCACAAAACACAGGCATGTTTGGGAAATACTGTTCATTAAACAGATTAAAGGGTACATATGTAACGCTTCATACTCTTATAAATAAGATCCTGCTGATTGAAATGTAAGTTTCCCCTGTTCACTGCCAAACAAAAAATTAAAAAATATTCCACAAAAATACCGTTTGAATGCATTTACAAAAGAAGTTTGCTTTCAGTGTTAGTCTGTGGAACTTCCTCCAGCATCCAGTCAGTTAGGTATTTGTATTCATTTAACATACACTTGTTAAAAAATGCAATATTAATTAGTTGTCCCCTTCAAAAAAGTAACACCAGACAGAAAATATTTAGCAATAGCACTTTATTGAACACAAACAACCCTAAGCCACAATACTGAATGACAAGACCAATTGGCTGCAGCAAACATTTTATAAAATATATTCAGGTTTAATGTCACTAAACTGTTTTTTTTTTCTTTTAACGTCAGAAAGACAGATGCAGGTTTCTCCAAAACAGTGAATGATCTTTTACATATTTAACATTTCTGTAACAAATTCATCATTCACATGTTCACACGAAGGAATAACAAGGCAAAGTGCTTTCAGGATTGCATTGTTGAGAAAACAAAACAGAAACATGAATGGCTTGAGGTTTAGGTGAGACAGCGGATGGGTGACAGGGAGCTGGGACTACTGGTCCTGTCTTGGGAGTTGGCATGAGTGGAGGACGCCCCGGTCAGAAAACCTCAAACCTTTCACCTTGTCCTGTACCCCTTTGTAGTC
Source organism: Kryptolebias marmoratus (assembly GCF_001649575.2). NCBI lineage: Eukaryota > Metazoa > Chordata > Actinopteri > Cyprinodontiformes > Rivulidae > Kryptolebias > Kryptolebias marmoratus. Next base: position 8,153,740 of record NC_051437.1, on the reverse strand, counting down.
AAACCCGACGTAAAACGCTGAGGCAGTGTGGAGACGGATGCCTACGTAGCTAGAATTTGGTTCAGAGTGGACGGGTGGATGTAAAGAGATGCGGCTCGAGGGGGCTCAAAGAGGGCCCCCCTCAAACTGAACCCCAAACCCACCCTGCCATCTTCTTTGTGACAACCTGTGATATCAGTACAACTGCATGGCCATCATTGGCTGACCCAAAAATGAAGCTGTAAACGTTGAATTACTGTATACTATAGGGCTAGACAGAAAAGCATATATGCAGAAAACCAACGAAATGATAATAAAATGTGTGATTTTTTTTTTTCTTCTGAAAAATGGTTCTTCTGACCATTTGCCACTGAATGTTAAAGGGGAAAGACTATCATCATAATCTGCATCATAACATTGTCTGGCTTCACATTCCAGTGGTATTTTGTCGTATAAATGCTTTTCATAAATATTTTTTTTTTTCCAACGTCAAGTAGACATTTACACATACAGCACAACCAAGCACACTTTACAATTGCTTATGATAAATCTGTATTCCTGTACGGTGAATTGACTTTTTAAAAGCCAAAAACAGGTGGAAAGACAAACAATACTCAAAGCTGCAAAACAAGGAGGTAGGAGAAATGCTACAGAAAACCAAACAAAAACAAAACAAACCAAAAAAAAAAAAACAGCAAGCGATGTTAACATGATCTTAAATATTCATGTGATAAACCAGGCTTATTGAACCATGCTAATCGTTACCTACAGCTGCTAGTCCAGTCAACGTTTGAACAGCGGTTTCTAACAGATTTTCACTTTGTAAAACAAGATCGCAGTGATCTGAAATCCAAAAGCGAGTTATTTGCAGCTTCCCGGTGGATCCTGATGCGAACTAGATTAGCAGCTGTGGCGATTTATTAAGTGCAGAAGAAATGTCGGCGGCCCATCTGGCCCTTAGAAAAGTTGAAATCATGTCTTAACCGTAATGTTACCAGACTGGTCAATAATTTTGAAACTGGCTTAAATGTCAACAGAGTAACTTCATTGGTCCTGTTGTCATCACAGGTCTGGAGACCACGCTGCTGGTGATAGCATTAACTCCTTTACACACAGTAGAATAGTATATTTGCAGATTTGTAAATGAGGTAATCAGTGTTATGCTAAATAGGAAACCCTGTCATTGACACACATGCCCACTTCGATCACCAGCAAAGCAAAAAAAAAAAAAAAAAAAGAGAACTTACAGAGTACAAAGTTAAACAAATCAGTTACAATCAATCTACATTTAGTGAATAAACATGCTAAAAAAAAAAAAAAAAGAGAGTTCCTCAATCAGGAAGAGAGGACTGTAGAAAAATTAAACTTTGGAATGTCAGGGGGATGAGCCAACGTTTTGTTGTTTTTTTTTGAAGGTGCACTGTGAAACTATTTGATTGTAACTCATCACATGCCCTGAATCAAGAGTCCTTTCACTCAGGATAAGGGTTCCTTTTATTTCCCAAATAAGCCAACCAAAAGAAAACAGGCAGCTTATTTATTTATTTTTTTTAAGTCATCTTCTTTTATCCGTTTAATCTGCAGTGAATTAAGGCTGCCTCTGCAGCAGATCAATGCCTGCTTGAAGTCCAGTTTTTGGAGTATTGTTAATAGCTTGTGAGTTGCAATAACGTCTTCAGTGAAGCAGACTAAACATTAAAAATAAAAATAGAAAACATAAAAGGGTCTACTACTAAAATGTCACAGAACATGCAGTATACATCCTTTTCTACAGGAGGCTATTCCTAATAGCACATTCATGGGGGGCTCCTAGTGGGCAGATTCTCTGATATGGCTGCTTGGTGAGAGACGACTTCTATGGGCTCGCAGAAGGAGCAAGTCAATAAGGTGCTCCATCAGAAGACTGCTGCCTTATTTCACCTGCACAAATACTTTAGTTTCATTCAGTTCAACAAAGTCAACGGCGAACACCGGAGAGCGTTTCAAACATTTGATTTCCTTCGTGTAAACACATCCCTCTCCCAATAACGCATCTTCTGCTGGTGAAAACAAACGGCACTTTCAAGGGGAATGTTTCTCTAAAACCACAATCACAGGACCTCCAAGTAACAAATTCTGAAAACACAGGCTATACAGTAGATATAAATCTCATGAGTTTCTTATCTGTACAAGCTTTAGGCTACACACTGAAAAGGGAGGGACGTGAAAGAACCCTTAATGCTTAACATTGAAAACAATATAAGGCATTTTATATTTCCTTTTCCCTCCCCCCCTTGTATCGCTGACAGCAGATCTATATATTTTTTTTTTTCTTTTGAGAGAACATTTCATTCAAGGAGGATTAGAGGATGCATAAACACACCGACACATGCAAAGGAACGCGCCTACTGGCTGGAAACCAGAAGTCCAAATTACAATACCATCAAGTCCATTCATGAGAAAAAGAAAAAACAAAAACAACTAGTCAAACTATCAGCTTGTGCACGGTCCTGTGTCTGAGCAGGCAGCTTCTAAAATTTGATGTTGATCACAGTTTTAAGAACGGAATTTCACACACTCCACTATCAAACGCCACCTCTCTGAATACAAACAAGAGGACCACTTGAAATCCTTCATTTGCTACAGACGAGTGACTTTTGGTGTTAAAAAAGGGCATATTCATTTTTTTTTTTGTTTGTTTGTTTGTTTTTTCAACTGAGGAAGCGATGATAAACAAGAGGTTATTGCACATATCTATTTCAAACGAGGTCAGCTTGACAGAAGATGATTTATGCCTCATGTAGCAAGACAACAAATGTTACGTCACTTCTAGAATATGATCACACGGTTATTAACACTGCACACAGCTACTAATGCAACCCTACTTATAGTCAGTCTATTCTAAAGAACACAAAACTATCTCCACAATCAATTTGCAACACAGTCACGACAAACAGTTCACCTAACGCTGATGCTGAGCGGAGGTGCCGCATCATTTCACAACTTGGTTTGCGCCGTGAAGTTACCCAACAGTTGAGAAGACGAATCCGAAGCAGCGTTGCGATTTCAAACAACGGTCTCTCTACAGTTACTGTGTTACTTGGATTTTCTGCACGGAGCAGAGAGATGCCTTCCCCCCCCCCCAACGTCACATTTTTGCCTAAATTTGGTCTACAGGCTCCTTTGCTTCACACGATTTGCGTAAGCCCCACTGATCTCTGAGGTGCCTTCTTTGGATTTGTGCTTTCGATCTACTGATCCCCCTCCCCATTCATTCACCGTTTGATGTGCCAAAAAAAAAAAAAAAAAACCTTTTAAAAATTGCATCAGCAACGTGCAATTTCCTCTGCAACACTGAAAAGTTCTAGCGAAATTCAGTCTAATATAAAGTGTTATTTTGGCTTTTTACTTTTAACTTCAATCAAACAGAATTTGATGATAATGCCTAGAGGGAGTCCGTCTACTGCAGTCACGCATGTTCAGTGCGATTTCCTTTTACCCCCCCCTTTATAAGGCTTCCGGGAAATACAAATGGAAGACCGTACCTTTCGGTAGTAACAAATAAAAGGCACCATGCCACCTCTGTGTTTTGATAGTACACAGGTCCTATTGGTGGGGCGGGGGAATGAATAACCACGTGTTCAGCCTGGGAAGGCGGTCAAACTCGCACTAGTCATACAGTGAAATTGTATCGGTTTGACTCACAGAGGTAAAGTTTTATAGCTACCTTCGTTTTCCACGCTGGACCCTTGACTCTGACTTGCACCGATTAACAGACTCGTCTGTTGATTATAATAAAGAGAAAACGTGTCGAAACAGGGTGAGGATGCGCTTCAGGTATAAAAACAAAATGGGCTTGTGCATGTTAAAGGTACGCCATGCTTCTCTTGAAAAGTCTCACACTTAGATATGCGCGCACACACATAAACGCACACACACACAGACGCGCTACTTGCAAGTAGTCTACGAGACTGACATCAGAAAAAAAACAAACAATAAACCACACACGATCAATGTCAGCTTCGTCACACAAAAGATCACTGATGAGGTAAAACTGCAGGTCCAATAAAAAGTACGAGGAGCAGCTGGCTGCCCTTTCAAAAGGTAGGAAACATGACACATCTACTATAACTAATCAGATACTTCCGCAACAACATCTGATTTAGGCTGGTTTAAGCAGATTTACACAACCCACAAGATGGACTACAAGGTCTGAACTCTTTGTTAGCATAGCTGTACAAGCATCCTTCCTGTCTTTATTTTTATTTCTCTTTTCTGAGGTACAAAACTTCAACTCCCAGTGTCATTTAGCTCTGGATAACAGAGAAGCCATAGTTGATTGTTTACGAGTGAATTCTGAATTTATTCATTCACAGTGGAAAATATGGCGATATCCCAACCTCTCGGAACAATCTCGGCACCGTGGTGAGACCCGGAGCGGTGTGCTACCTCAACTTGTTTGTGTGCTTCTCGACACCTGGAAGATGTCTGCAAGGACTAGGAGTAGCCAATTTCTTTGCGATCAAACAGAGTAGCATGACTCCACAGGTGGTGTAACCGATCAGGTACTGCCATGTTTTTATTTTCTGTCTCAGCTTTTAAGGCAAAAGGCTCAACAGTGGATCAGAGTGGAATTGAAATTTGCCATTTACTTCAAGTAAGAACCAAGACATCCATTGAGGCAAATCAATTCTAAACATTGTATATACCATGCTGTTTTAGACATCAAAAATGTTTTTTTTTCTTTTTCTTTGTAACACACATTTATAAACCACCTTGTAAAACACAAACAATGGATTGCTTTGCCAATACTAAAGGGACTACCTATATTCCTTTAAAAATCTCCAATTATAAAGTAGAATTCTACCAACACCAAAATTGAACTGAATACTCGCATTTAAGTACTACTATCTCATGCAAATGTTTATATAGCTTTTCTTAGAGTAATATAATTGGCGAGGAGACATGCGGCTCCGAACACAAAACTAATAATTCCGTCTACGTCTGAATATGTTTCTGACTAAGTAAATGTGATTCGTGTCTAAAGGCAAATCAAGGTTTCTATGGCACTAAATGGGTGTAGCTTAGGTGCATTTTGTCAAATATAGGCTATTTAAGAGTATGTGTGATCTTATCTACTGTAGACCTTTTTGTCCCTCTTGTTTTACCGTACTGTAAGGCAATCTCAATGGAATGGATGAACGTGAATGTTATATTCATCTGAACTCTTGCCCTGTTTATCCTGTAGGCTTCATCGAAACTGTATTACGAGGAGGAAGTAGTGACGATTCACAACAGCAGGCCTAAAACACCAACGATAATGACAAAAAAAAAAGAAGGGGGGGGAAACAACCTAAACATATCCAGACGTTCTATGCAGGAAGACTACTACACATACATTATAATAAGAAGAGAATCATTTTACTACATGCTACTTGTATATTTATCTATGCAAGACAAATGAAGAGCAACAGTTTAAAGTCGGGAGAAAGCAAACTGTCCTCTCTAAACTGACCCTACATTCATTTAAGTCAGAAAATTCATGGCTCAGATTTGATGGTCAGACTGTAAACTGCTTGAACATATGCATAAATCCATTGCTGCTTTACTAAGAGGTTCTCTCTCTCAACACAATTTGGCAAACAGGCCTTATATGTGACAAAAAGTCTAAGACATCCAACCCGCACTTGAATCTTCCATTGGCATTGATGCTATGATTTACTGAATTGGCCTAAATGAATGGCAGTGCAATATTTGTGCTGCACACTATAACTCACACACACACACGCTATTGCTACAATTGGACCTTTCATTGCTTTTTTTTTTGTCTCTGACTCCAAATATATTGTATATGCTCCGTTTGTTTAATAGTAGCTATATCACGGCTGTGATCTAGCTCCATGCACAATCACTGGTATTACTGGTAGATTAAAAAGTTAAAAAAAAGAGAAAAGCATGTATAAGAATACTGTGATATAACAAAAAAAAAAAAAGGAAAAAACATCAAGTATCATTGCAAGGGGCAATGACTCCATTTACTAGATAAATAAAGACATAAGGAAAAAAAAACAAAAAAAAACAAAATCCCTGCCCAGAACAGGCTGGCCTGACAGCACCTACAGATGGCAGAAAGGAGATGGAGAGTATTTAGAGGAGCCTGCCTGAGGGTGTCTGTTGAATCACACTGACTTTACACAACTTCGTTAAAAGTCTGTAATGTTAACAGTAGGCTGAGTATTCACACCGTGGCGCTCTGGTGGGCCGCCTGCCCAGAAAGAGATAACACAAGTCAGAGGGCAGTGGATATACTGTCCTTAAGTGCTTAAAGACACCATTTTTTTTGTTTGTTTGTTTTTTCTTAAATAATGCATTGGAGTACATTTTTGTTGCAGCCGTTTCTTTTGCATCTCCACCATCCTGTATTCAGCAGCAACACATGCATGTAAACATAAGTACATACATTACATCTGCTCTATTTTGCACACTTAGAACCTGAATGTACTAAAGTGCGTTCTTGACTATCTAATTAAGTGCTATGGGATTAGAGTTTTAAAAAAAAAAAACAATGTCATTTTGGAACATCCCATCTAAAAAAAAAATCTTTAGACATAATCATCCTGCAGAGATCTGATTGAATTAAGAAGTTGTACCTGCTGCTTTAGCAGGGATCCTGAGATTACAAAAAAGAAACTATGTACCTATCTTTGTTATTAATATTAATGCAATTCTAATAAAAATTCGATCAAGGGAACAAAGGCTGAGCTCTCGCCAATTTGTTCCATTTCATTTCAGTCAGTTCTGGAGGTCAAACGAAATGCCAAGTAGAAATCTACAACACTTTCTTACTGAGATCGCTGCTCTGAAAAGGATTCTTGTCAGTTTGAGAGAATCAATATTAATACGACGCAAAAACCTATCTTTTTTTTTGTTTGTTTGTTTTGTAGAGTATTTCAGAACAAAGCCTAGTCTAGGTCCTCATCTCTCATCCAGTCAACTAAAGTGTGCAATTGTGCCACTTCAATACCAGTGGATATGAAGTTCTCACGCCAAGGAAAATCATCCGACTCAGTGTAATCCAACCACCATCAGATGATTCAAAACAACAACTAAAAAGCATAGATATAACATCTAAAGTCACCAACAGCTCTAGTGGTCTGATACAATCATCTTTAGTATGCTTAATACCAGAAAATGGAATGAGAAGACAACAAAATCAATACCAAAAAGCACATATTTGGATTTCTGCTGATCCTGAAATCTAAACAACAGGTATTGGCCTAAGCAAAAGACCCTTCTCCTTTTATTAGCCCTATTTTACTCTTTAGGGATACCAATTCCCTGGTTATCAATAATGCCGGATAATAAGGACAAGCTGGGCAAAATATAGATTTATTTGACCCCACTAGTTACGGTGGGGGGGTCGTTGTGGTTAAGAGCTGTTGCTTTCAAATGGGTGGCAACATAATCCGTCACAGGGCTCATCATATTCTGCCTTAAAGCAAACAAACTGAAATGATACGTTATACAGAAGGCATGGGTCAAAAGGCATTTCATAAGATGCCATAAAGGCAATCCAGTGCATTTAAATTGACACTGACAGTAAAATGCCCGGCACATACAAAGCCATTCGTTTAGTCTTTAGGTAAAATTTTCATGATATAATAAATCAAAGGGAAAAAAACAATTATAATAATAAAAAACTGATCAAAGGTGAANGAGGGGGGGGGGGGGGGGGGGGGAAGGTAAAGGACAAAAGAAGGAGGAAAAAAAAAATTAAAACACATTCTAGGGAAACAAAAGCCCTTGTGACAGTGATTGTCTATTCAATAACACTTAACAGAAAGGCAAAAAAAAAAGAAAATATTGCTTAAAAACTGCCCAATACAAATATCTGTTCAAATGGATCAGAGTTCACCACAAAGAAGCTGCGTTTATAAGCTATTAGATTCTTAAGACAAGTTCGTCAGCTCCAGGAAATACTCCTTTAGTCAGAGCTTAAATCCACAAAGTCGATGGCCAGTCCAACTTCAAAAACTCAAAACGACAAAAAAAAATTATTAGTGCCTTCAAACAAAACCGACCTCTCCTCTAATTAGGCCATTCAAATCTGAAATCTTTTCTGAAGGAAACAAAAAAACAAAAACAAAAACACTGTTGAAGAAATGGGGAAACAAATTGAAATGGCTTGTTCTTTTATGTTCTCAAATATATGATGCTCTGATGAGGTGTTGTTGGCAGATATTACTAGTAAAGCCTTTATCTAGAAATAAACAAGGCCTCAGTCAGTCACTATCCTACAGACGTTCTCCAGTCTTACAAAAAGAGAACAATAGGCCTACAGACCCTGGGTGAAGATGAAGCAGCTGCTAAACGAGTTGACGAGGTATATCAAGATCTATTGTCTTTCTCTATACAGTACAGTTCATCTCAAATAAATAATTTATAGCCATAGTAGTGTTGATCAACTTTGGTCATAACTTATATGCTTAGAAACATTCTAGCTTAACAAACACTTATTTAGCATCTTTAAACAAAAAAGAAAGGTTGTCAGCATCTCGAACGTGGGGGGTGTTTTAATGCTGACCCCAACATGGCTCTCCTTTGGAAGGAGACATGCTAATGAATTCAGCAGCATTACCAAATTATCTTAAAATGCCAAACAACTCTAGGCCATACATTTAGCATACACTATGGAATTAACAACTTTGAGACCCTTTTCCAAATTTCAGATTGTACTGTAGTACAAAAAAAAAAAAAAAAGCATTGCACTCTTGAGCAAAATTTAGATTTCTGTTTTTTTTCCCTTGTGTGGTTCCTTCATAAAAATCTAGGCTAACATACAATAAAAAAAGGAAAGAAAAACCTCAAAAAAACTAAAATTCTTTGATCATTCTTTTGTGAAGGCTCTAAGATCCTCTACAAGGTCACCTCAACCGATTAAACACGATATGAGTTTTCTACTGAATGATATGAAGAGAAGGACAGCTGAAACGGACACTTCCATGCTCCTAAATGTTGGCTATAGGACGATGTTTGCATGGGTTTTAAAGGGTTAAATAATTTAGAGATGGCCAGATTGCTAGTGTTTATCTTGAATGCCTCGACTCATCTGAGTGACCTTGTAGAGCAATCTGCCTTGACGCATTAAGCACTACTAGGAGATGGAGGAATGGGGTCTAATTGCATAATAGGTTTGACTGCACCTCAAGAGAAGACCAAACACTCACGCACACACAGACACACAAACACGTACATACGGAGAAAACAGACATGTGGGTGGGTGCTGTTCTGGTCCTCTTGACCATGTTTAAGGTAGTTGCCCCCTGGTGGTGGTGATGTTAATAGCAGCTGACTGAGGGGAGGAGGAGGGGAGAGCGCGAGACCTCACTCAGACAGACACCCATCCAGGCCAACCGGTGCACCGTGGCGGTCTTTGACGTAGCCGTTGTGGAGGCCATTGCTGGGCAGAGGGGAGCAGGCGGCGGTGATGCCGCAGTGCTTCAGCAGGTTGAGACCCGCGGAGGAGGAGACCGTGGGGGAGGAGGAGGAGCAGGAGGAAGGGTCCCGCTGAGGGAAAGGCTTCATGGTAGATAGGATCAGAGCCAGGCAGTCAGCCACATCCTTGTTGGGAGCACAGGCCAGAGCTGGGGTGTGGCCTGGTCAACATCAACACAAGCACATCAGTACGTGACAAGTCATCGCCTTTTCAAGCTGCTCGAACAAACGTAATAACAGTTTATTAACGCTGTAATGTCAGCAGGTGCCACTCCGATGAGCCCACAGGAAACTATGACTCCATTTTTAAATTTCCCTCTCACCTTTATGAAGCATTTTGGAATTTTTACACAAAGTATTTTGGTTTGACTTCTCAAAACTAATTTTCTATTTTTAAATTTAGTTACTAAACTAACTTTAAATGCACAAGAAAACGTTTGTGATAGACTAGACCAGAGGTCGACCAAAGAGTTTCTCTATGACTGATGCAGATTTTTTAGAAATCGGGGCAGACAGTGGCTGATATTTTTTGGCTCGATATGTATTTTTTATTTAAACAAATTAATACATTAATTGCTTAAACCTAAATAAATGTGTATTTGACAAGCCTTAGAAGAACTTGTACACATAGAAACATTTCTTTTTCCTTCAGAGTTTAGGAGTGCCTCACCTTCCTCATCCACAGCCAGGACTGTGGCTCCTCTGCTCAGCAGTGCCTGCACCACCGTAGCCAGGCCGTTTCGAGCTGCAAGATGAAGGGGCCTGGACAAGAAACGGATGGAGATTAAATGACCGTTCATTTAGGTGTAATACTCACTTAATATGTAATAATAAAATAACATTTAAGAAAAGATCTAGAAGCAGTGTCAACATGAAAATCATTTCCCAGCAGCAGACAATTTGAACACATGCATTACTGTAAGTATTAATGATAACACGGGTACTCTGTTATCATTAAACTGATTATCTGCTTTTACCGTTTTGTTTACTGTGAAACAGCAAAACACAAACCGTTCCAAATTAATGGCACAAATTCAAATATCACACTTTCATGGTGAGCACAGAAGATTAAATGTGAAAACTGTAACAACTTCCTATATTGACTAGAAGAAGTGGGAGGAGAGACAATGTCACAGCAAAATTTTCCTTTGACCTTAAGGGCATAAAATACAATCTCTTCACATTTGTAATTTGGAAATATTTGGGAGAAAAAAATCAAAATGAAGCTGTTTTTTGTAAGCTATGGTGAATTTGTTTTGTAATGTGTCAACGACTTTTTTTGACAAAGTTATATTTAATTCATCCATGTCTGAGTGAATATTTGAGGCAAATTGGAATAAATGCTCTTAATACCACTGAGACATTATGAATGAATACAGACAGACAAACATCTCTGGTTATGGTCATAGTAAAGTAACAAAAATGACATTTAGACAAACATGGTTTGTGCAGTAAGTGTTGGTAGATAAACATCTATAAAAAGGTGTTATTTTGAAATGTACAATTTATAAAGAATAAGATGTTCTCACATTTGCAGAGCACTGTTAGTGGCATTTATCAGAGTGGGACTGTGGATTTCTCCCAGGATCAGCAGAGCACACATCTCGTGGGCCTGATGAACAAAACATGAAGGATTCTGTCACAAACACAGAAAATCTAAGGAAAATGGTTTGTCTTTTTTAATAAAACATTGCCATTTTGCCAACAGAACAGACTCGCCTTGCTGCAGGCCAGATGCAGGGCAGTGTTCCTGTTCTCATCCAACAGTGTCAGGTCGGCCTTGGCCCGGTGAAGGAGGATGGCTGGGCGGCACCAAAACACATTTATTACACTTCACATCCATTTTTAAACGACTCAGCATGACAAATTACAACTTCTCTACTCTTCATTTCCAAAACTGAACTGTTCACTTCTACTTTTAAAAAAAAAAAAAAAAACAGTAATGTATTTTGTCTTTGTGAAACTCCCAACATTGAAGGGTCTCACAGCAGCCAGTGGACAGGTGTAAGACTCACCCACAGTGCCACTGTGGCCCTTGTCAGCAGCTACCATCAGAGCAGAACGTCCACTTTTATCCACGGCATTGATCTCTGCCCCATGGCGAAGCACTAGCTGAAGTCCTGAGACATCCTCAGCAAATGCAGCAGCGTGCAGTGGGGTCCTGCAGGCACAGAAGAGACAGTACAATCCACTGTTGTGTGACGACACAGCTATTCACACACACACACACACACACACACACACCCCCCTGGTGGAGATCTGATCAACCACCCAAATCACACTGAACTGAAGGTGAACTTTTCCCTGAAAGCTGTGAGTGAATCCATAGGTAAGTCTGAGCATTGGGAGAGCATGTCCACTGATGTGTCATTCTGTTAGTGCTAGCCTGTATACCATCATCATCATCATCCATCCATTAACAAATATGTTAACATAAATGAATTATTTGTCAAAAACAGGCTTGAGCTAAATCAGTAACATCCTCTACTATTCTCAATGTGCTGTAATCAGAACACTAATACTTGGCATCGTGTCTGGCCTTCAGTATTTGCTGTGACCTGGGGGGGAGGGATGAGAAGGTGCTAAACACAGACAATCTGATGGTGTTTACCACAGCATAAATCATTGCCAAATACATATTTAGCATAATGATAAAGACAGACACGAACAGAAGGTATTTTTATCTTTGTAGCTCAACATTATCATTTAGGTTGTTTAATGACATACACATTTTTTTTAGCTGGAATAAAACAAATGAATGAGATGGAGCAAAGGGTCTGTTTCAGGTCTAGCTGATGGATATTGGGTCACAGCAACACTGCAGCAGGTGACACTTTGCTGTAATTACGAAACAAAATGTGCTGTTTAAGTGTAATCACCCTATGGCGTAAGGAGCTTATTTGAAGTTGGGTTTTTTTCCTCCTTTCAGTAACAACTGCTTTATGGCCCAGCAGCACGGCGGAGCAGTGGTTAGAGCTGTTGCCTCACAGCAACGTAAGGTTCAACCAGGCTGTGGCTTATTGCAAGTTCTGCTGTGAATGTTTGGGTTTTCTATGGGTACTCTGGTTTCCTCCCACAGACTGCTCATGTTAGGTTCAACTCTAAATTCACCCAAGGTGTATAAAAAGTTGTCTCGTTTGTCTCCATCTGTCCCTGTGATGGACTTGCGACCTGTCCAGGTGTGTCCCCCGCCTCTCGCACGGTGACTGATGGAGATAGACACCAGCTCCTCGTAACCCGGTACGAAAAAGCAGGAAAAGAAAATGGATGGATGTTTTAAGAAACAATCCCGGTCCATGGTCTGGCTGGGGACCCATTTTTATTACATGTATAAAAAGAAAACATCCACTCAGGATTTTCAGGATATGGACATTAGTTTTAAACAAGATGAATAGGGAAAAAGATGTTCAGTGGTGGGTTAATAGAAAGAGGAGAGGTTCTATTTTTACTTAGAACTCATTGAAACAATATTAATGCAGCACAGAAATTATTGTTTTGTTTTTACTTCATATCAAATTTAAAACACGTTTGAGTTTTTGTACAAATGGAACTGCAGTTAATGTAAGCCCCAGGACACATCTCGTCTAAAATGAACAAAAGGAGACACGTGGCAATACTTTACTTCTACATCAGAGCTGTTTTTCTAATAAATTAATCACCCTGAGTTCGGCAGACTTACCTTCCTTTGGCGTCTCTGGTGTTAATCATGTGAACACCAGCAGATTCCAGCAGCCTCTCTGCAGGACCGCTGTGGCCGTTCATCCTACAAACACCACCACCGAGTCAACCAAATTATTTCATCTCATTCAAGTGTTTGTTTGGTTTTTAACTTTAAAAGCAGTCATTTCTGACATAAAGTATAATGTTAGGACTCACAGAGCACAGTGCAGGGGGGTGAAAGGGTTTCCCTCTTCGTGTATATTTTTTAATTCAAGTAAAACCTCCAAACAGTCTTCGTGCCCTAGAAACAAACAACAGATTCTTGCTGTGATTAGTTGCATCATTAATGTTAGAGGTTTAGCCATTTTCAGTCAGTCAATTTGAGCAAACCTTTGTAAGCAGCCCAGTGTAATGGGGTGTATTGTTTGTTGTCCAGCAATTTATCTTGTGAGTCAGTCGCCACGGCGGCCTGCACCAGACTGGCCAGTATCTCAGCGTGGCCTCTGGAGGCAGCATAGTGCAACGGTGTCCTACCCTGGGCGTCCCGACACAACGCAGAAGCTTTGTGCTCCAGCAGGGTCGTCACACAGTCATCGTGTCCTAAAACTGCCTGTTGACAGATCAACGAGGAGAAATGAGAAGCTCCGCTGACAAAAACGCAGCAACAAAATTAATTCATTAAAGCAGTAAAAACATTAAAGCAGTCAGCCTAATATTTTAAATACATTCAATATGAATTCATCCCTAATCTAAGAAATTGTACATCAAGTCAAGAGAGATGGAAGTACTGTATACTGGAGTGTAATCCAAGGAAACACCAAAAAATAATACTAATTTACCCTAAGGAGAAGGGAGATGAAACATTTAGATTGCCTAAGTCAACCTTTACTGTCCAACCAAACACTTATCCTAAGTTGTTTTTTATGATAACATTGATTCTCTGCTACAGAAATGTATGAAGTGATTTTGACCTACCCCTCTGTGCAAAGCTGCGCAGCCCCTCTTGTCCTTGGCGTCCGGCAGGGCACCTTTCTCCAGCAGGAAGTGGACACAGTCAGTGTGACCTCCCACAACAGCTAACATTAGTGGAGTCCTGAAGAGGAAAAAGAAACAATCAAAATGTACATTTAGGAAAATTAGCTTATGCTATTCAAATGTTTTAATTTGGATCGTGTTTCTGAGGGAAAATGAATAAATAAATAAACTCACTGTCCAAATTTGTCTGTCACGTTGGTAAGATCCCCCTCCTCCCCATAGTCAATCATCATCCTCAAGCAGTCTGAGTGACCATTGGCAGCTGGTAAAAAAAAAAAAAAAAAGTACATAAAATATAATATTCAAAAGGTACCAGCAGGAAACAGCTGCTAACGAATGAACTCTTCCAGCTGCGAGCAGCAGTACCTGCAACATGAATTGGAGTCCACATGAGATGGTTGTCATTGAGGAGACAGGAGGCTCCCTGAGCCAAAAGGACCTCCACACAGCGAGCATAGCCTTTCTGTGCAGCCAAGTAGAGCACAGAGCGACCGGCAGCGTCCTGCATGTCCACGTAGGCTGCGGTCTCTGTGAGCACGTGCAGAGCCTGCCAGTGGCCCCTGTCAGCCTGAGGGAGCGGAGAAAAGTCCGTCACATCTTTGCATCGAGTCTGATTAATAGGCAAATTACAACAAGAGGTGACCTCGCATGTAACACTTACAGCGAGGTGCAGGGGACTGACAGGAATACTGCTCTCTATGTCTCCTAGTGCATTAAAGGACATCTCCAAGAGCTAAAAATAAGGCACAGCAGTCAATATAAAGTCATTTAGACGACCTACAACTGAACGTGCTACATTACTAACTTTGCACCAAAACAAATTAACAAGACAACATGAAAAACAACGCCATAAGCAAAGTGTTTCCAAGAAACTCTTAGCAGAGAGCCATGGGCTTACACATAATAGCCTCAATTACACTGCAGGGCCAGCGTGAGCGAGAGCCATCTTTGTGTCGGCACGTTTTTACAGACCAGCACTTCCAGCTCTTTGCATTTCAACAGTGTCTGCCCAACAGCAGTCCTAAAATCCTCCCACCATGTACTGCGTCACTGAACGCTTCCCATAGACTGCTCCTTTAACAATTTGGAGGCTTCAGTTTCTGTAACTTTACAGAAACTGTAGAGGCCAGATAGAGTTCACTCTGAGGAAATTACATTAAAATAAAACAGCTGCTGTAGCTGCTACACCGAAAAGCTGTTTGGGTTTTAGGGTGAGAGAGAGAGAGCAATTCAGCGACAAAGACTGCAGCAAATAAGAGAAACACACAAAAAAGATTCAAAAGGTAAAGGTTTTTAAACCGTTTAATCCTCAAATCTCAGCTCGCAAGTAACTAATGCCCTTTTTCGGCACTGCCTGATACCAGAGCCCAAATGTTAGCCTTAACTCGTAACTGCAAACCCCAAATAAGTCCTGAAACTGTCAGAGGAGACACTTCAGATCCTGACAAACAATCGCTCATCTGCTTTTGGCAAAGTAAAAGTAAATTCAGCCATTTGTGTGTTTCCAGTAAAAACAGAATTGGAATATGATATATTCAAGGGAAAAAAAAAAAAAAAAAGACTGGAAAGTTGTCTTCATCAAACTTGGCGAACTCACAAACACGGACTTCATCATAACACAAAAACACAACTAGAGAGGGGGCGTGATTCTACGCTTGCTTAAAAAGCCCAAAGATGTGAGTTTGTGTGTTTTCAGTTCAAAACACTGTTTATTTAACGTCTAAAGTGTGACATGCGACGAAGTGAACGCTCACCAGCTCCAGGTTCTGTTTGTTGCCGTGGTAAGCTGCATAGTGAACAGCACTGTAACCTTTGGAGTTGACCATCGATGGATCAGCACCATTGTCCAAAAGATGCTCCAAGCAGCTGCGTAGGAAAAGACGACAACATACGTTAATGCTGTGGTTCTTTTTCAACTATTAGAACTTATTTTTATTTTGAAGCCAGTGCTGTGGTCAAATAGAGAAGATGAGGGAACTAAAACTCACAAGTACGACTCCCTCGTTTCATCCTCGTTACTTTGATGGTTCCCAGAAAAGTTACGATCAGTTCTGCAAAGTTAAAAACACAAAATAATGTTCAGACATTCGAAAATTGTATATCATTTCAGTAGCTCAACAAATTTGGACATTTAACCCTGAAAACAAACTTCCAAGTTGAGAAATTACTTTAAATGAAAAAAAACTTAAGAAGATCTGCTTCTGGTTCAAAAACTAGTAATAAATGCTTCTTTTTTGCAACTTTCTTACTTTCACGGGAGGCCAAAGTTGCCCCCCAACATGCTTCAGAATTCAAACAGTTCATTACATTATTTAGTGATGAGATGGGTAAGGACAGGACAGATTGTGCCAACATCAATGCTTGTTTTAGTGTAGGTTGAGGTCGTTTCTCACTGGGTTGCGACTGTTGGAGACTCAAAATTGCAAGAAAATTAGGAGAAAATTAGCAAATTATTAGTTGCAGTTTCCCTGATTTCTGACTGTTCATGAAAAATTGACCAGAAAGCTGTGTAGCTACATTTCACTCAGACAGTTTTTTTAAAAAAAATCATGGCCCTTTTTGTGTGCATGACTTCCATGACTGTATTCTTGGCTGTGCACATTATTTTGTTAACCATCTCCACCCAGACTGATGGAAGATTGATAATGACGACACAAAAAATTATAATTAACCACAAAGAAATTCGCTAAACTGAGCTAATTGGTCATGTTTTGAAAACGATACGAGGGAGACGTCCATCACACATTTATTGCCTCTTCAGCGCAGCTCAGGTCTGCTCCACGCCCCTTCTGGTTTGGCGATACTCGCTTTATTTCTGAAAAGCTCACATTTTTTGCAGCCATTTTGCAGAACTGTTTTAAGACCGAGCCTATTATTTAACCTACCAGAGTCCACTTTTGAAATGAAAATAAATTTGGACCAATTTGGAAATAATTATAATTTATCATCAGGGTGAGTTTTAGACCTGGACATTTCATGTTGTAACCTCAGATGTGTTTTGTCTATGGAGAGCTTGTGTCAAAATACAGCTCTGACGCTTCTGAGAAGAGTTGGGAGACATCCGTGACTAAACCAAGAAGCTTTTAACGACCGACTATTTTGAGAAAAAAAAAAAAAAAATTGTTACATAAGGAAACTGAGAACCTCCATAAATTGGACATTTTGGAGAATCACCAGCAGTCAGAGCATCAACTATATCCAACATTGTTCTTTGTCACTGCTGCGTGCATCCTCCATCTATCAGAATCACCTTTATTTTGTGTGGCATCACTTTTTGATTTACTATCAGACAAAATATATTTACAAAAATATACAGAATACTCATTGATATAAATCCTGCAATCTGTTTTAGGACGTACAATCTGCGCGGTGTAGAGTCTGCTGCTTCAAAACAAAAACAGATGGAAGAAATGAACGTGTCTCCAACCTGCTGAAGGCTTGGGAGGCAGCACAGTAGTGCAGGGGAGTGCAGCCCGTCTGGTCAGGCTCGTTGACCTCAGCGCCAGCGCTCACCAGGGTTACAGTGCACTGGTACCTCCCATTAGCAGCAGCGTAGTGCAATGGTGTCCTGCAGGGTGCGTGCAACAAGTCAGTCAAGATTAGCACTCGTTTTAAATGTCCAACTCATTCTATTCAGCCAAATAAACACACAAGATGATAGGAAACTCACCTTCCCATTATGTCTCTCTTATTCAAGTCGGTACCACTACTTAAGAGCAGGTTCAGACATTCAACATTTCTGTAAAGACAGATTACTGTTAGAAAACATGAAAACACAAAATGTATCCTAAAAAACAGTGGGGGTTTTTTTACCCTCCAGAGGCAGCAGCGTGTAGACAGGTCCTCCCAAAGTTGTCCGGGGTGTTGATGTCAAACCCAGCCGATAGCACGTGCTCTTTACTCATGGATGAAACTATACTATACAGCTGACCTGAAGGATTGTTGAGAAAAGCTCCAGCTGAAAGCCATGTCGCAATGCACACAAACGCAGATTTTAAAGCTTTATGGAAATCTGATTGCACACATTCTTGGAACAGACCTGAGGAGAGTAACTTGCGACAACAGTCTGAAAACCCGTACAGCACAGCTAAGTGCAAAGGGAACATTCCATGGATCCCACGTCTGAAAAAAAGCAAAAAAAAGTCACTATATAAAAAACAAACTTCACTGAAATTCATCGGTCTTACAGCTTCACACCTGAAGGAATTAATTCGCCTTTGTATTGCAAAAGAAGTATTTTATTTTTACAACCTTTTAGCAAGTTTATATTTTCCTGACAATCCCAAATACCCCCGCACCTGGCCGTGTCCGCTCCGTTGGTCATCAGAGTGCTGATCAGCAGTTCATGGCCATACTTAGCAGCAACGTGGAGAGGGGTATTGCCATACTTATCCACGCAGTCAATCTCCCCACCTGACGCGAAGCGAGAAAGAGGGAGCGCGTCAAAGACACATTTAAAGAAGAGAAGGCATGAAGAACATTTTCTCTCAGCACAGTGTCGGATACCATTTTGGATGAGGATCTGAGAGCGTGTGAAGCGTCCGTGAATGGCTGCCATGTGCAGGGGGCTCTTCCCTTCTTTACTCTGAGGAGAAGAGCAAACACTTCACCAAAAGAGAAAACTTCACATATTCACTGTAAAATTAAGGTTTCATGAGGACTGATGGACTGGTCGGGTAACGCACAGTCCAGCCTGCACGAATGTCTCAGTAAATCTTGAAATTATGATTTTATTTTTAAGTAGCTTCTTGATTCTTTTCAAACCCTGGCATGTTGATTATTATTCAGAGCAGCTACAGAGGACAACCTAATTATTTTACTGTCAGATATTCTGCAATAAAACCCCGGAGACATAAACATTAATGGCTTCACCATCGTGGTCAAGTGAAAACATTCAGTAAATTCCTCACACTTCACTCAGACATTTCAGTGAAAGGGACGTAAGGGAGAAACGGTCCATGCTGGACATTTGCCATTTAAGTGAGACTGGACAGTAAATCATGGATGTTACTTTAACCCTTTCTTTCTGGGGTCTTATTGGCAAAGCAGGCCATGTTAGCGTCCAAGTCCTCACCGGTTGTCTAAGACAAAGCATCTGTGGATGGAAGAAACTTAAAACTTCACTTTTACATGTTTCAGCTTACTAAACTCTCTGTTATATATCAGCGAGGACCTAATTATAGTATAACAGTTATTATTAATTTGAGAAAAGCACACCACTCCTCTCTGAGAGCTAACGCCACAGCCCTAAAACTCAGAAAGTCATTTCAGCCTCGCTTTCTCATAACAAGCTGTTTGTCATAAAAACAAGTAGCAAACTACCTGTAAATAGGAGCAGTTTTAAATATTATGCTCTACACCTTATATAGAGTTTGACAAAAGAACTTACAGTCCAAGATTTATTTGTCATTTGGCTCAGACACGGTAGAGTAATGAGCTAAATATACCTGATATAAAGATGAAAAGCTAAAGCTGTGCTATTTATTCACTAAATAAACATTTTGTCAGACTCCTCTCAGCAGCTTATAAGAAGCTAAATTAACTCACTTCTAGTGACTATTAATGTGACGCAGGGGTCTTGTCTTGTTGAAAGAGACTAATTAAAGTTTCTGGGTCCAACTCAGTCACAGGGTCTCACTGAAAGTTTGAAAAAGCAGCAGCAAAACATGTTCTGTTGCCCTTTAATTTCATAAAAGTAACCCTTATCTGAGAATACAAGTATGTTAAGTAAACAGTATTTCCAGTCGTATGAATGTCTCAAAGTGGAGACCTGATTTTGTAGACAGTGTTCAGAGTTCATCCTTAAACAAACAAACAAAAATATATATATATATTTTTTTTTCGTACCTGCTGGTTGACATCTGCCCCATTGTTGACCAGCAACTCCAGACAGAGGGCACCGTTGGTGGAGACGGCAGCCAGGTGCAGAGGGGTGTAGCCGCACTTGTTGGGCTGGTTAACGTTAGCGCCGTGGTTCACCAGTTCTGTAGCCACAGCTTCCTGCCCCATGTAGCAGGCAACGTGGAGCGCAGTGTTCCCAAAGCCATTAGGCTCATCAATCTGACCGCAACACACCAACAAAACATCACACTTCAGCTGGAAAGTTACTCATTTAAAACACGTGCTGCACGCGGCTCCTTAAAAATGTTCTTTTACACTTAAAAATTGACAAGGAGGAAGCTCAGCTGGGTTGGTTACTGGAATAGAAAACATTGTATCGAACAAGAAAAGCATAGGTTCTCACCTCTGCCCCCATCCTCAGTAGGTACTTTACAATTTCAATGTGACCGCTCGCAGCAGCAGCATGGAGAGGTGTGTAACCCAGCTTATCTTTGCAGCTCTTGTCGGCACCGCGGGAAACCAGCATCTTCACAACCTCCAAATGTCCTGGGAAAAACAAACAAATAAACAAAGAACAAAAAAACGTTTTTAATTTGACTTATTTCTACAAAGTAATAACTACTTAAGAGGATTTAAAATGAAAGTAAATGTTGTTTTATTGATTGACTGCTGTGTCCTTTACACAGACTGCACCTTATGTGTGCCCTCTATCTCATCTGAGCTAGTCCAGCCAATAAAAAAGGTGCCGTATGATGAGGAAAACTTCTGAACTAGTGACAACGTGGACCTAGCTTACCCAAATAAGCAGCAGAATGAATAGGCTGTCTCTCCTTCTTATCAATGGCACTCAGGTTGGCCCCTTTGTTCAGCAGCAGCTTCACCATCTGGAAGACAAAATACAGGGTGAGGAAAAAAAGCATCCACCATTAGGTTTTTTTTTCTTCTTGTTAGGTAAATCTGTAAAGGGTAAAGTAATTGGCTGCAGTCTCACCTCCTGGAACCCACTTTGAGCTGCGTGGTGTAAGGCAGTCCGGCCAGTGCGATCTGCCATGTTCAGGTTGCTCAGCTGGGTCAGCAGGGCCTCTGCGCAGCGCGTGGCACGGTTGGCAGCCGCCACATGCAGCGGCGTCTGCCAAAACTTGTCTCGCGCGTTCGCCTCGGCTCCGCGCCTCAGCAGAAGACCCACTGCCCTCTGGGGAGATGGAGGCAATCATTACGGCTTTAGTAAATCCACAGCTTGCTGCATTACCTTCCATCAGTGCAATGTTTCAGAACCATAAAAGGAGCAATTAGAATTAGGGCCCTTGTATTCCTTGACAGACTGATTTCCCAAACAAACACACACAAATACATTACTGCCCCTTCGCTTTCGGGCAGTAATTCAAATACCAAATCAGAAATAATAACACTTTTTGTAATGTAGGCTTACGTCATTCCTAGAAGCAGCCGCTCTGTGCAACGGGGTCAACCATATGTGGTCTTTAGCATTAACACTGGCACCTGTAAGGAGTCAGAAACACCCGGACAAAGAAGTCAGAATGAGCAAAACGCAGCAGATCTTCAGTGTTCCACATCTAAAATACCTGCACATCTGTGTGTGCTGTTAGTGTGACAAACAGATGTGTGGATCAGACACAGCGGACTCACCTGATTCAATGAGGAGGTCCATTATATGGACATCACCCACACAGGCAGCAGCATGAAGAGGCGTGCGGCGCTCCTGGTCCTGACAAAAAAAAAAAAAAAAAAAAAACACCATCACTTAGGAACAGACTGAGCCTAACCTCCACCTTCATGAACACGGTGTGCTCCAGCCTTACCAGTGCGTTGACATCTTCCTTTTTGTGCAATAACAGTTGAACTTCTTCAGTATTACGACTGAAGACGGCCTGGACCAGAGGAGGCTGTAACACAACAAACACCAGCTGAATTACTGCTCATATCCAGACCCGATCGGATGCAGTCATCACTTCACATCCGCGATTTACTCGACCCCGCTCAAATGGTTTACATTTTTCGATAAGGCGAATTATTTAAGACTCATTGAGGGCGGTAAATGTTGCTTTCCAAAACGTTCACGGCAACAAACCTGGCTTTAACCCCCTTTTTCGCCCCAGCAATTAGACCGAGTCGAGGCTGAGGCCTACAGGCCCGTGTCTTAGTACTTACGTCAGCTAGCCAAATGAGCTGGCCCCGACCCAGACTACGGATCAGGATTTACTGCCAACAACGCAAACATTACCGCCCTAAAGACCGAGCAGCGCGAATTAAAAGCAAAACCAACATCGTTGTCAGGATATCCGCAAAGAAACAGGCATGCATCACAAATAAGCACGGCAATGTTCGATGAATACGTAGCATGTTGCGCAGTAGAGTAAGGGCATTACCAGCAAATAGACTGCGCCACGGCGGCGCAAACACAGAGCGCTTTCTTTTAGCATTACCTGGTCTGCAATGTTAAGTACTCCCATCTCCCAAACTCAGCCAGGACGGAGCTCCTTCATGAGGATAAAACTTCGAGGTAAATTGCGGTGCGCTACTGTATCCACCTCTCAGACTACACCCATAACTAAAAGCAAGAGAGAAATGCGGTCTCTGTCTGTCACTGTTGTTGTCTATTTCCAGTGTCTGCTCTGACGACGCTGGGCTACGACTGTGTGCTGGTCCGCCTACAGGCGTGGCGGTCTGCTCCCTCCAACGCGGGCGAAATGTCGACACCGTGCGGCAGAAAGGGGTACTGCACCCAGATTTAACGCTTGTTAAAACCACGACTGAAAGAAAAGTTAAAAGCGATAGTTACATTTTGTTAAAGTATTCTGTAGAAAAGTTATAAACATTATCTTACTTGTTGTAGAAAGCTCTTTAAACGACCTCAATTTTGGAAAAAAACAGAGATTTTGACCAGGTTGACAACCTACAGCAAGCCTGGGGCAAAGACCATCTAAACCAACTCCAAAATCATAGATTTCATAGCTGTTTGAAATTAAATTATATTTATTTCATGAGCATTTAGACTGCTGCGAGTTGTTCATTATGGTTATTCCAGCAAAAACATTATATTACTACTGGAAGTAAGATTCAAAAGGAACAATATGGGTTCCATTTGGGCCGCGGATCACTGGACCAGCTCTTTACCCTCACTAGGGTCTTCAAGGGGTCATGGGAGTTTGCCCAACCCTGCATGTGTTTTGTGGACTTGGGGAAGGCATTTGACCATGTTCTGGGTCGGGCTGGGATCATTCTGCCTGACATCTACAGAAAACGTTTTGGCTCTGATCCGGTTCAGGTCTGAACCAAATCAGGCTAAAAATGAAAGAAGAATATTTATAGGTAAATAAGTATATTTATAGCACCTGTGGGCCACCTCTGACCCAGGTCCATGCCGGTTACGGGCCGTTGGAAAAAAAGAGACCCCAGGCCTAACTCTGTTTATGGGTCCAGGCCAAAATGCTCACCTATATTTGTCCCGGAGCAGACAACTTTTGCTGTCAGTGTAGACAAATAATTGTGTGGCTAGTTTGTCATTTTTGCTCGTCTAAAAGCAGCTGGAGTTTGCAACTGCGCTGCGATGGCAGGTTGCTTTGGAGAAAATTTAGCCAGAGGAGAAGAAGAAGAGAATTCCTTTCTAATCTCTGAAATAACAAAAGAAGCAGCAGGTCTGTTTCTGTTTCTGAATGCATGTCACTTAGAAACAGCCGTGATGTTGGCTAATCTCAGACATCCAGGGCTGGGGAGACGTCAGTGAAGCAGTTCTTGTTAACCACCCAATGATTTATAGGAAATCTGAGACTGAAATAAACAAGCATTTTTGTCAATCTCCTCGTTTTTACTCTCAAACAGGGGTGGAAATTAAAATTTTTTTTACTAGCCACTCAAATATTTTACCAGCCATTATTTTTTGTTGTGACAAAAAGTAATTTCATATGATGATGATGATGGAGGTCGGTGGAAGCAGTTGTGGTGCCCTACAAGCTGAACAATACCTCTTTCTGGACACTGCATGGAAATAACTAGATTTTTCTTATTTAATTTTTTTATTTTAAACCATTAAACGATGCATATCTGTACATATAAAATTCAGATAAGTGAAATTTATTTTTTGTGGAGTGTTTTTGAAGTATTTTTTTGTGCTTTTGTAAGTTTTTGTATGTAAGTTGTAATGTTTTTCAGACACTTGCTGCTTTTAATGCATAGATCTATTTGTGCTACCTG
>NC_051437.1:8025067-8128149 GCF_001649575.2 Kryptolebias marmoratus | reverse complement strand
GCTCCATCATGCTGAAGAAAACCACTGTTCATCTCCAAATTGCTCCTGGGTCGTTGGAAGAAGTTGAACTTGGAGGATGTTTTGACACCATTCCCTTTGAGTGAACCCACTCCCCTGGATGAGAAGCAACCTCACACATGAATGGTCTCAGGATGCTTCATTGTTGGTATGACACGGGACTCATGGTAGAACTCACCTTTTCTTCTCCGGACAATCCTTTTCCTAGAGGTGCCAAACATTCTGAAGGGGGCTTCATCAGAGGAAAATAACTTTACCCTAGTCTTCTGCAGTCCAATCCTTATACTTCCTGCAGAATGTCAGTCTGTCCTTGATGTTCTTCTTGAAGAGACGTGGCTTCTTTGCTGCCCTTCTTGACACCAAGCCATCCTCCCAAAGCCTTCATCTCACTGTGTGTTCAGATGCACTCACACCCGTCCTCTGTCATTCCTGAGCAAGCTCTGCACTGGTGGTGACCTGATCCCGTCGCTGTATCCTCTTTAGTAGATGATCCTGACGCTTGCTTGACTTTGGGTGCCCAGAATCCTTCTTCACCGCAACTGAACCGCTCTCCTTGAAGTTCTTGATGGTTGGATAAATGGTTGATTGGGGTGCCATCTTACACGCAGCAATGTCCTTGCCTGTGAAACCCTTCTGATGCAATGCATTGATGACTGCACGTGTTTCCTTGGAGGCAACCATGGTTAACAGAAGAAAACCTAACATGTCCACTACCCTTTCAAAGCAACCAGTCTGCTCTTCTAATTAGCCTGACAGAGTGATATCAGCTGTCTTGTCCTCACTTTTTCTCCTGCACTAACGACATAATCACTGAAATGATGTTAGCAGGCCGTTTCGTTAGGCTGGGATGCAGGCATTTATGTGATAAGGTTATTTTCATGGCAGGGAATGACTTTGCAATTAATTAGAATTCATCTGATTACTGTTTACAGTCTAGAGTTAATACAAACTACCATAATAAAAACTCTTTGTGAAAACCAAAATTTGTGCCGTGGTCAAAGTCTTCGGCCTCAACTGTAGAGCCGCTGCTCCTCTGCATTGAGAGGAGCAAGTTGAGGTGGTTTGGGCATCTGGTAAGGATGCCCCCTGGACCGATGAGCCCAAATAGACTTTTAGTTTGTTTATATAAACAGTTTATTACAAGTCCATTTTTTTAAATTTTGTAATTTATATTGGTGAAGATGAACACAATCATCTATTTATTGAACAAATTGGGCTAAACTTGACACCCTATAGGTTTAATAAAAGAGGGTTTGTGATTAGTTTGTTTTGTTTGTCTGTTGTCTGTATTACTAATCACAAAAAAATAAGTGTTGATGTTAAAAGAAGAAAAATGTGGTGTAGCATCAAAGTTGATGTTTAAAAAAAGGTTTAAAATTAGCTTTAGACTAGATTGTGTCTCATATTTTGTTCATATTTCTGTCAGTTCTGTGTATCTCTGCAGTCTTTTTGTGTTTTTTGCTTCTTTCATTGGTCAAATGTTCTTCTTGTGTTTATTTTGTGTCATTTCATGCCTTGTTTTGTTTTGTTTGAGATTTTGCTCATGTTTTTGTACCTCCATGTAGTTGTAGTTTTATACATGCTTTTATTTAGTTATGTGCTTCATTTTATTTTTAATTTCAGGCCTATTTGTCTAATTTCAACTGTACATTGTTTGTAAAATTTGTGTTATTTTATTCTTTATTTAGCTCATTGTGTTTTTATTTGAAGATACTCCATGTTATTGGCTACTCTGGGTTTCCTATTGGTAGTTTTGTAAGACATTTACATTGACATTTACATCTTATTGTGCAGTATTATTTTGTGGATTATGTGCAATATTACCTACAAGTTTTATGTTCAAATTTAAGTTAAGTACCACTTTGCCATTTGAGCCATATGTAAAATACAGTGAAACCAAATAGCTTGTTTTCTGAGTGAATACAAAATAAAGATAAAAATGAAAAAAAGAACATAATTAAGATAAAATAATACAGTAAAAAAGACATTGCTAAACCAGAAAGTGCAACCAGTGTCTCAACTAAAAATACAAAATGGTAATAGACATTAAAATAGGTATAATTATGAATGGAACAATCACATAAAGTTCATTCAGTACCTAAGGTTTAAATGTAAAAAAGACAAAGACATAAAAAATATATAAATAAAAATGATTTCATATCATGAAATTCTACGGAGCCCCTACGGTGACATTGGATGAAAAAAAAAGGCATACTAAATCGTTGCCACGAAATAATTATCTCGTGGCCACGATATGCTAAATCGTGGCCACGAGATAGTTCAGTCACTTCCCAGTGAGTCTGCAGTGTCTGTTGATCGTTAACATGGACAAGTTTGGGTTAATATCATTTTATTTTAACATCGGAATGAATTACAATGACATACTTCGGTCACTTGCGGTTAGACATGGACTTATTCTTAGCAAGAGACACTTAATTCGGCTCCTCAAAATGCATGGCTTTAGACGCAAGGAATATGCCGATGTCGGTGACGTCATAGATTTCATCATTCATCAGCTGGAAGGACCTGGGAGACTACATGGCTACAGGTGGATGTACCACAAGTGCTTAAAGAACGGCATTCGTGCAAAAAAGGAAGATGTCCGTTTGATTCTTTCAGCTCTCGACCCTGACGCCTCAGCCAGCCGTCGCTCCAGGAGACTCAACCGTAGGCAGTATTTTGCTGAAGGACCTAACTATATTTGGCATGTAGATTCTTACGATAAGTTAAAACCATATGGAATCTGCATCAGTGGTTGCATTGATGGCTTTTCGCGTAAAATACTCTGGCTGAAAGCTGCATACACAAGCAACGACCCACGCGTCATAGGGGGCTACTTTGTACAAGCGGTGGAGGAGTTTGGTGGCTGTCCCCGGATCGTACGGACAGATGCAGGAACTGAAAATGTGGTTGTCCGAGACATCCAGACCTACCTCCGCCGCAGTGATGTTGATAATAGAGCTGGTGAACAAAGCTACATCGCGGGAGCAAGTACTGCAAATCAGAGGATTGAAAGTTGGTGGGGTGTGTTGCGCAAAGAGGGTATGGAGTACTGGATACATCTGCTGGGCGAAATGAAAGATGAGGGTTTGTGTGCTGGAGACTACCTGGACAAATCACTTGTGCAGCTGTGCTTTCGGCACATTATTCAGGTGAGGTTTAAGTCCTGTTCTTTCATTCTTTGAACAGTATGCCATCTAAGAAATGAATCAAGGACTTGTAAAAAGTATTTGCTAAAAAAAGACTACACTGAGTAACTGATCAAAACGTCTTCTTACAGAAACCATATAAGGTTTTGAGCAAATTCTGCTATTAAAGACTAAAATGAAAATAATTAGTATAAACAAGATAGCCTTGTATAAAGTACCTCAAAGTAATACTTGAAAGAAAGTACAAGCGTCTTACCATAAAATTACTTTGGTAAAAGTTAAAATATGTTTTTAGAATATTTCTTAAGTAAAAGTCTTAAAGTATCTGAGATTTACTGTACTCAAGTGTCAAAAGTAAATTTTGCACGTATAATGTACTCAAGTATTAAAAGTATTGAGTAAAAGCAAGAGGTTAGAGTTTTCCAAATGACATTTATTGAGCGACAAAAGAAACAACTGGAGTTGTTGAACATAACATTAAAGATTTGATCTCTCTTTAGTAATGTTTTAAACCTTTCAGTGTGTTTTATGGACAAACGAAACCTCATTAACTGACATGAAGGAGAGTTATCTTAAAGATGTTTGTCCATATTCAGATGAAATTATTTTTCAAAGTTGCTAGAATTAAGTCTCGCTTTTCTTAGACTTAAGACAAGTCCTACAATGCTTAGATGTCATGGCTATGTGTGAAAGTAACTAGATTATTTTAAAAAATGGAAGGAGTAGAAAGTTCAGATATTTGTGTTCAAATGTAGGGTTTAAAAGTAAAAAGTTGTCAGAAAAATTAATACTGAAGTAAACTATAGATACCTGAAGAGACTAAGTTTTATAAGTATTTAAAAAAAGATACAGTAAAGGAGACTCAGTATTCAACCAATGTATTCTTTGATTTGTTGCTTATTTATTTATTTGCATAATTTTCAAAAATATTTCATATATAGTACACAGTTAAGATCTTTATCAACATTAATAAATAAAAATCAACAGTAAGACCACTTGAGAACGATTTCAAATGGGCATTTTGATTCACTTGAGTTAGGATTGCCTAAAAGCAGTTATTGAGGATGCATGAGGATATTTCATGCATGCTATAAGTGTTACATATAAGCTTTTAAACAAGACTGAAGAGAATTTTTTTAAAACAATGTTTAGTTTTCTCTTATTATTACATTTGGATAAGTGAACTGGTTACAGGTTACTTAAAAAACACCTCAATAGAACATTTACATTTCTCAGAATTATTGAAATGGTTTTAATTTAGAAAAATCTACCATACAGAAATGTAACAAGTTGTGTAGAAGTGCAACCCTTTTTTCTAGAACCCTTAATGCAGATGGCATGACCTTTTTGGCAGTGAAAATGTTGCCTAAGTGAAATTGATTAAAGTTCCATAGGGCTGAAGTCTTTATGAAGGGTATCAAGTTAACATTTTGGACAAAATGACCCAAACGTTTGGGGGATTTAATTGCTCTATTTTATTTACTGTGAAGCTTAACGGCATTGGCAGTTTCAAAGGCAATATATGGACAGTTATGTTTTCAGTCTAGTAAACATGAGTCCATTCTGTACTAAACCAATGAAAATGTGTCAGCAGGGGGCGCTGCAATACTTAGGGACCCCCAGAACCTGCAGATTTTGCTACAACCTAACTCAGTTACCTGTACAACACTGCCCTCTAGAGGGAATTTAGGACAATTACGTATTTATGAAACTGTTAATCAATGGCTTATGAACTTCATCATTTAAGAAGCATGTATATAACCTTGTTTTGTGTGTTATTGATTGGGTTAGTCTTTAAAACCTTCTTTTAACTGTAAGTATATATTTTCTTTGCAGGAAGAGCTTGATGAGATCAAGGCAGTCTGGAACAACCACCGCATCCGGCCAACAAAGAATCCCAATGTACCCAGTGGGATTCCAGACACGATGTTCACTGTGCCACAACTCTGGGGTTCTGAGGACTTCATTGACAGATCCTGATCGGACATCAGTGGAACAACTGAAGAATCAATCTGCAAAAGTGACATCAACAGAGTTTTGTTTTTTATTAAAGACAACTTAGGATATTAATAATTTTTCATTTTTAACCAACACAGAAAAAATGTGAAAGTTGTTCTATGCAATTGCTAAAAAGCAATAAAAGACTTTAGAAATATATTAGAAATATTTTGCGCAACAGTATTAAATTTCCCTTTGGGATTTATAAAGTATTTCTGAATTGAATTGAACCAACAACGTCTCTGATGGATTTGTGTTGTTGCATGTGAGATTATACTTCCTGTGAACATTATTGATAAGGAACAAGGTAAACAATTACCATAAATTTTTTTTAATAAAAACGAAAATAAAATCCAATAAGTAATCATATAAACTTTATATTCTCCTCTTTTGGGTTACAATAGGATCTCTGTTCACCTTAAGTAAGACTTTGGGTGTGATTGTGAAGGTGAATAAAAAACAATATGTTTTTACTTAATCAGACTATATTTATAAAATTTTATATTGAAGAAAATTATTAATTTTATAGTTTCGACAATAGGGTTAAGAGTAGCTTACCTTGTCATTTTTTAGTTTTGTTAATAGTTCTTCTCCAATTCCACGGTTCAGAAGATACTGGAAAAAGCCGTTGTCTTCTTTCTCCATTTTGTAAGTAGCCTTCAGAAAAATCCAAATGTTTCAATTAAAAGATATGTCAATCAAATGACTCTGTAATTTAAAAAATGTAACTAAATGTAACAAACACGAGAGGAAAAAGTATTCTCATGAAACGTTGTTCCACTTGAAGGTGAATGACCTATTTATTGGCAGCTGTGCTGTCTTGCCGTTTGTGTCTGATAGATCGCATTCTTCCTTTACATCATGTCTGTGTTAACACAGCATTTGAGTGAAAGAAGAGAAGACAAACTGCCTTCAGGTAATGTATGAACGCACTATATATATATTTATGGCAGACATACAGTACAGTCACTATTTATGCAGTTATGAATACTGACCTGAGATATTAAGCTACCTACTGCACATCAAGACTAAACCTAAATATTACAACTGAAAATAAGAACTATAATTATAAAAACAGCTGATATGCAACCATACAGTAAAATTATGCCGAAAACGACCACACGCAAAAATATGCAGCGCGGCTCTGTTGTTGCCATGGAAACGTGTAGGCCTAAACGAAAATCTAAATTCTAAAAACTAAGCTGTTTGACATTGTTTGCTTGAACAGCACGTCTTTTCTCCAAGTTTTACTAGTCCTATCTCGGTCATCCACGGGCGCATAAAGGTAGAGGAAGTTTTCCGATGTGGCTGGACCAGGGAGCGCATGTTTTGCTAATCATTAGCCTAGCTCGTATAGTAGCCAACCTATTACATTTAGCATTATCAACAACATGTCCGACTAGCAGCACTATTAACTTTAGGACTTGACCGTCCCAATGACAATAGTAAATAACAAAGCTATTCCATAAAACAAAATCACACAGTAATAATTACCTCTACTCAACAACACCTGTCCAGTAGGAGTCCATCTGCACAGTAGACAACTTGACAACTATCCCGCAAACTTGAACTATCTCGTGGCCACGAATTAACTGTCTCGTGCCCACGATTTAGCATCTCGTGGGCACGAGATAATTAATTCGTCGCCACGATTTAGTATGCCTTTTTTTTCATCCAATGTCACTGCAGGGGCTCCGTAAAATTCAACTAAATTGAGTTTAAAAATTGTCCTTCTTTAAATTTTTTGTGTTTCATCGTGTAAAATGATTTTTTTGTATACCTAAATTATATTTTGGTTATAAAATTAACTTTGGGAAATTGAAGTTCATGGGCGTAAAAGGCATCAAAAACTGACATTAGTTGCTTTAAAACCTAATATTTGTTCACACGTAAAATAAAATAAAATAAAATAAAATAAAATAAAATAAAATAAATTTCCCCTGCTGTTATCCTCCACACCAGCAGGGGGCAGCACTTCCGGCCGCAGGCTGTACACCGACAGACCTGCGAAGAAAGGAACAGTCTGTTCCGTCACCGGCGTTTTATTTAGCGGTGGAAGGTCGTCAGCAGCTGGACGGAATTTGACAGAATTCCAACCCAAAACCAGCCTTAAAACCCCGAAGTTGTCATTTTGCGGCACTCGGGACGCCGGGTGATGTGAGCGAGACGGAGCAGTTTCGGGAAGGCGGCCGTACGTCGCGTTTGGTCGCTGCTTTGAAACCTCGTTAGCCGTTGGTGACCGTGCCTGACGTCGGTTCGGCTGAAGGCTTCGATACGGGCGCGAGGGCGGTTCGTTGGGTTTTGTAACCGCTCGGATTCAGGGACTTTCCGATCGGGAGGAGAGGAGGGGGGAACCGCGATTCGGCTTCCGTTGGAGCAAACCCGGCGGGACTCGGCTTCTCCGGACCTCCCTTCCTCCTTGCGGACGGGGTGGCTGGTTTGATGGCAGCCACGGCCGGTGCCCGGAGGTTACCCATGGGTGTGCGGACGTTCAGCGACTTCCTCCAGATCGCCACTGTGGGTTCCCCTCGCTCGTGTCCCAAAACGGTACCGAGAGGATGCTCGAGACAGAACATCAGGTGAGTCTGTCCTGGAGGCGTTTTATTAAAAAACAAGACACAGGTGATGTGGCGCCAGCCTCCAGAGATGTTTATGCTTTTCTTTTTAAAGTGAAAGTAACCTTTTAGATGGAGGAATATTGAATAAGCCACTTGTTGCAGGTATCAGATACTGTCTAATTAATGCTGTAATTAATTTGGTATTTACTCGACACGTTTTTTTGTTTAACTAATAAATCCCCTATAATTGTGCTGTTGTTAAATAATTGTATAGTTAATGTGTGGTTGTACTGTGAGGAGCCTATCAGATGATGGGACTTCCTGCTCAACAACAAGCTGTAAAGTAGTTTACTGCCTAGAAACAAAGTGATCCCATCCTAATCAGCAAATGCAATATTTGTGTGTGCTGACTGAATAAATGTATTTATTTTTATTCATAAAGCTGGTATGATCTTTCTACTCTGGGTAAATAAAGGCAGGGCAGGATTAAGGAATGTGTGGGCCCCTGGGCTAGAGCTACTTTTGGGGCCCTGTTGACATTATATAAACACGCTATATTGCCAAAAGTATTTGATCGTCTCCCTTCAGGCTTATAAACTTGAGTGACATTCCATTCTTAATCCATAGGGTTTAATATGATGTTGGTCCACTCTTTACAGCTATAAGAGCTTCAACTCTTCTGGGAAGGCTTTCCACAGGTTTAGGAGTGTTTATGGGAGTTTTTGACCATTCTTCCAGAAGCTCATCTGTGAGGTCAGACACTGATGTTGGACAGAAGGCCTGGCTCTCAGTCTCTGGTTGAGGTCAGGACTCTGTGAAGGTCAGTTAAGTTCTTCCACACCAAACTCCCTCATCCATGTCTTTATGGACCTTGCTTTGTGCACTGATTTTTATTCATGTTGGAACAGGAAGGGGCCATCCCAAACTGTTCCCACAAAGCTGGGAGCACGGAATTGTCCAAAATGTCTTGGTACGCTGAGGCATTACGAGTTCCTTTCACTGGAATTAAGCAGCTGAGCCCAACTCCTGAAAAACAACCCCACACCATAACCCTCCCTCCACCAAACTTTACACTTGGCACAATGCAGTCAGACAAGAACTGTTCTCCTGACAGCCGCTAAACCCAGATTCATCCATCAGGTTGTCAGACAGAGAAGAATGATTCACCACTCCAAAAAACTTGTCTCCTCTGCTCTGGAGTCCAGTAGCGGCTGCTTCACTCTTCACTCTGTGGTTTTACATGGCCAACCACTTCATGGCTGAGTTGCTGTCGTTTCCAATCACTTCCACTTTGTTATAATCCCACTAACTGCTGACTGCGGAATATTTAGTAGAAAGAAAATTTCACAACTGGACTTATTGCACAGGTAGCATTCCTATTAAGGTACCACGCTGGAATTCATTGAGTTCCTGAGAGCGACCCATTCTTTCACTAATGTTTGTAAAAGCAGTCTGCATGCCTAGGTGCTGATTGAAACACCTGAATTCAATGATTTGGATGGGTGAGTGAATACTTTTGGCAATACAGTGTACAGTTTATACAAAACAGCACAGAAAAACTAGAGGTTTACGGCCTGGAGTTCTGAGGAAGTCTGCTCCGTCACAGTTTACTGCTTTATTTAGCCATCGCTGCACAGATCACAAGTGGATCCGAACCGTTTCTCTATTTAAACTCAAAGACGAAGTGCATTTCCTTTTTCAAGGGACAGACTATTTTAAAGCAAATAAAAATGATGAGTGACAAATATGCAGAATATCAGCAAACCAAACAACACGCAACAATCTTTTCATAAAGCAGTATGAATGCTTTGTCCTAAAGCCTTGAGATTACAGAGAGTTTAACTACAGTGTTTTAGTTGATATCCGAGTTAAAGTGTCGACATACTGCCTGACTTTATGAACAATTATAAGATGTCTAATAGGATTTACATCCTTTAGAAGCGTTTGCTGCGTGGACCTCAAGATGAAGGTGAAAATGCAGAATAATTACAGAAAACAACAACTGTGCATCTTTTTTTTTTTTTTACAAAGCAAGAGGAACAATTACAAACGATTATGGTTCAAAATTACAGACTAAAGTCATTCAGTAAAACTTGTAGCACTGTATGGACTTTAAAAATAAAACCAATCTGAAGCCCATTAAACAGAAACCATAAAGTAGTTATTAATCCATGTCAGCATCAACAAATTAAAACACTTTTCAGTGATGTGGGCTTGCTCCTCATTGAAGATAAGGAAAATAAAGCCTTTGGAAAACTATTTGTTAAAACAATAATCCCTCTCATCCTCGGGGCCCCGGGAAAGTCTGGAAAGTCCAGCCTTGAACAAAGGTATATGTGTTGTAACCTTTTTAAAGGTAAAACCACTCCCCCACATCCCCACAGGTCGACGCTTCAAACCGTAGCTTTTACCCATTGGTGTTAACTCACAGTCAGATGTTTGTTTGTTATTTTCTGCTCCCGGCTCAGAAGCCACCAGCGTTCTCTCCTGACACTCGGGCCTTTCAGGACCTCGCAGGTTCAGCTCACTGGCAGCTGGAAACTAGAATGTAGTCGTTTTGTCTTTTTTGCCGGGGGGGCATTTCCACCTCTCCGGGCTCACAGAAAATCTGCTCTCGCCTCGTAGACACCTGTCTTCGTGTGGCATTCTGATGACGAGAAGTCCCAAGGTGCTTTGTCTTCAGGAGTGGGACACGATGACGGCAGCTCCCCAGAGCAGAAACTTCATCAGCCTCACCAACAAAAGGAAGGAGTACTCCGAACGCAGGATACTTGGGTAATATTCAATATTCGCTAGTACTGACCGTGTTCTTAACTACAAGTAGGAGTAACGACCTTGTGATGATTGTTGTCACAGTTACACTATGCTGGAAATGTATGAAGTAGTGGCCAATGTGGACGATTACAAGCACTTTGTGCCGTGGTGTAAGAAGTCCCAGACCATCATGAAGAGAGCGGGTCACTGCAAAGCCCAGCTCGAAGTGGGCTTCCCTCCAGTCATGGAGAGATACACGTCGATGATCACAAGCGTTAGGCCTCATTTAGTCAAAGTAAGTACCCATCGGTGTGGTGAGTGACTAACATCTGATCTGTGACACACATGGATCGGACAGACTCGCTGTAAAGCATCCATTTCTTCGTGTTAAATGTTTTTTTTTTTTTTTTGTCGTCTCGTTTTAGGCAGTGTGTACAGATGGGAAACTCTTCAATCATTTGGAAACAATATGGCGCTTTAGTCCTGGCATTCCTGGTTACCCTCGGACCTGCACAGTAGACTTTTCTGTAAGTTTCCCCGAAGTGTGCTTCATGCTCACGTTGTTGTGAATCAAAAGCGGAGAAGAAGCTAGCTGCTGATTTCAGGGTTTTTCAGGAAACATGGAAGCTAGTTCAGCGTTCACTGACATTAATTTTTACCTGATGATGTCATTTTCCAACGATGCACATGAGGCTACACTCAGTTTTTCTTATTTCAGAACAGTCCGTCGTCTTCTGTAGCTGCTCCAGGATGTTCTCGCTGAAAGGCTTAATTCTTTTTTAGAAATCTTCTAGTCTTGTAAAAGTCTGGATCCATTCCTTGTGTTTTATATTTAGCTTTTTCTTGTAACTTTTTAAAATAAGTCTTCAGACTTTCTGAGGGGATTTAAATTGATCTTAAACTTCGGCTGCTTTCTTTAAAAATGAATTTTCAGTCCAGTATCTGACCATTTTAAGCTGCTTAACTCTGACCTTTGAATCATAATGAACCAGAGTTGTGTCAACACATTAAAAGCGACTTGGGAAAGAACAATTTTAACTGGGATCTTTACACTGCTTGTTAAAGTTATTAATCCTTACCAAATATAACCCACTTTTACGTACAGAGGGAATGTTTCAGGCCAGTCAGCTTGACGTCTCAGGTCCTTTTTAGGGTTTTTTCTTTTCTCTTGTTTCTCTGATACATGACGTTCAGATCATGTTCATCTGCTGTAGATATTCTCTTTGTTTTTTGTCCCCTACTTCTCCACATTCTAACCTTTTGAGCACACATCATGTTATCACGGTCAGGTGCGAGGACTGGACAGAAAAACTCGGACAAAGAAATCCGCCGAAGTCTAAAAAGAATTGTCAGAAAGCCTGAAGAAGTGCTGATCAAGGCCACTTTAAAAGATTACAAATTCTGTCTCCTTGGGAATACAAATATAAAGAAATTAGGTTGGGATTAAAATGTTTTTGCGGAGTGCTGTAACTTTTTCCAGCTAAACGACCCAAAAATGGACTCCATTTACCAAGAAATGTGTGGATAAACTGAGTCTGTTCACATCAGGGGGACGGATAACACACGTCAGACACAAATGAGAACATTAAAAACAAGAAAAGCCCCTTTGTGGGACTAACTGTTTCTTGTGATATTAGATAATAATGTGATGTCAACAAAGCTGAAATGGTTTATACTAAAAGTGGTCCTCAGATGGCTTCATACGTGATAACAGAAGCTCTTCAGCACTCATCGTTTCACTGAATGAGTGGCTCGGTATTAAACCTTCAGAAGGACTCTTTGTTTGGCCTAAGAGGTCTGAGAACTCCATCCTGGCCCTACGGCTACGAGACCGAGGCGTTGCAGCGTGGTTTACTGGCACTATGAGGGCAGGAGTCCTCAGTCTGGTGCTCATGATAGGAAAAAAAATCCACATTAAATCCAGTAAACAGGCTGACTAAGGGAAAACATAAAAAACAGCACTGCTTTCTCTGTTCTAATCAGAAGTTAAAGAGACTGAAACACAAATAAAGCGCTGTCAGAGAGCTCTCGTTGCAGCCTCAGCAGGAAGTGCTCCTCTGTTTTCTGTCGGAAACTTGCATCATATATGCATCCTAAAAGGTTCTTACTTTTATAGATGTTCATGTATTCATTCCCAATTAAATTCTGCTCTTTTTAGTTTTAATATAAGATAGCCTACTACTTAAAAATGAACAAAGATGAGTGATTATTTTCAAGTGTTTGTGACAAATAATCAACTAAAATCTCTCACAAGCTTTACCAGGCTGTTGCTCCTAATTCAGAAGCAACTTCGTCCACACCTGTTGTTTGTTTTTGTCTTCTTACATGGTGTTAACCCACTCTGCTGTCTGTCTGAAGGCTGTGACTTCTATACTGAGCAGAAAAATGACATTCATGTTTCCTGCTCATTTCCCTTCAAACTCTTGTACGCTGCCTTTATCGACTGACCCCTCTCGCCCTAAAAGGAGGAAAAAATCTTAGTCTGTGTGTGTGTTTTTTTTTTTTATTTATTTGGACAGATCTCCTTCGAGTTCCGCTCCCTGCTCCACTCCCAGTTAGCCACCATGTTCTTCGACGAAGTTGTGAAGCAGAACGTCGCCGCGTTCGAGCGGCGAGCCTCCAAGCTGTACGGCCCAGAGACACGAATTCCACGAGAGCTGATGTTTCACGAGGTGCACCAGACGTGATGGCGACGACGAGCGGTCGCCGCCGCCATCATCGTCATCATCATCATCATCTGGCCTTAAACCAACTTCTGTCCGCTTCACCCACTCAGACCTGCATGTTGCAGCTTAGTCACCCCCCCATACATCGACTCCTCCCAGCTACGAAGGCGTGCAGCGGACCTCTCAGCTCCCAATGTTTGAAATCCTGCCTCAGATTCTTCTTTCTCCTCACGTTAAGTCCGTCTACCTCCAGTTTAGTTCTCGTTTCCTGCGCTCCCTGGCCGTAACGAGCCGTATTTATGTCAACAAAGCAGCAAACCATTGCATCATGTTACATCTGTAACAATGGTTATTTTAAACATCTCTCTCTTTTTTTTTTTTTTTTTTTTTAAATTCTATACAGAGGCTTTGAAAAGCCCGACCTGTGCTCAGGTTTTATGGTCGCTGGGATCCTGAGGATCCGGTCCTGGTCTCCCTCACGCATCAGCATGTAAACAGCACCGCCATCAGCTCGTCCTACTATATTACAAAAATCCTGTTTGGTTTTTTTTTTTTTTTTTTGCCTTTTGCCTTTCATCCATTTGCTCCCGCTCCAAATGGAAATTTTAATACCATACGTCTAAATGTAGAGCTACTGCAAGTTCTTCTATATTTTTTAATTTATTTAGCAGTGAATATAAGGAAAGTTTTGTTTTATTTGGGCTTATTAAAGGTGCCATGTTTTGGGATGTTTGTGGTCACTGTGACAGTATTAGAAAGTGTTTTTTGTTTTGTTTTTTTCCTCAAAGGGGTAAAACGTAATGAAGCTAACTGCGGTCTCACCTGAACAGGAAGTGAGAAATGTAGCTTTAACTCAGCTGCTGTGCTGTGAGGATTGTACTTCTGAGACTTTGCCTGACACTTTTAATAATGCCTTATTTTATAGCCCGCCCTCGGAGACCTNGGGGGTCAGACTTTTGCACAAAACACCCGAATTAAATCGCCGAACCACTGGGGTGGACTGAAAATCCGTCGAATCAGGAGGGGAAAAATGAAACCGTCGCATATTATCTCAGAAAACGACAACTTTATATTTGATATATTATTTTATAGATTTGTGAAGCTGAAGATAAAACAAACAAACAAACAAAAAAAGGCATTTCCCTTGATCTCAATTGATGCTTCTTTACATTGAGGATTAAAGACTAAAATCACACCCTGTAGAAGAAACGTAGTTCCCCCTCAGCCCATTATATTTTGTGATCAGGACCACAATGTTTTCATGATGTTTTTATTTAAAAATATGCTGACGAGCTGTAGAATAAAACATTGCAAATCATTTATTGTCTGATTTCTTTCTTTTTCTCCAGGACTTCACCAAACGGGCACGTTTTTAGCTCAGACTTTTATTTTGATGGGGCGTATTTCCCATTGTTTTCTTTAACCTGAAGGCTCAAAGTTAGATACTTTTTCAGACTTTAAAGGCTTGGCGTTCCTTGAAGGCTCGATGTCCTGAGGTGTGAGTGCTCAGAGAACGTGCTGAGGATGACTCTCTGCTACTACCACACCAGATGTGTTAGAAAGCGGCCCACGTCTTCAGTGTTTAACCCAGCCTAAAACACTAAAAAAAACAAGGTCTAATCTGTGTTTCACCTCAAAGCCAACTTAGCATGCATCAATATCCATGTAAACACCAATTGAAAGCTTAGTTTTTTGGACATACTGCAGTAAATCATTTGTTTTCAACTAGAAAAACTGAATTTACTCATATTTCCTAAAGTGAAGACAGCGTATTATCTGAGTCTAATATTAGATCACATCTATCTGTGGTGTTACGGGTCAAAACTGACTCATAGATTTATGTTGGGGGGGACAAAAAGGAAAGAAAAGTCTTTCTTTTATTCCTAAAACCCAACTTTATTTTACTCAGAAAATTAAACATTGAAAAACCATTTAGTATTGGTTATGTGCAGTATGATTGTTTCAGTGTGCCCCCTGTGCAGGATGTTTCATCTCCATTCAACTACTGCCAAACATCCCTTCTCCCTTCCATGTTGGTGGCTGTGGATCAGTGGTTAGAGCAGTCGGAGGTTTGATTCCAGCAGTACGCCACATGTTGAAGTGTCTCTGGGCAAGACACAGACCCCTCACTGCCTCCGATGTGCCCCATCAGTGTATGAATGTAATCTAAAGCTCTGATTAATCTATAGATGATTTATTCAGATTAGCTTTGTAGAGTAGCAGAGTGCTGGATGTGTGTGGATGGATAGATGAGGGCACAGATTGGGTTTTATTGAGTGGCCTGGGGGGCTAGAAAGGTGATATAAGTACACAGCATTAAACACAAGCAGGATAAAAGACCATGGTGTGAACTCCACTGCTGTCTTCAGGCCTTGGAGCCATTCTGATGTTGATGCCCATCTGAGTCCTCTTCATCAGAGGTCTTCTCTCGTGTCATATTGAAATCATCAAAAATATATATCCACATTTTGTTTCACTCTGTCCTCAATATCACTCTCGTGATTAAAGGTATGATTAGACAAAGTTTATCAGTATTCTGGGAGAAAGTCTGCATCCATGTGGGAGAAGATCGGAGCCATGTTTGATCCTCAGGGTAACCCACAAATGTCACATTTTCTATTTAGACACCTTCAGAATTTATGAAAATGGTAAAAAATATATATGTTGTGTTAAAATAATAGTTTCTAAGGATATCATGAAGCCTAGTGCCAATAAAAAAAAAGCAAACTACTCCTTACCTAAAGTTGAAAATGGGTCAAATTTGACTCAAACATAATATAAAGGTTAATGAGGTTCATTAGCTGTGGCAGCCATCTTGAATAATTTAGAGTCCAAACTGCACCGTGTTGCTGACATGTCTGTTGTAGCTGCAAGCAGTGAACTTTAAAGGTTAAAGAGGAAAAACACGAGGTGGTTCTTGTTTACGTTGTTGACTTCCTGACTTCCTTGTCCCACCCAGAACACTCAGCCAGTTTCTTCCTCCAGCTTCAGCGTAAACACAGAGGTTTCTTTGCACTTGCTACCTTTGTTGCAGGAGTGAAGAGAGAGAGGAGGGGACGTGCAGCTGACCAGCCCGAAACCAGAGTGGGGTTAAGGAATGTGGGACAGTTATTAATAACAGCGCATGTGAGAGGTGGGCATCTTCTTTTCACGATGAAGATGATCCAGAGATCAAAAAAAAAAGAGGCCAAATTAAATCACCAAACTTGATAAGAAATGCAAGAAAACAGTAAGAAGAGATCCAGGTTTTGGTCTGTGGGGAAACAGCAGCTGTGTGTTTGAAAAGAAGGAATCTTTATTTAAATATATGCATCTTTTTTTCCAGGTTATTGTCATTGTGATGCTGATTAAAGTGAGACGACGTGAGGCTGATCCCACTGCTCTGTGGAGGCAGGGATGATTTACAACTTCAGAAATACAAGATCATTCTAAGCGAGCTTTTTGTTTCGTTTAATCAGAAGAAAAGATACCAAACAGTCGTTAATAAAAACCTTTTATTCTTCAGTTTTTGTTAGGTTTTCAAATGATTTCTGCTTAAGCTTCCCCTGCCCGTTTGACCCGTCCAGCTCTATCCCCCCCAAGTGTCTCTCCGATGAAACTATCTGCGATTAATCCCCCCCCACATTCGTTACAAACGACCTTTATGACCCTCTACGATCAAAATAACCACAACCCAACACACAGAGGAACACGGGAAAACGCTGAGATGTCTACTAAAGCCTGAACAAAGAATAACGGTACTACACAGGCGTGTGAACTACGGCAAAAGTTTTGTTCGGGGGGAGAAAAAATAAAATAATAATAATAATAATAATAATAATGCAAGAACATAAACTTCACAAACATGGAGTGTAGAGCCCAGAACCTAAGAACAAGCTTGAAACGTTCAAGTGAAAAAAACAAAAATAAGACAAACAGCACCAGCTAAGCCCACAAAGATGAGCGAGAAACTGTATGTACAAGACAGCTGCAGCTTTCTTCTTGTTCTTAGTGAGAATTAGACTGTGATCAGGGAATCTGAGGCTACAGGGGTGGTAAACTGTGGTACTCACTGTGGTTATAGAGCGCATACATTCAAGCTATACATATATATACCTATGTACACAAATTATAAGACCATCCGTCTTCTACTGCTTCAAATTATAAACAAAACCACAAAATGAGAACCCCCAAAATTATAGTCATTTTTACAAATTCAAACTCAGTAAGCCTTCGTAGGAAAGGTACACGGTCAGTCCAGAAAACGACTACAAATGAGGAATCCAGTTAAGCTAGTGCTCATTTTGGAGTAGCTGATGTCGAAAGCGCTTTCCTGTGGGGATAAAGTCGAACTGAAACAACGAGGACAACTACAGAGCCTCCTTCTGCCACTTTTTATTCAAGCTTGCTCTTAAAGATTCACAGCGGGCAGCCAATTACAACACCTCGACTCAAATTTAACTTACTCTTGCTGTACAATATTATTCCGTTCCTACTATTCTTAAGACCCTTTAAGCAGAGCGTCATTAAAAATACAAACAGTTAAAGGGGAAAAAAAAAACCTGTTATTGTGATCATAGGAGTAATTGAGGTCACTTTTAAAAGAAAATTACAATAAGGCATACTAAAAGTGTTAAAGTCTGTTCTACTGGTTCTACTAGTAAGATAGATTTCTCACCTCCTTCCACTCANGGGGGGGGGGGGGGAATGGGAGATTAAAGATTTAAAGGGGCAGCATCTTTTAACTGATTCTTTTTTTTTGAAGCGGTGTTACTACGTCAGACCTTAATGTTGAAAATGGAGTGCTCATATGTGGGAGTGAAACACATCAATCAGCTGAGTGGGATGAAAAGATTGCATAGAAGAAAAATAAAGTTGGTTTTTATTCCGTGGGCTTTCACTACAAAGAAAAAAAATTATTATCAGCCCAAAGCTGCAAATATTTAGCGAGATATACGAGGGCCAATCATTCAGCAAATATTTCGGAAGTGTAGTTCACTCCCACAATTCCCTTTGAATGCCACTCTATTCATAGCTCCGTCTCTGTACTCAATGGGAACCACGCTGACAGTGCTCGGGGGAAATCTTAGAGATGCTTGTGAACTTGGATCGTAACGTAGTTTGAACCCATTTGAAGTTACATGTATGAAGTTTGTACCCAAAGTGTGTGAACACGATGGGCAAAACCTTTCAGCCGGCTAACTAAACACACTTCAACACTACAGGTGGGACAGTTTAAAAGGCCCTTCTTTTTGTGAAATAACATTAAAAGTGTACTGTCTCTTTGAATCCCATGAAATCCCTGGGGTTGGAAAGAAGAGGGTCAACTGATGTCTGCTTCTGATTTTCTCCGCATCCTCTCACCCTTCGCGCTAACTCCCAGCTCCTCGGAGGAGGGGCTTCAGCCCGACTTGGCTCCGACCAGAGTCATCAGTCCATCCGTGCTCATGGATTTGGGGCGCTCCAGCGGGAAGCCCAGGGCTCTGCTCCACACCAGCTGGGCGAGCACGCCCAGAGCGCGGGACACACCGAAGAGGACGGTGTAGTAGTTCATCTCGGTCATCCCGTAGTACTGCACACAAAGCGGAGACACAGTCAGGCGCGGGTAAACACGTCCGCTCTGTTACGTGAGGACCGCTCGATTAAAACCGGCGCGCAGCTCACCTGCAGCAGCACGCCGCTGTGGGCGTCCACGTTGGGCCAGGGGTTCTTGGCCTTACCCTGCTCCAGGAGCACGTTGGGCACAATCTTGTAAAGCTGGGCAACCAACTTAAACATGGGGTCGCTGGGCAGATGCTTCAGGGCAAACTCGCGCTGGCAGGTGTAACGTGGGTCAGTCTTCCTCAGGACAGCGTGGCCGTAGCCTGGAACCACCTACAGCCAAAACAGCAAATATATTGTTTTACGTTGTAGTAAAAAAATGCTACAAGTGCTTCTGCTGCTTTTTATGACGAATAGCAGTGTTTATTAAATGTTAAGGGCGAGAAGAAAAACAAATGGTTGCAATAAAATAAAACCAGGTGCAACACTGTGAGCTTAAATTGTAACGAGTTGAACTCCGAACGTTGAGCGGTTACACAACAGGATGACAGGTGAGGTCATGACCTCCCTTCAAGGCTTATTGTGACATTTACTGAATGTCAGAGCAAAACAAACTCTGCGTCTTTACCCTCCCAGACTTCAGCGTGTTCCAGATATAATCCCTCATCCTTTCATCGGACACCTCTCCTCCCAGCTCC
Source organism: Kryptolebias marmoratus (assembly GCF_001649575.2). Classification (NCBI taxonomy): domain Eukaryota; kingdom Metazoa; phylum Chordata; class Actinopteri; order Cyprinodontiformes; family Rivulidae; genus Kryptolebias; species Kryptolebias marmoratus. Next base: position 8,108,788 of record NC_051437.1, on the reverse strand, counting down.
TTCTGCAGGGCAGTCAGCCACACCAGCACTTCCTGAAACAAACCACAGGCCGCACATTTAGGGTCCGACAAGTCTTACGCTACAACATCAGCAAATTCAAAATGTCAGGAGTGTTACTGAAAACAAACAAGACATTTTACTGTCAGCTAAACTGATGAGCGCAATATTCTGAGCTGAAATGCTGTTTGTGCACATTTTAAGACCAAAAAAACAGATTTTTTTTTTTTGGTTTCCAAGTTTCAACATTAAAGTTGAAATGATGAGAATAAAGAATAATGGTGGAAATGAGATTAAAAAGCTTAAAAAAAGCCTAAACTGTCAGACCTATGATAGATATGTTTTGTTGTGATTTTATACTTCAGAATAGGTTTTTAACAAAGCAAACTCACAGAAACCACAACTTACTGAATATCCTGTAAACAACTTCTCAAATATCCTACCAGTTCAGGCTGCAGTATGAGTTTTACCAGAGAAGAACAGTACCGGTAATTAAGTAAGCTTCTTGGATTGGCTTCAGATGGTTTGAGAGTATTTGTGTATGTTTGAGACTCTTATTGTGAAGGATTGAAGGAGGTTCGGTGAGTTCTGCTGCTGCAGGAGTAATAAGTCTGGTTCAAGAAACTGTATTGGGTTATTTTGTAGTTTACACAATAACACCGGACCAATATCCCTCGGCTACAACTGTAAAATAAAAAAAAAAAACAAATACAGTGGTTCAGTCTGACTAAGACTGAAGCTGTTGTCATACTCCATGAGAAGTCACGAAATCAGCTCTCACTCATGTGGTTTGCGTGACACAAATTGCATCATTTTGTTCTTGTAGCAGCTTTTTGACACAAAGCCCGGGAGCTCGGATCCAAGTGTCTCATGGACGATGAAAGGCGTGTGTGAAAACAAACGGCTTGCAACCACGTGACTGCGAACCGACTTCCTGACGTCTTATGGCGTACGACGAAGCCTTTAGCCTCTGACCTACTCTTGAAACATCCTTTTTCTTAACAGTTCAACTTTATTTTGAAAATACTATTCAGCCTTTTTCCCCAAAAACACTTTAATCTTAAAACATACAAAGAAAAATCATCCATATGCACTCTCTTTTGATCAGAGTGGTCCTAATTCTGACATGAATCCATTTCCAAATATTTGGGTTTTTTTTTAGAACCACTGAGACCCAATCAATATTTCCTATAAAAAGAACATTAATTATTGCTGTAATATATCTAAGAAAGCACAACAACACAAACAAGAAACTTCTTTGGAGAATAAAGAAATTCATCTTTTAACATGTTGTTTATATAAAAAGCTTACGAGGAGGGTTCTTGTGAGCTCTGAAAGCTGCTGATTTACATTAATACCTTGCTGATAAGATGTGTACAAACCTGATTGGCCAGGCCGTGCAGCGGACCGGCCAGACCGTTCATGGCGGCGCTGAAGGACAAGTAGGGGTCAGACAGGGCGCTCCCCACGAGGTGACTGGTGTGGGCACTCACGTTGCCTCCTTCATGATCACTACAGTATTATTGGTAAAAACAAATAGAACTTATTAGACAATAATTACCAATCAAACACAGGAGCTTAGCATTTTCTTCTAAATCAATACAACCTACTTAAAACTACCAGAGTTGTGTGGTTTTTCTTTTGTTGTTACACAAATAAATTTCAGTACAAAGCAGTGGTGGAAACTGAAGAAATGTCTTGTTATAAACTGTATATGAGTAATAACGTGCATTTTGTGAACCAATATTTGACTAATCTCAATGTGACATAAATGAAGCAATTCTTTCACGTCACTACGTTGGTTCTGCTTTCAGAGAATATCCTGTTTGACTCAAAGCAGTATGGAAAAAAGGAGGGGTGACAAACACGGGGTTTAAAAAAAAGGAAACCAATATTTATAGTGTTGTACCAAAGTGGAGATGTTTTTAAAACTTACCAACTCCCAAACCTCTGAGCAGGTAAGTTATTTCAGGTGAATTTATGTTGTGTTAAGTGTTGTCAGTATTGTTTCTAGTTGTTTGCTTAATAATGCTTCAGATTTTAATTTTTAAACTAGTTATGATTATTTGAACTGACTGTGAAAGCTACAGCAATAATGCTCCTTGTAAAACTGAGGACGCTGTATTCCACCGTCATTCCTGCTTCAATTGAATCATTAATTATTAATCTATTACTCAAAAACCTCAAAAATACTTTAACTGCATTTACCAGGTAGGTCCATATATAAAAACCCAGTAAAACCCGACTTTAAACTATACATGACTCAAGTCAAAAACATTTTAGAGGCTCTGTTTAAGACGTGAAAAGCTAGTCTGTGGCGTCCGGCGGCCCGCTGTAAGCTGCACCTGTGGATGGTGAGGTAGAGTCTCATTAGCTCAGTGAACTGAGGCTCGCTGTAGCCCAGCATGTTGGTGAAGTTGTGGGACCAGTCCAGGTTGGAGTCGATGGCTCCAATGCTGCTGCCCTCGCGGTACAAGTTGCGGTAAATCTTAGCAGCAATGCAGGGCAACTTGGCGATCAAGTCCATGGAGTCTTCATAGACAAACTAAAATAAAAACAGTATAAAAGGATCAGTAAGAGTACATCTAACTAAAAGTTAAAAGCTACGCCAGCAGCTCTGTGAAGCTGAACGCTTTCTGCACAGCGTTCAAACGTAAACCAGATCATTCATTTCAGGGCTATTACTTTCAGTATCCAGTTCAACACCATTTCATCCATTAGTTCAGATACCTCTGTCCAACACCAAGCCATTATTTAACAGAACATGGCAGCAATCTCACCTCCCAGTACTTAGACTTGTGGACTCCCTCAGAGTAGGCCCGGGCAAAGCTGCTCTCGCTGTTCAGAGCTGTGATGGCAGCGCTGAACTGAGACATGGGGTGCAGGTTTGTGGGGAAATTATCCAACATGGTGACGACGTGAGAGGGGAGTGCTGCTCTCTTCGCCCACTCTTTGGACACCCAGTTTACCTAGGGAGGGAGAAAAAGTGTATACAATGTAAGGGAGTGACAAAGTATTTGGTTTGCAGCTCTTTCCAAGTCAAGCATTGAGCTGCTGACCTGACAATGTCTGTCTAAAAGGAAACAAATTTTCACCTTTGAGTCCACAGAGATGTGTTAAGGAGCAAAGGGTAAAAGGGGGTTAAAAGTCGGTGAAATGCCTCTATCAGCTAAAAGGAGGAAGCTATTCAGATAAAAGGATTATCTTCATAACACTATTCAAGGAGACAGCAACACAGTCTCAGCAGACTGCATCATGTGATCACTGTCTTCAGGTAGTGTCTCACCTGCTTGGGATGGTTGGTGACACAAAACTGCGGGAAAATTGCGGGAAAAAGGGCAAACTTTTCACTGCAGTCTCACTGAACTCTAGGTGTTTGTGACCAGGTGATAATAAAGACATTCTGAGCAGCCAGTTTCTGAAAATCACACCTTATTTCTGTGTTCTGTTAGCAAAACTGCACCCTTGGCCCCCTTTGTAATTTAATTAACTGAAGTACACTTTTGAAATGAAGAAAGGCAGGTTTGAACCAGTTTTCCAAATATATATATATATTTTTTTATCATAAGCGTAGTTTTTAGTCCTGGACATTTGCCTCAGATGTTTTCTGTCAGAGGAGAGCTCCTGATCTCTGAAGTACATCTTCATTAAACTATTAAGTGCTACTACTGGTGTTGTGCTTCCATAAATAACCATCACATCAACTAAAACTTTGTGTTATGGTGCTCACTAAATGTAGTCTCTCACTGAGCTGCAACTGCTGGGGACTAGATGGAGACAGTGTGAGAAAATGTTCAAATTTATACTTGGAATCACAGTGAATACTATCACTACAATATCAAATGTGTCATTCTTTTTAGAGTTTTGTCACTGAGTCTTGCATGGACAGGCATCTATCTGTATTAAACAGACACTTCAGGTTTCAGGTGAAAGAGGATTGTGGTTTTGAGTTTGTGATGTCAAATCACACAACTTTGAAATGCTTCTTTCATAAAAAGCAGCTTAAACCCGTTTCATTAGAATTGGTTCCTCTTTTTATCTGGTTGTCTACAATTACATTTCATTCTGAAGCAATTTGAGACGTGTGCAATGGAAAAGTGTAAAACTATATCATAAAACCTAGCATAAAAAGGTTATTATGTACTTGCTCATAACTAGAAATGTCCTTTGCGATATTTTGAATTTTCGAACACCAGCCTCCAGTGTGACAAAACACCTTCGCATTTATATTCAGCAAGGACAGTTAGAGCTACCAAAACAAGCAAGCATTTGCTTACTGACACTCTGGTGTATATTAACAATTTATTGCGAAGCCTCTCCTCTGCCACCCACCTGCTCTTCAGTTGGGATTTGTCCAGTGATCAGAAGCCAGAAGAGGCCTTCAGGCAGAGGCTCCTCACCTCCTGGAGCTTTAGGAAGCAACTTCTGACACTCGGGAATGCTGTAGCCCCTGAAGCGGATCCCCTGTGCATCAACGGAAAGATGAGGCAAAGTTAAACAAATCGTTTCATGTGGTAATCAAATACGATTTAGTTTTGTTTGTAAAATGCAAATAAATCAACACAGGCTCCAAGTCACCATGCTAGTGAAATGAGACAACACTAAAGACCTTTCCATGAGAAGTCACAAAGTCGGCTCTCATTCACACATTTGCATGATGAAAATTACGTATTTTTTGTTTGCAAAGCAGCTTCGCCCGCCCCTTTGTGACACAAAGCCCTGGCCAAACCTTTTCTCTCAGGGGTTTGCACCGAGTATCATGTGATTGGTCAGAAGTTGTTATGGGCGTGTTTATGCGTTTACACAGAAAAGCCAGTGAGGTTTAATGGAGTCATTTTGCTTCTTCTGCTTTGCTGGCAAGCAGCTGGAGGCTGTTAGAAAATACAGTCGTCTTTACAACTGTTCCAGCAAAAACTTAGAAACCTTTGAACATAAAAAGACCGCACAGACACAGGACGCTCTTTGTGGCTGTTGTGGCCAGGAGGAAGTGCGCCTCGGCTGGGCAGCATCGGGAAATGTTCTCTTCATTTGTTCATTATTGTTTACCGTCAATTTGCAAATGCCAAACGGCGTGTACTGTCTCAGTCAGTTTAACACATCTGGTTGCGGTAAGGGAAGCAAAAATCTGTACAAGGACAGGAGAGTTGAGTAGCCAGCAGGAAAAAAAACTGTTTTAACGCTGTAGGATGAGGGAGGAGCTTCTCAGGAGTTCTGATCCAAGTATCTCGCGGACGATGAAAGGTGTGTGAGAAAACGAACAGATCACAACCACGTGACTGCGAACCGACTTCTTATGGAGTCTGCTGGAGCCTTAACACTTTTCTACTGACAACTCTCACTTTTGGCCAAAAAACAAGGCAAGAGCCAACAAGGAAGCTGCTAGAAGTGTTCATATTATAAAAGCACTCACATGCAGACACTATAACAACACTTGTTCTTTGAACAGTCTCTACAGACCCCTGACAGATGAGATTCTCAGAGTAAAGGGAACTGCAATAAGAATCGATCAACTAATGGCATTTATAGTGATCCAAACTGTGATGAAACTCAACCCTTTGCTTTAGTAGCCATAACCAAGATGACACCACCAGTGTGCCATATGTCATTATGAGAGTAGCTTTAATACTCACCTCCTCAGGATCCAGCACTGAGGTTTCATATACCAGACCCTTCATCCCTCTCATACCTCCGTAGACCTATTAGAAAAACATGGGAACCAACGGGATTACACTCTGAAAGATAAATCGTTTTACTAACAGTCAATAAGTTGTGTTGCAGTAGTTGTAGTCAGTTATATTAAACTTACTGAACTTTTTGAAATCTCTGCAAGTCTTAAAATATCTCACTACGGTCTGGATGAAGACACCATTTTTGTAAAACAAACCGGTCTAAATCTGATCTGACAACAGCATCAGTTTCTTTACAATCCACATGGAAACCAACCATAAAACATTACTGCAGTGGCACAAATGTGTGTGTGAGCCCATTTGTGAGTGCATGAGATAAATAGTTTACAGCAGTTTTTGAGTGACTCAGCTGAAATGTTTCTGTTGGCAGGAATCAGTTCAGACTGTGGGAGAGATGGCCGCACAGTGACACCCGACAGTAAACAGGTCTGGGCAGGCCTAAATGGATTATGTGTAGCTACCATGCCACTTTTAATCTTGGTCGTGGTCAGTGGCCTAAATGCCCCATCCGCAGAGTCAAACACTGAATCAGAAACGGTTTCCCTTTTAAATGACATTTCTTCCTCACTGTATTCTACCCTCTGCACATATTTACTAAACATCTAGAGTTACTCACCATATCAACAGAAATCTGACCTATGTTGGTTTTGCCATACTGTTGTTTAAAGTTTTTGATCCTGGTCTGTTCTTTCGGAATAAGATCTGCCAAAATGTCCTTCAGGTTCTGTAAAAGGAAAACACACACACACAAAAAAAAAAAAGGTTAGCAGTGCCCTTAAATGCACATCTATTACTAAATTAAGACAGCCTTTTGATGTAGCCTGTAGTCAAACAGACTATATTTAAACATTTCTAAGAAATAAATTGATCTGTGCATGTATTGTGACAAAGGTCAGATTGTTCTGTTAAAACCTGAAAGACTGCAGTGGAAGAAAAGCTCTTACTGCAGCACACATTTATTCCTTTAATTTTAAAAGAAATGATGTGCACCAATCTGAAGCAGGTAAAAATATGTAAACCGAATTTGTCTACTTACTGTTGTTGCTGCGCTGGCATTTCTAGCAGCCACAAATAGGAGAGTGGCATTCTGTGAATTAGAAAATAGGAATTGGATTATAAGAGCAACACACAACTTAAAATAAAAACTTATATGTGAATTAAACACCCTTAAAGTACCTTAAAAGTTACAAATTGTTATGGTAAAACATTACTATGACTGACTATTCGTTCATGAGTGAAACTGAACGAACTTGTGGCATACAGAAAAATAAAATGAACAGATCATTTTAATTTTAGGTTTTAACGTTTAACATTGAGGGTTGACTTTAAAACAACCTGCAATGTAAGGTTGTTATCAAACCAAGCAATATAAACAGTAACTGCGCATATTGTTGATCCAATTCTTTTGTTCGTTTTAATCTTTGTTGCCCTGACAGGTGGACAATTTATATATATAAAAAAAACTACTTTGTATGGGTAAACAACTACTAGTGACAATAATTCCTATCATGATTCATTGTCCATACCCAGATAAAACCCATCTATTCACAAACTAAATATTTGTACTTTTTCCAAGGTTGAGATCTTCAGAGTTAAACAAAAATGGCTCCACTTCTATCAGACAGCACAGTGAGTAGAGATTTAACTATTAGTTTAAAAATATCTACTGGACATCCCAGGCTTTGCAGAAGTACTTGGTGTAAAAAGCTGTCTTTGGTGGTTATAATCGTTCTGTTGTTTTAAGTCTTAATAATGACATCCTGAGCAACAACAACAACAACAACAAAAAAAGACAAATTTACAAATTCATAGGCCATTTTAGCTAGTAAAACTCACTTAAGAAATTTAACATTCCTCTCAGGGAGAAACATATTTGCCTATAATTAACACTCCCCAGGCTAAGACTCGTTGGACCAGGGACAAAATGATGGAATGAGAGATTAAAAAGCTACGAGCACAAGTTGTGACTAAAAAAAAAGAAGCTGAGCCATTTCTTATTGAACACTTACACAGGATTCCTCTTTAAATGTTTCATTAGATGATGTTAGAGCCCGGCGGGTGAGGGGGAAATGAACTGAATAGGGTCAAACTAGGGGTCCCTGAAACAAAAGGTGGGTTTTTGCTCCCCTGCCCACTCTTTACACAGCTGAAGAGATTATGCACCAGTTTGGGGTTTTGCGTGTAAAAAGCACCAGTTCGACTCAGTCATTCTCACCAGCCTGAGATGAGGCAAGCAGATTTTAGTTCTTAATATTAACATCCTGAATTATGGCTAAAAAGAAAGACCTACAGATGCATTTATAGACCACTTCAGCAAGCATAGTCAGCCTCAACAACACGTATGTTTATAAGAAAACACACTAAACTCGATTGTCAGTGTCTAACATTGTCTATAGTTTACAAACAAAACACACAACTTTTGCTTATAAGTGAAACATTACTGCAAGCAAACAAACACACAAAGTGACCCAATGACGTTCTGAGGTGAGCAAATTATAATGGGACCATTTGGTAAATTCTAATTTTTTTTTAAATTCCTTTTTAAAAAAGGAATTATTGACACGTCGACATTACAAAAACTGAATGATACTGAATGACACAAGGCAGAAAAGCATAAAATAACTCAGTTTTATTTCACTTATACATAAAAGAGTCATTAAATATTATGTAACCTCATAACTCATGAGCTGAGAGAACAACTGATAAGAGAAAAAGTTAAACGTGTCAGAGGTCTGCATTACAAATATAATACACACCACTTCAAGCAAGGCAGGGAACCATTAGGTTATCTATTACAGAGGACCTTCTGGGAGGTTTCTGCAAATATTTTTACTGAAAGCAACATGCAGAAATGAGGGTCTGTACTGAAAGGTCAGTAGGCTGTAATCACAGGAAAGTTGCAGCCAGTGTGTGCACTTGGATCAGTGTCTGGCAGTATTACAGCTGACTTGCAAAACGCTGTGATAAAATTATAAATTACTTAGTTAACTATTAAAGAAATCCTCATTCTCAGATTAGCAGAACAGCAGGTCTTCCAGTTATAAGGAATGGTAGACTACTTCACATAAACACACCCTACAGCACTGTTTAAATATCTGATTCACACAATCATGTCTGTGTTTCCATCATATAGGATATTAGATACTTAGCTGAAAATTAATGTGAAGGTCAACAACTAGACAAAGAAAAAACCTGTGTTTTTGTTTTCTGTAGTCCAGTTTAAAGATGATTACATTGTTGTAAGCGGCTGAACACATTGGTAGTTAGCAAAAAACAAATAAAGAGAGCAGATCAACTCTTAAACTCGGGAGGTAACACAGTCTGGTCACCCTGGCTAAGGAAACATGTCCAAGATCATGGGACTGACACCAGGCCAGCTCAAAGCTAACATGGGCCAACAAGGAGCAAGTTACAAAATAAAACAACAAGAAACGCGTGGTGCAGCTAAAACACTAGACAATGTTTGAGCTGTAACCACCCACACATTGTTCCACCCGCATTTCGCAATGTGGCTGACAGGGCTGGGCTAGCTAATATTAACTACTAGTCTGCTAATACGTTGTTAGCTAGCTAGCTAGCTAGCCGAAAGTTAGCTTCAAGATAACGTCGGCAACTCTGACTTAAAAAAAATCCCATTAAGTTCGTTTCTAAAGTCTTACCTTTGAATTAAGAAGTTTAGGCGCTAGCCTGCTGACAGTCAGAAAGGACATTGTGTCTGTAATAAAGTGTTATTTCTACTTAAACTATACACCGACGGAAGCCACTGCCAACGCGCCGCGGAGCTGGTTGAAGGTGCCCCTCCAGAAGGGAGAAGGTTGAAGACGGATTGAGGCCTGCAGCCGTCCGCGGTAATGATTGGACGATGGGCCGGATCGTCGGAACATCGTAGAAGCATTTGATTGGTTAAAGGGAAACTGTGTGCATCCTGATTGGACGGGGCTTTCCTTGGCTCTGTGAGGAGGGTTTAAAATCGTTTTAGAACAGCCTTTATTAGCCCGCTCAGAATCCGCTCAGTCTGACCAGACGGTAACACAGGTAGCTGTGGACGCACGCGCCTCCGTGACCTTTGTCTGGCCTCGTCGTTGGGCGTCCCACCTGTGAGCAGGTGCACCTACAGGATGTGTGTGAAGTACCATGTATTTTAAATACTATGGATTTTGGTCACGAACTGCATTTTCAGCAAAAATACAGCTGACTGCCAAATGAAATAGCTAAAATTTGCAGAAGCTGAAACTGAAATATTACAGCTAAAAGAAGCAGAACATTAGCTAAAAGCTAAGTGTAACTAAACTCAAGCTAATAGTAGCAAAAAGCTAAAAGTAACAAAAGGCTAGCTAAAAGTAGCAAACAGTAGCTTGAAGTTAAAAGTAGCAAAAGGTTGGCTAAAAGCTAAAGTAGAAAAAGGCTAGCAAAATGTTCGCTAAAATAAAAGCATAAGGCTAAGTAAAATTAGCTTAAGGCTAGCTAAAAGCTTAATTAGAAGAAGGGTGGCTAAAAGTATCAAAAAGGCTTGCTAAAGGTCAGAAAGTAGTAAAAAGCTAGCTAGGTAAAAGTAATAAAATACTAACTAGTATGAAAATGCTCACAGAAACTACAACTAGCAAAAGGCTAGCTAAAAGCAGCAAAATGGTAGCTAAAATCTAAAAGTAGCATAAGACCAAGATTTCTAAGAGAGCAATCTTTATCTCAGTGTATTTCTATTAAGAAATAAAGTTATATGTTAAAAAGTATAAAAGTTACAAGAACCAAAAGTCAAGCACCAATTTCCTGAATGAGCTAAATGTTTTGAAATAGGTAATGCTAAAAAAAAACCTCACAAAGTATGCAGAAGTAGTTTGATTGCATAAAATGTATAGAAAAAATGTGGAGAAAAGTACATATAATTTGGCGTGACAGTATTTTCCTGTGCTCGTGCTCCAACGTGTCCTGATAGACTGCTGTGATAAAGAAATCATTTCCTCTGTAAAACCAAAACTTCCATCTTTTATTTTCAAGGACTGGGGAGGAAATACAAAAAGAAGAAAGTAGCTGGTTTCCTGAAGTCAGTCGCTCTTTTCAAACCTACTGCATGCACGTCTGATAGTCCGGCTGAACTGCAACACAATGCCTGAACGGTTTGTCCAAAGAAATGATTTAATTCTACAATACACGATAAATGCTGAAAATGCCACCATGTATCAAAACAGAAATATCACTTCCAAATACAGTACACAGGACACCGACAAGTTCTTGCAATCACTTTTGAATCGGAAAAGTGGTATAAATAGTTTCAGTTGCATCCCAGTTGCATATTCATTGTTAATAATCATACAATGCAAACAAACCTGCTGGATAAAATCCACAAAATGTAATTTGGCACATTGAGAATGATGCTTATGTTTCATTCAAGTTTTTGGAAGCCAGGAACACATTATGAAAATATTAAAATAGCTCAGTTCTTTTTTCTTTTTTCATTTACTGACTTCATGCAGGATTGAAGAGGCCACTGGCAAATAAAAAGAGTACCCTTAAAGTGTGAGATTAACATCTTATGCCTCGGAGCCGTCCTAAATATTTAATGCTGTAAATCTGACCTCATTCTGAAGAGACTCGTGTGCAGCTGATTTATGTCAAAATCCTGTTGGCAAACCTCAGGCAGTATTGCAGTCGATAAATGTGTTTGATGAGCTTTTTATTCAGTGGAATCGATACGTATTTTCGAAGTTTGCAAGCAGCATTCCCGGCTGTTGGCAGAGTTTGCCCCTCCCCCTTTTTTTCAGGGCAAAATTCGACACCTGGGAAAAGAAAATGCTCAAAATGCAAAGATCATGCAGCCATGACGACATGCATGTTTTTGAATCTTCGTAAACCTTTTTTTTCTTCTTTTTTGCTGAATCGGTGGCCGTCTAGTCTGCGTCATGTGAGGTGAATTTTGTAAACGAACCGGGCCTCTGACGTACAAGAAAAAAAACAGCAGAAGTAATTGTGCGCGACACTTTTATACAGCACGTCCGTTCGTCCGGAAGTTACAGGAGGTGATGTCATGGTTTTGGTCCCCACTCAGCTCTGCTCTTGTGCCTGGTAACCTGACCCGAGGTGATGCATAACACGGCGTGTGGGTCCTCTCCGAGAGTCCTTGCAGAACGAGTGAAACATGAGGGGGCGGGTCGATCAGTCATCTTCCTCCTCGTCCTCGTCATCCTCAGGGAGCTCTAGAAGGGCGCTGTGCTTCAGGCAGGTCTGGAGGTAGTTTGCCACTGTCCGCTGGAAGTGTTGCACGCTGTGGGGCTCTCGGAGGACGTGGCCCGCGTCCGGGTACAGCTGCAGGGAGTAGTTGGCCTCCGCCTTCACCAGCCGGCTCAGGAGCTCGGCACTGTGCTGGAAGTGGACCCTGGCTTTGGGCGACGAGACACACGGAACGTACGAGTTTGGATGCAAAGCTGCTGCAGAAATGTGCCTCTTAAATGACAAATGTGCCTAAAAAGAAGAAAAACTCACCATCCGCCGTTCCGTGTACAATCAGGAAGTTCTCGTCTTTTAGCTTGTTCACCTCTTCAAGGACAGAGGCAGTCTGAAAAACAAAAGAACAAAACTCTGGTTTATGAATCCTTTATTGGCCACGAGTCTGCCAGCTTAAACAAACCTGCAACAAGAACCCAGCTGACACAGACAATGTTCAGTTTTTGTTTTAAAACAGAAATTTTAAGCTGTATCACTATTTTTGGAGTGGTTTGCCCAGCTGAACTGCAGTGAATGTTATGTACAGAAGTTCATTAAAGCAGTTCTCATTAAGTGTACCATGAACACAGGAGCTCTTTGAGCCATTTCTGAGCAGTTTACTGCAACGATGAAGCCAATAGGGCCACATCATCTGCAAAAAGCAGAAATGCAATCCTAAGGTCACCAAAACGGATCGCCTCTACACCTTGGCTACGCCTAGAAATTCTGTCCGTAAAGGTTATGAACAGAATCTGTGACAAAGGGCAACCTTGGCGGAGTCCAACTCTCACCGGAAACGAGCCCGACTTACTGCCAGCAATGAAGAACCAAGCTCTGGTTTTATGTGATTAATCTTGCAGCTGAACATAAATCCACTGACAACCGAATATTTCACAGGGCGCCTCGGACTCTCACCGAGTAAGCATGCTCCTCTTTCGCCGGAAGGCCAAGATACCTTTCTGAAAAGGCAGCGCCTAAAAGAAAGAAGAAAAAAAAAAAAAACAGAGTGTAAAAGATAACTTTAATTTCCCAAACGCATCTGAGTTTTACGCCCAGTTTATGGTGACTTTATGCAAATATTTAGTGGCGGGATCCCAACTCACTATAAAGCCTGAAGTCGGTTATTGGTGCCACAGCTGCCGCGCACTGAAAGAGCTTCTCTGTGGCAGCCAGCATTTTGAGAGATAGATAGCCGCCAAATGCCTGTCGTGGGAAACAAAGAGGGTTAAAGGCGCCGCAGCTTCGATAAGTTCAACTTCGATAAGTTAAAAGAAAATTTCTGTGGAAACGTTAAAAACAACATCTTCCCTGGAGATAGCTCGTTGAACGACCTCAGTTTTGGTGACATAGTGTTTAATTTTTCACCAAGCTCAACAAGCTAACGGCTAATCTGATCCAGACCGGAGGGGATCATTTCCGTCTCGAAACAACTTTAATCTTCAACCGTTTTCATCGGCGGTTCATGCAAACATTGGTCATCAGTTTCAAATTACACGTAGAAGTTTGATCTTTCTGCCTGAAGTGCTTCAGGTTGCATCAGAGTGGCTAATGCTAGCTGCTGCTGCTACGCGTGTGTGCAAATAACCATAGGAATCTATTTAACTAACACTATAATGCGAAGTCAAAAGCAATGTAAAGGTTTGTAAAATTGATTTCCCATGAACCATTATGACAAATTGTGAGTTTGCAGCTAATCTGTGAGGGTAAGACCGCACCACGGCCAGCTGTTAGCTCAGTTAATCGTAAGTCGTTTACATTTCTCCAAATATGAGCTCATTCAGAGAGCTGCTGAAGGTGTTAGGAGTTCCTAACCTTTCCACAGAGCCTTACTTCAAAAGATCTGAACAACGGGTAAAGTGTTTGACGCTGTCCCAACCTTTCCATAGAGAGCTATCCGTCGGTCGTCGATGTAAGGCAGCCGCATCAGCAACCTGCGGAGTCACAGGAGCTCTTTAGCGACACGCGTGCAAGACAAGCAGCGGCGTACGACTGTCTGACCGTACTGACTCTATGACGCCCAGGTAGTCTTTGACTCTCAGCGAGCCCAGCTTCCGTGGGTCGACGGCGACGGCCCTCTGTCCGCGCCCGACCCCGCTGCGGCCGTCCACCCAGGCCAGGGCCACGCTGTGCGCACTGCAGAGGACCTGGGGCCAGTCCAGGGCGAACTCCTCGGTCGCCGACTGGCTCCCGGGGGTGCCGTCGCTGAGGCGCGGGGAACAAACACGCAGGCGTGGTGACAGAAACATCAAGTTCACATGAGTCGGCTAACTGTGATTCACGACCTGTGACTCGTAGGTGTGGTCTGTTTTTGAAACATGTGAGAGTTATAGGTTTTAGCGGTGTTTTCGTCTGCCTGTTCGGTGACACTTACACAATGACAAGGAGCGGGAGCAGGTTGGCCTCGTAGCCCTGAGGCAGACAAAGCTTCAGCTGCAGATCTATTGGAAGCAAACATATGAGGCTGATGTTCTCGCTTTTCAAGTCTCACATTCTTGCCGCTGATAGAATCTCGGTTTTTAGAGAAAAACGCTGACGGGCAATCTCAGAACACGACTTAGACTCAACCGTGACAGGATACAAAATAAACAGAATTAAAAAAAAAAAATACAGCGTGGTGCTGGTTGTGTCGTACCGTGGTTGTCTGCCTGGATGGTCATGAACCGAGTCTCGGGGAGCTTCTTCTCCTCCAGAGCTTTAGCCAGAGGCCCGTTGTCCTCCAGGATGACATATCCTACACGGGATGCGTTCAGGAAACACCACAGCTTTATTCACAACACCAACACAGACAGGATTAAACTCTCATTATGACCACGCTGACAGCTCTAGCCGAGAGCCACAGACAGGTGGCAGTGTTGACGTTTAAAGGAATAAATCACGTCCAATTGGGCTGTTCCTAAACATCGCCCTCTGCAGGCTGCGCGCTGAAACTGCAGACAGCCTGAGCACTAAACACACATGCAGTGTGTAACGCTCACTGGAGGGGTCCTTCGTGTTGTGGACCGTCACTTTAGGGACTCCCGGGCCTGGGGGGGGGGTAAAAATAAGAACACTGTCAGACTGAGCGAGCAGCGTGACACCGTCCTGATGAAGCACCGCTCAGCGTGGGGGACTTACCCAAACAGTAGAGGGTGAAGTGAGTCTGGTTGGGGCTGAAAACGGCCTTGAAGAAGCCACATCCCTCGATGAGGTCACATGAGATGCACTGGTGCTGAAACACTCCTTTCAGGTCCACACTTTGGGAGCACAAAACAAGAAAGGTTACTGAGAATAATGTACATAAAAAAACAAAACAATACCAATTCTGAAACAGAATAGATCTTCCGTCAAGTTGATGAAGGCTAGCCATGAAAACGAGCCACTTCTTAAAGTCCGAACAATATCTATGTAAGCTGAAACAGATCAGGAAAAAAGGCAAGGTTGTGCGAGTGTCTGTTAGCAAAATATCTCATGAACCAGTGGACAAATTCTAACGAAACTCTCAGGAAGTAATGGCTGGATGGACTTCTACAGCTGATTAGCTTTCGGAGTCAACTTGAGTCCACATGGCCGCCGCAGCTGATCAATATCAGCAAACAGATAAGTGGCCACAAGTCAGTGAATTCTACAAGCCGTGAACTCAGATTTGGCGTGATCGTAGCTGAGAGGTATCCCCAGCACATATTTTTAACGTTGGCAAATTGTGCGAGGTCGTTCCTTAAAACTTTGGTACTGCCTGTTGGGGTCAACCACGTCTGTCTGTTAGCAAAATATTCCACAAACCACAAGACGGATTTCTACTAAACTCTTAGAAAGTCATCACTGGGTGTGCATCTACAACTGATTAACTTTTGTAATCAATCTGATTCAAGATGGCTGCCACAGTTAATTGAATTTAGCAAGTATAAAAATAGCAGTCTTTTATAGCTACTGAGGTAAAATTTGTTGTGGTAGTAACTGAAAGTCACCCCCAACACATACTCTTATTGCTAACAGATTGGGCATGGTCTTTGCTTAAACCCCTTGCAATAACTGTCGGAATAAATCCTGTCTGTTAGCAAAATATTTCATATACCACTGAACAAATTTTAATAAAACTCTCTGAAATTAATCATTGGATGTACATCTACAGCTGATTAACTTTTGGAATCAATCTGATTCAAGATGTCCACCACAGCTAATCAAATTTGGCAAACACATATGGCTATAACTCGGTCGCTTTTACAGAAACGGAACTAAATCTTGGTGTGGTAGTAGCTGAGAGTCATGCCCAACACAGACTCTAAACACGAACAGATTGTGCAAGCTCGTTGTTTAAAACTTTGGCACGTAAGGTGGTGGGCGATGTGCATCCCTTAAAGAAATGCCAGCTTCATTCAATTAGAGGAGTATTAAAACTATATTTTAAAACTATTTGAAATCCAATTTATGGATTTAAATGTACTGCCAACCCTGCTTGATGGCAAATCAAGAAATAATCCCAAATCCTAATCTAATCTGTTTTTACTTCTTCTAGTTGTCACCGGTCAAAATGACCATTCAGATATAGAACTGTTGGATTCAGATATTAGGTGCAGACATTTTGTCACTTTTGCATTTGTTTCCATTTTTATTTCTACTGTGTCTATAAATAATGTCTATGGAAGGAAAAATCACTCCAGTTTGACTTAAATCCCAGTAAACACAGCATTTGTGACCCGAATGATGAGATTTATAACAAAATAATCACATTTTCCCAAATGATTTGCAGGGATTTGCCTGTCAGAGTTCCAATAAGAAGAGGGCAGTTTTAACTCTTGAAGACGCGTCACTGGGGATGTCCATCTCCTCTGGAACTGAATGATTTAGCACGTCAGAAAGACGGAAAGAGTTCCCCATCATTCCGTACCTGTACAGGTGTCGGCTCTGCCTGGATTCCTCTGCGCTCAGGAAATAGCTGATGGCGAGACACAGACACACACCACGTTACTCAGACACTAACGTCGTCCTTTAATGTGAAACATCTAACACGCGTCAGTTTCCTGTTCACATCCTTCGGCCCTTTTTCTAACGAGCTCCGGTTACATCGGAGAGCGCCTCGCTACGTCAGTCACGTTGAGTTTTCCCTGCTGTACCAGAGTCTAGATTTACAGCGGGGCTGTCTTTGCCCGCTTCACGTGGGATTTATGCCCCCCTGCAAGATGAAGGCAGGTTTAGGTAACAATCTGCTCTTCCTGACTAATCCTAAAGTTGACCTTTGACCTCTTTAGAGTCATTGCTTTCGATTTACAGCAGGCGGTGATGGTCTTAGGAACGAAAACGACCCGGAGCTCTGCCCTCGCCGCCTGCGGCTGTGAGATTCTGATGGGAGGGGGGGGTTGGATGGCGGGGATGGCTCTCCACGCTCCGTGGCGCTCACATACATTTTCCCGGCCGTCTCGTCCAAGGCGCAGAGCGAGGCGACGTCCCAGCTCCCCGACGTGAAGAAGCGAGGAGGGACGGAGGGGATGGCGGGCTGCGTTACACAGAGACACAGAGACGGAGAGCGTGAAACACACACACACACACACACACACACACGAGTAAAAATAGGTACAGCGCTACAGCAAGTTCCTGTCAGAGGGTGGCAACCAGAAGGAAAAGGTTGAGAGATTTAATCAAGACACTGGTGGTTCAGGGTGAAAAGGATAATTTTAAATTAGATATCTATGTTTTATATAACAGAGAGACAGCAAAAAAAGAAAAAAAATGGATGTGGGATGATCCAACTGACGCCACACAGGTATTTTTGATTTAAAGAAAAAAAAAATCTCATCATTCCTCCTTTTTCCTTAAAGAGCATCCCATTTAAAAAAAAAAAACAGTTTGCGCAGCATAAGCTGATCAGATCAGGATTATGACCACCTTTGAGTAATAATCAATTAACAATATCTTTAAAAATACTAAAAAGTAAGAAAAGCCATTTTTGTTTTTTGTTCAAATATTTCAATCATATCATCTGAGTTTCAGTGCCAACCCCTCCCCCCGAACATCCCATCACTGACGGCACCATGATCACCCAGGGGTGACAAACACACCTGTTATCTGGAAACAGAGAAGCTAAAAAGGGTAAAAGATTATTTCCAACCATTTCTGCACTTTATGTTGTTTTCAGGAGGCTTCGGATGAGGTCGGAGCAAAGAAGGAGAAACTGGAGATTACTGTCAGAGTATAGCATCTTCACACTGAATCAGACAGTGACTCTGTGTACCTTTTTGGTTTCTTGGGCTCCATTTCTACCATCTATATACGGGTTTATTATAAAGTTACAGCAGATCTTTCTACACTGCTCTGGCTTTATCATGTTTAAACTGCAAACTTCTTTTTCTTTCAGCTGTTCCCCTTTCAGGGCATCTTCCTCTGTCTAACTCTGTCTTCTGCGTCCTCTGTCCTCACTCCAACTACCTCCATGTCCTCTCTAACTAACT
The DNA here is from genome assembly GCF_001649575.2 of Kryptolebias marmoratus. Classification (NCBI taxonomy): domain Eukaryota; kingdom Metazoa; phylum Chordata; class Actinopteri; order Cyprinodontiformes; family Rivulidae; genus Kryptolebias; species Kryptolebias marmoratus. Next base: position 8,090,484 of record NC_051437.1, on the reverse strand, counting down.
GTGTCCATATATCTCATTTTTGTCTCTAACCTCCTTCTACCAATATACCCACTGTCCCTCCTCTGCACATGTCCAAACCATCTCTAACTTTATCTCCCAGTCCTTCAACCTGTGCTCTACCTCTGATGTCCTCATTCCTAATCCTGTCCATCCTTGTCCCTCCCAAGGAGAACCTCAACATCTTCAGCTCTGTCACTTCCAGTTCTGTCTCCTGTATTTTTGTCCGTCCCACTGTCTCCAAACCAAACAACATGGCTGCTCTCACCACTGTCTGTAAACCTTCCCTTTGACCTTTGCTGCCACCCTTTTGTCACAAATCTGCCTGGACTCTCTTCTTCACCTCTTTACCACACTCCCTGTTTTCCTGGACAGTGGACCCTAAGTCCTTGAAGTCCTGCCCCTTTGTGACCTCTGACCTCCTTGTAGTCTCTCTGCTCCACCTGCCTCCCTCTCATTCACACACATGGACTCTGTCTTTCTGACTTTCATCCCTCGTCTTTTAAGTGGATATGTAAACTGCAAACACTATCTTAAAAAAGGAAAAAAAACTCTGATTACAGGTTTCCCACTTTTTAAAAAGCTGTTCTATCACCTGAGTAACATCTATCTGTGAAGCCTCGAGTGTGTGATCAGACGTGTGTGTGTGTGTGTGTGTGTGTGTGTGTGTGTGTGTAAGTCAGTAACTCAAAAGCCAAAGACTCAAAACTTGTAACAAATGAAGTAAAAGCTCATTTTTAAGAACTATGCTCATAGTGAAATACACTGAGAATGGTTGAGATTTTTTTTTTTTAGATCTTTAGATTTTTATCTTTTTTGAAAAGGGGATAGTATGGGAACAAAAAGATTTTTTTTCTAAATTTTTTCCTATTTTTTGTTTTTTGGTCCACACTTCTTCAGACCTGGAAAATGCTAAAATCCAATTTCCTGCATTTTGGAACCCCCCCTTTTTGAAACTGACGGCTTTAAATGTGTGCAAAGTATTCATGAATTTAGAAAATCACCCATATATGTGTTAAGGGGTTGTAGAAATCAGGGTTTGAGGTAAAATTCTTGAATTTCTCATCAGGATGACGCTCTAAAATGCGCATTCAACATCACAAAGGAATGGTTTAAAAAATAAAAAGATAAAATTGGACTAATAAAAAGAGGCCTGAGCAGAATCTAAACAGAGAAAAATAAAACCTTATTGACTCACAGCAAAAATGCATCAAACTTTTACTTAACTTTAAAAAAAAAAACTTTAGAGCTTCTCTTCTTTAACCATCTCTCTGTTTAATCTTATTAAATCCACTGTTTAAAAATCATTGGGTTATAATCAATACCTTTAAATATTATTTTAGAATACTGAATAATTAATGGTTTCATTAGCGTTTTTTTTTTCCTGCAAGTATTTTAAAATTTCGTACACACCCGTACACATAGTTCTGACCGGCTGTAATACTGACATGAGCTGAACTCCTCCAGAAAAGGATCAGAATTTTTCTAAGAAAAAACAAGTCTGGAGACGATCATTAGGTTTGAAGCAATTATTTATATGATCAAAAAAGAAGAAAGTTCACCCTCTGTCAGTTCTAGGGTTTTATCTGTCAGGAAATAATAACAACGAGGTTTAAAATGATTCAAATTGAACCTTAAGTAAACAAAAACACACAACAAAATGTCCACCGTGTCATTATTATTCAACAAAAACAGAGAAAATGAAAAAATCAAAGGTGTGGGCAAAACTAGGTCTACCTCATGATTCAGCAGCTTGTAGAACCTCTTCAGGCAGAAATACATCGAAGTAGCTGTTTTCTTCACTATATGACCTTATCAGACAGTTCTGGATTCATTTTGGCCCATTCTTTTTTACAACGTTGCTTCAGTTGATTGAGGTTTGCAGCCATTACTGTATTTTCCGCACTACAGGGCGCACTGGATTATAAGACTCGCTGTCAATGAATGGTCTATTTTCAAACTTTTGTCATACATAAGGCACACCGGACTATAAGGCGCCTCGTCGTGCACCTCCTAATTTTTGTAACTTGGCTTGGACCGTGCACGCCATCGCGCTCTGTTTAAAATGAACGATTTCAGTGCTGTTCAAAACTCACGGAAGAATACTGTGCCAACGTAAGCGTCAAGTATAAACGCCTCCAACGCTCGCTCAGGTCCGTGCACGGAGCCCTGCTCGACTATAACTGAGCCTTAATGCTGCAAGCGGCGCAGCTTTGTAGTTCACCAAAGTCGTACTAAAACATTACGACTTCTTACATATATAAGGCACTCTGGATTATAAGGCGCACTGTTGCTTTTTGAGAAAACTGAAGGCTTTTTAGTGCGCCTTATAGTCCGGAAAACACGGTAGCTTCTGCTGAGCTCTCTTCAGGCCCCACCACAGCATGTCGGTCAGGCTGAGGCCTGGACTCTGACTGGACTGCTGCAGTCATTCTGTTGCAGATTCGTTTCTGTGTTTGGATGTGATCTGAGTCGAGAATCCTTTAATCTATGGAGGAGTTCACGATCGACTCAACGACTGCCCCATCACTCCTCCACCACCATGTCTGACAGCTGGTCTGAGGTGTTTGAGCTGACACGTCTCATGTGTCCAAAGAACATTGGTCCAGGAGTCTTGTGGTTCATTCAGATGAAACTTTGTAAGCCTAAGTCATGCTGCCGTGTTGTTTTTAGAGATAAGAGGCTTTCTGCTGCAACCTTTCCAAGAAAGTCATACTTGTTTGGTCTTTTTCTCGCTGTCCTGTCAAACCTTAACCTTTGACCTGCTAGCTGAAGCCTGTAGAGTCTGAGATGGAGCTCCTGGGTGTTTTTCATTTTTTTGTCATTTCTCTGAGCATCGCCCGGTCTGACCTTGGGTGTGAAGTTGCTGGGATGCCCACTTCTGGGAAGATTGGCAGCTGTTTTAAATGTTTTCCACCTATTTGGAAATGACCTTTAACCGTTATCAGACTGATGGGCAGCAACAGCTGCTTCTCTAAGATCATTGCTGATGTCTTTCCGCCTTGGCGTTGTGTTAACACACACCTGTATGCAGAGCAGCAAACTGACAAAACTCCTGCTTCTACAGAGGCGCTCACACTGATGATGATCAGGTCATCAATACATCTGATCAGCAGCACCTGCATAAGTTTTCCACACACAGCTCCCCACCCAGCTTCTAGGCTCCGTAATTACAGTTTAACGAGACACCCCATAGTTGGAGGGTTATCGCTTTTGTCTAAAAAAACACTTAAAAAAACAGTAAAATAAATAAACTGACCTGAGCTGAAAGTCCAGCGATGTGGTGAAACTCTCCACGAGCGCCTTGCTTTGCAGGCAGTATGGTGTAAAAAACGGAGCCGTCCGACGTGAACAGCGGCACCTCCTGTCGACACAAAGCGCTCGGTTCAAAGGCAGGCGGCGGCGACCGAGGTGACGCGCTTCAGAAAGCACGAGTGGCACCTACCTGCCGCTGGTTCTGCATGATGTCCATGGTCATTTTGTGCTTCTGTGACGCAGGCAAAAAAGGAGTAACACGTCATCAACGCTTACGGTGACTTTGACTAACAAGTTTTAATCAAATTCATTGTTGCTTTTTAATGATTTAAAACTGCATCGACATGAAGCGAATAACTGCAGAGTTTCCCCAAAATAATAAGAAGCGGCGAGGTACATCACTAACAGTTCTTTTCATGCAGCGAATGACCTCTAATATTAATCAGCCAGTGCAAATTTGGGAGCCTCAAAAAAAAAAAAATCAATTTTGACTCCCACGGCTGCGTGAATGATATAAAATTCTATTAAGGCTGCAAATTGCAGGAGGAGCCTTTCAGATTACTAATGTGGAACGGGCGACCGAGGCTCACCTCCAAACATGCCCCCGTGGTGGCCTCGCACACGCAGAGCACTGATTGGTTCTGGGCCCGGTTGAGCCAGCGCACTGCCAGCCTGGTGCTGCTGATCCAGGTCACCATGGAGATGTAGCTTTCTCTGGGGGGAGAAAGAAACAATGCAGAAAGTGGAACGTGGGAATAGCAACCGACAGCTGTGTACGGGGAATACTAAAAAAAAGAAAAAAAAAAGTTTTAAAAAAGCAGCAGGTGACAGCGAGTGGTATGTGCAAATGAGTAAGTGCCTCTGACAGGTGCTGTCGGAGCTCATTGAGGTTTATTCTATATTCCCGGAGATGTACCTGGCTCTGAGGGAGTCGGGAGGCAGCATCTCCAGAGTGTGAGCTGGACCGTACAGGTTCACTACGAACAGGCCGACTGATGGGATACCAGAGCCGGCCTGTCAGCACATGGAAGGGGGGGGGAAATAATAATAATTAGCCAATAAACAATGTTTAGAGCAAACTCTGACAAATCTGTTTAGAGCAACTCGCTGCTCCCACTGCAGACACCATCACTCCTTCCCCAGGTCTTACATAGCTGAACATCCTAACAATCATTTTCAAGTTGAATCTACGATAAAGGTAGCATCTTTTAATGGTAACTGTTCGGGTGTTTTTCATAACAGACACTCTCGCTTATTTTATAAGCACTGAAACTGTCATTGGTTATATTTGCTACCAAAAGAAGAAACCTCTTCTCGAGCCTTTCTGGGTTTACAAATCTGACTTTGGACATTTGGGACAAGTTTAGCAACTATGAAACAAATAAAGAGTTTAACTGTGATATTACATTTCACCTCAGATTCACTGTGGGCAACGAGGTTAGGTTTCTCCTGTGGATCACACAAGCACATAAACGCTAACAAACACAGACTGTGATAAAAACGACAAGCAGAGCAGCTGAAGCGAGGTAGCCGTGAACTGGAGGTAGTTACAGAAGAGGCCACGTTTCAAACGATGAAACGAAAAAGAAATGAGACGAGAGACATTCAGTGTGAGCTCTGAGAGCTGAGTGACTTGTTCACTGAATGGGTGAAGTTCAACTAAGCAGAACAGAAGCTTAAACTACCTGCTAAAATATGCAAAACCGTGGCTAAAAGCTAAAATGAAAAAGAAAACAGGAGCTAAAAGCTAAGTGTAGTTAAACTGTAGCTAAAAGCCAGAATTACCAATATTGTGGCTAAAAGTTAAAATGAGCACAAATGTTGCAAAATCATAAATAAAACATAAAATCAACAAATCCATGGCTAAAAGCTAAAATGAGCAGAAGAAGACAAAATAGATCTCGTATGCTCCTAAAGAATAATGTTTCTGAAGGAACTGAAGATGTATTTATGTGGTGAAAATGTTTGTAAATAAAGTTAAATAATTCAAATAGTGTAAAGTTCACAAATATTAAAAGTCGTAGCGCACTACTCCCCATACAGCTGAACATTTTGATATTTAAATAGTCAAAACAGCACAAATTGTGCTAAAGTAGTTTGTTTGTGAAACTCTCCACAGGAAAACAAGCCTGAATGCTGATTCAGCACAAAAACTGCACATTCCCTAAAAGCTGCACCTCATCCATTATCCCACAGAAGACGGATCATATTGAACATAAGAAAAGTCACTTAGTCGAGGTCAGATCTTGAGTTTTAAGGGCCTCCCGGAGGGCTGACGGCGTGAAAAGATGGTGTCCAGGGCGTGCTCGGTCTTGGTGGCGAAGGCTGGACGCCAGCGATTTTCTGTGCCGCTGCTTTCCCTCCCTGCAGGGCCTTTTCCTGTCAGCTGCCGAGCAGCAAACAAACCTCACACACCGGCACGCCGCGAGTCAGGATGCTTTTCAGCACAGCAGTGGCAGAAAGATACAAGCAGCCGATGGGATAAATCAAGTTTTTTGTTTTTTTTTTTGAAGGAAATACAGGTGCTGCTGTGCTTTTCTCACGAGGGCCGTGATGTTTCCGTGTGAGGTCCTCTGTGATGCGCTGGATGTGCCACGGATTACCAGCCGAGATGAGAGGCACGCAGCCACGAGCTAAATGCTTAGAAAACATTTGTTTAGCATATTAAAGTAAACAAACATGATTGAAAAAGTGTGACAGTTTGAATTCAACTACATACAATGCTTCAGGACTGTTGTTTCTTTGTTTTCCTCATCTGTTGTTCATTTATTTAGCCTGTTTATTTCAGAAAACTATTAAAAATCATCTATTTCTTTTTCCTCTCTAAATTAAATTTCCGTGTTCCGTTTGTTGCTGTAGATTGTTGTTTCGCCTTTTGCATATCCTCAAGGGATAAAGAAAAATCAATTTGTAGATACATATGTTTACCTCTGTCTCTGTATATTCTGACTTAATCCCATTTACACAACAAACTACAATTAAACACATCCTTTAACTCATAACTACTGATGCACCAGTGTGTTGTTTTTATTACATAAAGCTGAAGTTTGAGTTGTAACTCATTCAGGTTTGACGAGTTAAACTTTAAGTTTTAAGTACATAGTTCAGATATATTTAGTAGACGTGATTTGTTTGTGAATTGCTGAGATTCATTCCTTGACGCCACACATGCTGGGAGTCTTTGGTCACCGGTCCCGATCGATCCTATTTAAAAATTCACAGCCTCTAACGTTGACAGGAGCTTCTCCTTTGCTTGGTTAAGCTTAGAATTCCTTAGTTTACACCTGGGAAGTTAAAGAAATACACTTTCTATACCACGTCGCCTCGGCTATTTAGTGTGGCAGGTTCCTCTGTTTCCATCCATCCGTCTTCTACAGCTTATCTGTGGTCGGGTCGCGGGGGCAACAGGTCCAGGAGGGAAACCCAGACCTCCCTCTCCCCAGCAACACTCTCCAGCTCTTCCAAGGCGTTCATAGACCAGAGAGGAGACAGAATCCCTCCTGAAGTCTCTTCCCAGTGGGACATGCCTGAAAAACCTCCAAAAGGAGGCGTCCAGAAATCATCAGAATCTTCCGGATGGCGGCGCTCCCGGCCACCGTACGAAGGAAGCTCTTTCAGCTGCTTGTATCCGGGCTCTCGCTCTTTCTGTCATGATCCAAACCTCCTGACCACAGGTGAAGTTTAGAACGTAGACGGGTCAGTAAATCGAGAGTTTTGCCTTTTGACTCAACTCTTTCTTCACCACGACCGACCGGAGCAACGCCCTCATTACTGCAGACGGGGCCCCGATCCGTCGATCCATCTCCCGCTCCATCCTACCATCACTCGTGAACAAGACTCCCAGAGTTCCTCCGTTTGTCTCCTGAAATGATTGATTCTCTCCTTTGGGTTGTTTGGTGCCAGGTTACACATGAAGCAGCTGTCAGTCTGCAGACTTTTCATCCTGGGTGACTTAGTAGGTATTGATTGATTAAAAAAGCTCATTAAGCCAGTTTAAAAACTTAATTCTACAACACTATAAAAGATGTATTTTACTTTAAAATACTAGTTTTACTAATACTAATCTTTTCCAAAACATAAAAGGTTCCTTGAGTCCAAGGTTTTTTCTTTTCATTTCCTTTGAGGTCTTAAGTCTTGTGAATAATCGTGGAATTAGTTCACTGAAACAAGAAAACTCACTCGGCATTCGTCTTCACCACTCAGTCAGAGCTGCAGGGCTGTCTGTACTACACACACACACACACACACACACAGAGCAGAGAACAGAGGACTTCAGCTGCTGCCACTCAAAGAGTAGGTGCCCTTTTCCTCTAGGCGATCAACTTTCATCTGATTAGAACTGAACGACCTTGTTGAAGGTCTGTATGAACCCAATAACTTGGTTGCTATAAGAAAAAGGCACCTCACTACGGAAACACACACAGGAGAAGCCTGCTGTAAGAAAACATGGACTCCAAGCACCATCCTGAGAGTATCCAGTATTTTGTAAAAGTACTTCCTTCTGACCCGTGCCTTTTTTGGGGGTGGTAATAAAGGCTCTTGTTGCTTCCTGTTGCTGCTGTCTAAGATCATGATAACCGCCTCAGACGTCCGTCATCTCAGTGGGAAATGCTCTGCAGGTAAAATTAATAACAACTGCGTGTGAAGCTGAAGCTGCCTGTGTTTCACCAACTTCAAATGAAAAGATCATAAAGTTTTGCAAAGACTCCCTGCAGCTGCTCCAATCAGCCTGAGTTAATATTTCATTTGGAGCAACATCTGAAATCGCTCTAAAAAAAAACAACCCAAAAACCTTTTTAATACTCCCAGCATTCAAAGCTGCGTTTAGTGCCGAAACTGTGAGCTTTGCTCCAGACAAGTTTTACGAGCAGTAAACGGCAGCATTGTCCACATGCTGACAACAGCACTGTCCCGAACGTATAAAAGATAAAAGCCTGAACGTGGGTCTCGGCGCAGTATATTTACCTTCGGGTAGGGGAAGATCACATTGGAGGGGTAGAGGCCGCCTAAGAAGTGAGGTATTTCCATCACGGGTGTAGCAGAGTTGTTGATGCAGAGGTACGCGAGCCTGGCGCCGTCCAGGGACCACCAGTGGGCAGCATATGTCAAAAGCACCTCCTCTGGTTTTCAATGCAGAAGTTGTTTTTTTTTAATTGTAAGCCTGCTTTTACTGCTCACCGTTGCCGACCGGAGCGGATCCTACCTTCGTAAATCCAGTCGGACAGTCCGTTCGCCACGTTCTGCTCCTGGTTGGTGGACGTGAGGCGCAGGGCTTTGCCTGTCACGCTGGGCTTGTAGTAGATGTCTCCGTCAAACACGTACGCCTGGCACATCGAGACAGACGTTACCGATCCATTGTCGACGACAGCGAGGTCGCGGGCTTCACAGCTGGCTGCCCGATTTAAGCGGCGAACGCCATCCAAGTGCGAATGAATCATTGGCCAGCGCGCACGCTGCTGAGAGCCAATACATCTCCACTTGCCAGTTAATATGGTGCAGATGAGCACCGACATGGCAGCAGAAGCCAATTACATTACAGCAGTGGCAGATGAATAATATTATTGGTATAAAACAATCCTGTTAAAGTGACACAGCCACTGCAGATGGAGTTTATTGCTGAACTGACTTTGCTGGGATGGAGTTTTTACAATGAAAATTGTGCCAAATAGAGAATGCTTTGGTACGTAGGTAAATAAAAGTCCTAACCATGTTAGCTGATGACGATGACAACATGATATTCTGCTAAATAAGTGACCGGTTTGCTCACCAGCTGGTTCCCCTGAGGTCCCCAGGAGGCGTACTGCAGCTCGGTCTTCGTCCTTTCAGGAGGGCGAAGCTCCAGCAGATCCCTGGAACACACACACACACACACAAAGCGTCAGACACAACCCCCCCCCAACCCGATCGGAGACCAGTGTCCCGCCTGGAGCCCTCCGGAGTCTGTCCATAGCCCCGCTGTTGGAAAAGCAACTGTGGTGACGAGACGAAAAGAGCAAGATGCAGAGAGGGAAGACGGAGAACGGGTTGGCTCATGCAGGAGTGCAACGTTTCTGGTTTTCCGCAGTTACATCCCTCTCAGGCAGACAGAATCCCACCAAGTCACACTCGGACACTGATCGATGCTGCGGCGGGTCATCCAGACATCCTTCCCCAAATCATTTCCTGGACGCTAAATAACCCAAAGTCACCACAGATGCATATTTTTTTTTTTTTCTATTCCACTGATAATGCTTAAAATGAATCTCAGGCAGTGACACTGAAAGTGCAGTACTGCACAAACCTCACAGTGTGTTGGTGTATGGAACCCGGAGGAGAACACTGATGGGACAAATGCATGTCGGAGAAAAAAAAACCCACGAAGAGCCGATGCAATGAGACGCACTTTTAGGGGGGGGGGGATTGTTTTCAGTCCGCAGTTCTGCTTGCATTGGCAACGCTCATGCCCAGCGCATCTCATGCAGTAGCATTCACAGTTGCACCTACCCATTAGCCACAGTGTAGATAGCATAGGAGGCTGTGAAGGACTGAGAAAACACCTGAAAGAGGTAGAGGATATCATGCACAGAGGGGTGTCATACAGAGATGAAAACACACAGAAAGTTTAGATCACACGCATGCACCTACAGAGGGCCGCAGAAGTATTAACGCCCTTGTCATCCACTTTGTTGCTGTAATGGAGCCACACAAAATACTTCCAGGTTAATGAAGCTGAATGCTGGGGAAAAAAACATTTATTCACCACCTTTTGCAGCAGTTACAGTGTCTTTTCAGTTCCATCTCCATGATCTTGGTCCATTTAACCACCGGTATTTCAGTCCACTCTTTACGGTGAAACTGCTGCAGCTCCTTCATGTTTGCAGCCAACAATCTTTAAATCAAACCAGAGATTCTCAGTTGGATTGAGGTCCTGGCTTTGACTTATTCGTCCTTAAACCACTGGAGTGCTGCTTCGGTGTTTAGGGTCATCGAAGACCCCCAAGTTCCTCTCAAGAAGTTCTCCGTATTTTGCTGCATCCATCTTTCCTCTAACTGTGACCAAGTTCCCCATTCCCTGCTGGTGGAGAACGTCTCCGCAGCATGATGCTGCCACCAACCTGCCTCACAGTGAGGATGGTGAGAGGTGGAAGGTTTGCCTCAGACATGGGGATGTCCTTCATGGCCTAAAAGTCCATTTTTAGTCTAATCTGACCACAGCACACTCTTCTATGGGTTTGGGGCGGGGTCCTAAATAGGCCTTTAGGCAAAGTCCAAACGATCTGCTTTTGTTTTTCTTTCTTGAAACATTGGTTTCTTCCTGCCACTCTTCCATGGAGCCTGGCTCTGTGCAGCCGGGCTCCATGGTCGTATGGACAGATACCTCCATCAGTGCAGAGGAGCTGCTCAGCTCCATCAGGTTATCTTTGACCTCCTGGATGTTCCTCTGATTAACTCCATCGTTGCTCGGTCCATGAGTTTTGGTGGACGACCCTCTCAGATTGGCTGTGGAGGTTTAAGCTTTCCATTTTCTAAAAAAAAAAAATGGATTTAACGGACCTCCATGGGTTATTTTTTATAACCCAACCCTGATTTGTACTTCTCTTCTTGGTCTTCGTGTTGTCTCTTGCTTGATGGTAGTGTACATATAAGGACATCATTTGACTCCAAGATTGCCCACAAGTGGATCTTATTTTACTAGTAATGTGGCCTCTGGAGGTAAAAGGTGGGGCTTCAAAGCAAAGGGTGGGGGGGGATACATATGCCTGCACCACTCTTTAGGTTTTATTCCATTTAACCTCATTAATATGAAGCATTTTGTGTAGGCTTATTACTTCTAATCAAATTAAATCCCCATTTAAATTCCAGGTTGTAGTGCAACAAAACAGAAAGAATACCAAGGGAGTGAATAGCTTTCCAACCCACTGCACACACACACACACACACACACACATAAAAGTTGTGACGGTTAACTACACATTTAAGTAGTGAGCAAGGAGAATTTAGTGTTTGCTTTTCTCTCCATGTGTCTTTGTGAATCTGCTGCGAAGAACTTTAAACGGTCCGCTGCCTAAAAACACAGGAAAATTAGAAAGGCAAATGTTCACTGATCCCGCTCCTATTAAATCGGTTCCTCCCGACTAAGAGGAATAACAGCGGCAGAGTGTCTCGTCGTGTAATTATCTGCATTTGAGTGGACAACATTTTAATATTGCCTCGGCTGCCACACGGGGAGACAATCCCATCCGAGCCCCTTCGCGCTTAACTTGCCATTAAAACCGCTTGAAGCGGTTTCATTCATATTTCATCATTACTGCGATCACGAGTGGATAAAAAGAAACCTCGACGTGTCGAAAACGAGAGAAAAAAAAAAAAGAAGAAGAAGAGACGCGGCGCGTGAAGTAAAGGTGACACGCATTCCTATTAACTGTACTCCGGGTAATATCCGTTTCACTGAGCTCCAGTGTGGCTGGCAGCTCTGAATGATTGAATTAACATGCTGAAGAAGAAGTCTAAGAGAGCAGAATCAATGGCTGTGTGCATCCGTATGTGAGCGCACGTGTGTGTGTGTTAATTGCAACTGATCAAAGCCAATGAACTCAAGGTAACGTATTGATTTCTCCCACTTTCGGCGGGTTTTTTTCCCGAGCAAAGGGTCGGAGGCAGCGAATTTGCCCAGTGGCCTCTGAAAAAGCCCCAGCCGCTTGGAAAAACCAGGCCCTGCAGAAATTAAATGTCACATCCTCCATGCAGCACACTTAGCAGTGAAATTGGATTTTTCTTCGGTGTTGTTTGTCTGTTGTTGGAAAATGCACGGCCGAAAATTCTGAGGCCGCCTAAATGAAACGGAGAGTAGATTGCGGAGGGGTGGGGAGGGGGGGGCAAAGGTGGAGAACAAAGAGGAAGAACTTTAAAAAAAAATAAAAGAAAAAATTTAAAAGAAATTCTTTGAAGGAATGCGTATCACCCAACGCCTTTTATGCCAGACTTTTAGACTGAGCTCATCCTTCGATGAGAAATGATTAAGTTAAAGCCACTTTTGGTTAAACCTTAGAAATAACACTACGTGCAATCTCGTCATATATCCCGTGATCCGTTCGTGCTCAGAGTTTGTGTTGTGAATGACTCTCAGCTACTGCCACACCAAATTTTAGCTCAATATCTATCTAACTCACTGAGGTATAGATACTTTTGTGTTGGCTAAAGTCAGTCAGCTGTGGCAGCCATCTTGAATTGGACCGGCTCCAAATGTTAATCAGTTGCAGAGGTACATCCCATAATTACTTTCTGAGAGTTTCCTAGAAGTCCGTCCAGAGGTTTAAGAGATATTTCGCTAACAGACGGGGCTGACTCCAGCCGTTAATGCCAAGGTTTTAAGCAAAGATGTCGTGAAGCTACTTCTTTTTTTTTTTTTTTTTTTTTTTTGGGGGGGGGAACGATGCTTTGCTGTCACCACTCCAAAACGTTGGCTCAGTATTTGTAATGTAGGCCGAGTTGTAGCAATTTTTGTGCTTTCTAAAGTCAGTCAGCTGTGGCAGCCATCTCGAATGGGATTGACTCCAAAGGTTATTCAGTTGTAGAGGTGTATCTGAGGATTATTTCCTGTAGGTTTGGTTAAAATCCGTCCAGAAGTGAATGAGGTATTTTGCTTACAGACAGTGTTGACGCCAAATAGCTGATGGCAAAACTGTAAACAAAGATGCTGCATCTTTCGGAGTATGTGTTGGAAATCAGTCTCAGCTACTGCCGCACCACATGTTAGGTCCGTATTTGTAAAACTGACTAAAAGTTGGACTGATGTGGTGGCGATCTTGTATCGAGTTGACTCCGGAGGTTAATCAGGATGTCCGATGATAACTTTGTCTGCCTTTGTGTTCCTGACACACTTTGGTAACAGGTGTGTGTGTGTGACAGGTGTGTGTGTGTGTGACACTGTTGCCCATGTCACGGGCTTGAGGCGGGCAAAAATATCGTCGCCCACTTTTGCTTTTCGGGCAGTGGGCAATAATCAAAAAAAGGAAAGAAAAAAAGTGCGAGACCCGGACTCAGGCAGGAGGCGGGGAGTTAAAGGGGGCATCCTTCTTGGAGATGAAACGGCGCAGCGCCGCCGTCAGCGCCGCGTTCAATCAGCTGCGAGTGATTTGTTCGAGGAACCCAGCGATTCTGCTCGTAATTTAACATCCCAGCGCCTTTTGGCGGCCCTATTGTTGTTGCATGTGTGAGTCTGTGTGATAAACAGAAAGGAAGACTGAGAGCATCTGTCTTGGAGCGGCAGAGTGAATTCTAATGCGACTGCCAGAAACAGATCATAAATCCTCCAGTTCTCTCTGCCTGCCACATCCTCCCGCTTTTTTTTTCTTTCCTTATTTTATTTCATTTTTTTTTTACTACCCACATCCAATGTGCTGCCAAAACAGAGGAGAAGGGGGCACCGGAGAAAGATTAAACACTTAGAAGATAGTGCAGGATAATGTGACAAAGGATATGTGTGAAGATTACAATGGGCTTTCAGCGAGCTGAGGTATCTGAAGCTATTGTTCGCCTCACAATGTGAGGATAATAGCATCCCTGCTGCCTCACACTGCTCTGCTTTTACACGAGCACCCATCAGTGTTTGCTGCAGACTGCATACAAAAAAAAAAGCTCCCCCTTTGGCGTTTTTATTTGTCCCCAAACTACAGTATGTTGGCAGGCTCGGGTGCAGCTCCTTCTGTGCGTCAGCCCTGAAACGCACTAATATTCGCCTCAGAAACGTCCAAGTTGTTGTTTTATTCGCATCCCTTTAAAAAAAAAAACCAACCCACCTAATTCGAACAGGCTTTAGGCGAGACGTTCTCCTGTAGGACGTCTGCTCTCTTTTGTGTCAAGAACCCCCCCTTCTCCAAATATTTTCTGCTTTTCCATCTTATCAAAATCCATTTATTCCCACCCAGCAGGCACCACCCCTCCAAAGCCTACCGAGCTCATACAGAACCCAGTGAAGCCTTTTAACTCTACCCACAGCCCGCTCATCCATTTCTCCTCCGTTCTGACACTCTCCCATGATCATTCCGATTGATTTCAACCGGGCAGCGTATCTAAGGGCAAGCGGCGCAGATCCCATTCATCACCCACCACCGCCACCCCGAGTGGCTTTCTGTTTTCCTCTCTGGCGTTTTCCACCACTCTCCGAGCGAGCGTGCCGCTCCTCTTCCGACACTCGGCCGCAAACTGCTTCAGTCAGCACAAATCCCCCCCCCAGAGATAGATAGAAGAAAGTGAGGGAAATGAAGGAGGGGGGGAAGACGGCTACAAAGGGAGAGGCGGAGAGGGATGAGGAGTAGTCTCCACGCGCGCACACAAAAACGAAACCTGAAATCTGAATAAACATGGGCTTTCAGGTGGTATCCTCACCGTCTCCAGTTTCTTTCTGGTCTGATACTCTGAGCTTAAAGAGGAGCCGAGACCATCCCCGCTGATATCAAAGGAACTATGCTAATGGCTTGCTATAAATTAACCAACGGGGACCCGAACTGGGCAAAGATCTGAGCTCGCTCTCTTCAGAGATGCGTGGGGGGAAAAACAGATGGGAACGTATGCAAAGCGTTCAATAATTCAGCCGGTGTGAACGCACCGTGTTTGTGATGAATGCTGTAACGCGGCAACAGGCTCGTTGGTTCCCCACACGCAGAGAAAATATGATACGCAGTGATTAGAGGAGAAGCAGGTCTCCAAAGGAAACCCAGAGAGAGAGAGAGACAGGAGCCGAACAAACGAGAGCAGCAAAATCCGCTTGCAGATTTTTAATAAAAATGTGGGGAGGAAATGAGCTGGGAACCTTCATTTTCTCCTAATTTGGTTTTCTTCCATGGAAGATTACTTGCACATTATCCAGCTCGCCTTGGTGGAAAAGAATCACAACAATGCAGGGGTTTTTTGTTTGGCACAGTGAGATCATACAGGTGGAGGGTGGGGAAAAAAATGTGGCGTTAAAGTAAAAAAAGCGGAAGATTGTTTTTTTTTTCTCTTTTTTTTTGTTTTGTTTGGTCTTATCTGAAGCCACCTGCGATTGTGATTCTCTGCGAGTTCTCATTAAAATTCCCGGCTGAACTCGCAGGGTGGATTTCATTACTGCAGCTCCAAGTTTGCCTCTTCATCTCCCTGATCTCCCCTTCTCCCCGCCGCGGCTCTCTGCCGCACGCTTCGCAGCGGATCTCTCCGTCTGAGCTTCCCTCCGCCATCTGCAATAAGCCCCTTTAAATATTCAGCTCCTCGTGTGTTATCCCCCGTCGTTTCGGCGGGCGGGCGTTCCGGAGCTTTGGACTGCTGCAGTACCGGCAGCAGACCTCGCGCGCGCACACACATAAACACACACACTCCCTCCCTCCCTCTCTCTGTTGTTTCAGTGATAGAAATTGCATGTCACTTTGGTTTAACAGCCACAAGTGGCCTGTCAGACATGTGGAGGAGCTTTGTTAGTGCTGATATTAGACGAGGATGAATGGCTGTGTGGACACATCCTGAAGGTGGGAACGCTTGATGACGGGAGTCCGGAGTGTACCTGCTGCTAATCTGAAACTTACCGGACGGACGTTATACGCCAGGAGGACAAACCTCTTGTCTGCCGACACCTGGAATTTAGTGGAGGTCAGGTCCTGCGGGAAAAAAGGCGGCGTTAGCAGAAACACCGTTTCACTTTGCTACCACTTCTGCACTGGGGAAGTGGGAAAAAATGCAAAGGGGGATGTGGAAAATGTTCTTGAAGTGGCTAAAAATGATGTCTGCTTGATGCAGAGAGGTTCCTCAGAGCAAAACGTGAAAATACAACATTCATTTTTTGCGCATTGATGTAAAAACAGCAGCTGGCTGAGGTGGAGTTCATCTTGAATGATCTTACAGAATAAGCTAAAGATTACTTTTCAGATTACTTATTAAACTAGTTATTAAAGCCTCGATAAAATGCTCCTACAGTAGCAGACAGAGGTTCACATCCACTCATAACGCCACAGTCATTTAGGGCCTTTCATGGTTTATTTGAACCAGATTTTTCCAGAATGGAACGATCCTTCCACATACAACTTTGACGGTTTTTAGAAACAGGACAGGTCCACGGGATCAAATATATATTTACATCCAACAAAATGTTTGTATAAGTGGTGCTGAAGGGGGGGGGGTTACAAGTTCTGTCATGACCATTTGATTTTTTTAAGTTGCGGTCACCAAAATGTGACACAAACAGCACACGATTCGAGACCTCAGCAGCCGCCCCCTTTATTATGATTTATTAACATTTAGAAGTAAAAAAAGCCAGATTTGGATCGACAGTTATTTTCTATCATCAGTTTTTCGACCTGGACCACTGCCTCGGATGTTTTCCGCTCCCGTGCAGGAGTCCAAATACACAGTAGAACTCTTGAGACAGTTTTTAGACAAATACTTAGGACTATTTTAGGAGAAAACTTGTGGCACAAGTTTGTTGCTCAATTGAAGAAATCAGGAACGCTTTGCAAACGTTTGGCTCAGGTGCACAGATAGGATTTTTGAACTGGTGGGGACCAATCTGTCAGCAAATAATTTCAGCACAATAAGTGTTTTTTTATTTGGGATTGTTAAATTTGTGCACCACTGAAACATGACGTTAGCCTTCGCACAAACACTGGGCACACTTTAATGTAAATTAGTCAAATTAACGGAACATTAATCATCGGTTTTACTGGCGATGTTAATTCTGTACTTGTAGGGTGGGAATGGATTGGAGTCACCATAAATCCAGGGGGCGGGGGGTCAGGTCCCTGTCGTCCCCAGCGCCATCTGCGCCCACTTTGGAGCATCCCTCACAAACACCATTCACCAAGTCAGGTACAACTTTTAGGTGCTACGAGAAACAAACTGCGGACCTCATTAAAGCTCAGAAGTCTTGTGCATGGTTCGCGCCATCAGATTGTGACAACTGCAACATCGTCTTATCGGGTTACCGCTTATTGTCTCTTTGAAACCTTAAAGCCACACTGATTGCATGTGCAGCTCTTGATCTAAGCTGAATAGTTTTAAGCTTAGTTTTTTTATTTTAAATATGAAATCCAGAGACTCTTTTGTCTCATCGTCTAATTGAATTCCAATTCGGGATTGAAAACAGCAGAAAAAAGGTCAACAATCCGTATCTCAACACGGACGAGACTGTTCAACAATCCTGCTCTGAGTGCGTCTGCGATGACCCACATAAGTCTGTCAGCGTCGCACAGAGGCGGTGTTCAAAACGAGGCTCTCGCTCAAGAAAAGAAAAAACTCTGAAGGCGCATGTCGGGGGATCACAAGAGAGCCAGATTGGGGAGGTAAAAAAATGAGCCGATACTGTCATTATGCCGCCATTTTTCCTCCCCTGTAGAAACGGTGGAATGTGAAGCCCTGCTCAGCGTCTGTCTCTTAATCTTTGTGTGCATTGCGTCTCCATCGATCTGTTTATTTATTCTGTGTGTGTGTGTGTGTGTGTGTGTGTGTGTGTGTGTGTGTGTTGGTGCTGGAATCTGTCCTACCAGCGAGCTGTTGTCCAGCAGAGTCGTGGTCATGTTGGTGCTGAGGCTGAACGTCAGGACATGTCCATCTCTGGTGCGCAGGGCCACCTCGCCGTCTAACGTGGGGTTAAAAACAGGAAAAAGAAGACGTGGATTTAAGGCTTTCATTCTAGTCAGACAAGAATAAAAGCCTTAAATCCACGGAGGCAGAGACGCCGGCTCGCATGCCACTTGTTACATCTCAATCCTTTCAAACGAAGTTACAACGAGCTCTTTGTCAGTCGGGAGATTAGCGACTCGGGACACGATTCCTCACCGTCGAGCCACGCCACACAAGGGTCGTGGGTTTTGAAGTCCTTGCTCTCCAGATCCTCCATGGTCACGTAGGAGTGGAGCAACAAGTGCGACTCGTCTTTAAAGGCAAGGAGACAAGAGAGATTTTGTTTACAGCCAATCTTCAGCACTGCGGAGAAGATGTTCACTCGGTGTTAATTGGTGGAGCCAGTCTCACATCTGCACGTCCAAGTGAAACAAATTCACAGAATAAAAGCAGACAAAAGGATGTGGCGATGAGACGATTATAAAAAGCAGAAAAAAATCCAGCATTTTGTTCACTGCAGCGCGCTAATCAACACCTTTTATCTTGTTTGTCTGAAACTAAAGTAAAAAACCCAAAAAGTCACTGTTTTATGGGGTTTTATGATCTCTCCAGACTATTTTTTTTTTGGCTGAGAAGGATAACTTCTTGGGATTCTCCCCTCGTTGCCTGGCAACAGCTAAGAGACAAGAAACAGTAAAAGAGATTTTTAACTCCATAAAAAGGTGGACGGCTTCGTGTTTTCATCTGGAGCGTCCGTGCAGATGAAACGGCCAGAACGGGAAGTGTTGTTTAAGAGAAGCTTTTACCCGGGCCAGAAGAAGTTTCTCCTTAGTTTTTTAATTTTTTAATTTTTGACGAGCTCCTCGCCGCGCTAATTTGAAGCCTGCTGATTGTAGCGTCATATTAACAATGAAGACAATGAAGAGCGGCATCGATCTCTTCATCTAGCTCGTCTGAAGCAAATAAGCGTTTCAGCCGCTTTGACAAATTCTTCAATTAGTTCCCAACATCTCAACTCAACTATTCCACCCTGCTCTGATTTCGCTGGCTTCCTTCCCTCCGGCCTTCTTTTTTGTTTTTCCCCCCTCTCTCTCTCTCGTTTTCAGCGTCCTTACCGGGCGAGAGGAGGAAGACCGAGAGGATAACCAGAGACATAACCGCCAGGATCACCACCATGGCGATCCCGATGCCCTTCCAGTTCCGCGGGGGACCGTCTGTGCTCCACAGGTCCTGACGATGGAGAGAAAACAAACACAGTGATGAATGGGAGCAGAGCTTAAAAAGGGGGGACATTAGTGCCGCTTCATCGCCACAGTCAGACGGATCGGAGCAGCGAGCCACAGGGGACTCCGACTTTATCTGCAGCATTACTTAGACATCACCAAATTACACAAATTTTTAATTGGAGAAGTGCACGAAGCTGTTGCTTTTGGGAAAGCTGTTTCTAATTGAGGCGGCAATTATAGCTAGTGCCCACAAGTTTCTGTCCCCCCCCCCCGATTCGTTCCACCTGCTGCTGAGTGCAGCCTGTGAGCCACGACCTGAAACACGGAACGGGGTGGGATAAAGGATGAAAAGTTTCGGATGGAAGTGCTCCCAAACAGTTAGCGACTTCCCATCTCCACTCAGGAACAGATGCGGAAATACAGGAGAGAAACAAAATAACAAACTGCAATAATTTGCAAATCAGTTCAGGTTTTGAAAAATCAGTATGTGTTTAGAAATTACATGAATTTAATTTTTAAAAAGTGGGGTTTTATCAGCCAAATACAAAAACAGTAGAAAAACGTGGCAGGGTCTCGATTCTTCATTTAAAACATGGCTTGCATGTCAAAATTTTAAACAAAGATCTTGTGCGATTTGTTAGCGGTCTGGAACGTACCATGGGGCTGACTCTCAACTACCACCATGCCAAATGTTTCATTTAATGTCAAGTTTTAAGTCAGTGTTTGCTAAGCTCGATTAGCTGTGGCAGCCATCTTTAGTCGGGCTGAGTCCAAAAGCGAATCAGCTGTAAAAGTACATCCAATGATAGCTCACTGAGAGTTTCATTAAAATCTGTTCACTGGTTCATGAGACGTTTTCACTAACAGACAGAGAAACACACTCACACACACACACAAGCACAGGCAACTACATGATCCAAAATGCTGCTGCCAGAGTTCTGATTAGAGTTAGAAGGAGAGATCATGGATCTCCAGTTTTAGCTTCTCTCTATTGGCTCAGATTCAGAGTATAATTTAAAATCTTCCTTCTAACATCCAAAGCTCTCAACAACCACGCTCCATCTTATATTAAAGATCTCATTGTTCCATATTTTCCTAACAGAGCACTTTGCTCTCAGACTGCAGGTTTACTTGTGGTTCCTGGAGTTTCTAAAAGTAGAACATGAGGCAGAGCTTTCAGTTCTCCTCTCTGGTGGAACCAACTTCCTGTTTCTGTCCATGAGGCTGAGACCCTGTCTGCTTTTAGGACCAGACTTAAGACTTTCCTTTTTGATCAATCCTATAGTTAGGGTTGGCTTGGGTTTCCTGATCTATCCCTTAGCTCTGCTGCTATAGGCTCAGACTGCCTGTCTTTACTCTCTCCAGTCTCCATGTTCATTATTATCGTTGCCATTCACTTTGTGTTCTCCGTTTTATTGTTTTCCCATAGAAACCACACCTGGCCCAGAGCTTCGTTTTTCTCTGTGTTTCTCACGTCCTCTCAACCTCAAACCAGCCTGTAAAATTGCCGTTCGGAGAAGCCATCCTTGAAATATGACAGACCTGGGACAGTTTGCAAAAAGAAGAGCGGTCCAAAACTCCTGTTGAGAGGCGTAAGGAGATTTTTGGTGGTTACAGGGCGAGATTGTTCCCAGTTATTCCAAAGGGTGTGCAACCAGATACTAAGTTGAGGGTGACAATAATTTTGTCTGGCCCATCTTTGGAGTTTTGTGTGAAATGATATAAATTTTGGCTTTTTTTCCCCCTCCCTTTTATGTGTTGTTTTAATACACACAAAGGAAACAAACATGCGTGCAACAAAACATGTAATTGTAATCGTTTGTACTTCAATTCCTGCGCAAACTCAGGGGTGCCAACACTTTCGGGCATGACTGTAGGAGTAAGTGTCTTATTTGTCTCTACGTGGTCCTATGATGGACTGGGGACATGTCCGGGGCGTGACCCCTCCTCTCGCCTAACGGCAGGCAGGAACCAGAAAGAAAATGGACGAATGACTTGACGATGTCCCAAACTTCATCTCCGAAGAGCTGGACTCCATCGGGATTAAATCAAAAGCTTTATTAAGTTGTAAAGTAGGTGATAAAAACATTAAGACTCGCAGACTCATTGCATTAAAAAAACTAAAGCCATCACCAGACGTCCTGGTAAATCATGTGAATGTAATCACAGGGACCTGATGGAATGACTCTGCATCGGTATCGCTCACAATTAAACGCCAGCGCGTGCCTTCTTCCTGGCTGTGGCCCCACTCGCTCGTAATGAGAGGCTGGTGTGTCTGCTGAAGTGTGAACGCTTAGTAACAGAGCAGCAATAAGCCTCTGCCTTCATTACGGCTGCCCTCCCCTTTGGCTTGACCCTCAAAACTTTCGGCTTTCTCCCGTTTGCCCTCCTCCAAAACCTGGGTGAAAAGGCGGGCGGCGGGAGGACGGACGCCCGTGCGCTTCGCCGGTCAACAGCTTGCTGCCATATCCGAGCTCCCTGGGTGAGACCAGCTGTCACTGATTCGTGCTCCAACATCCACTTTTATTTCCTTCACACTTCCTCTGTGGGGCTGCACACCCTTACCTCCTCTGATTATCTGACTTTAAGTTCTAAAAAAAGTTAAAAAAAAAGGCAAATCTATATGACCGCTGTCAAGATGTTAGGGAGGAGAAAAAAATCATTTCGGTAAAGAAAAATTGATCAAACCTGCAGCATCTGGACTTTCAAGATCGCTGCACTTTAAATAGAAACACGTGTTTTCTCACAGTTTCCATTCATCTGTGTCCACTTTTTTTTTCCTTCTCTTTGAAATTGCCTTTCTATCAATTTCAGTAATATTTCTGGGGCTTTTCGGGCCCTGAAGGGAAAAGCAGGTTTTCTTCAACCCTGAGATGAGTGAAAGACGTACAAGGTCTGCCAGCTCGCAGCGGCTGCCAAGATCTCATCTTTAATAGATCTGCTCAGCTGCAGAACCCCAACATGCTGAAATTAAAACCCACTACCAGCTCCACCTGAGGGGACGCCTTATAAGTGATGTTTTGAACTCTGAGCGCCGGCTGATTGATGTCCGAGAGCGAGGCCTGCTCGGTCTCTGGCCCCTCTGTGGGTTTTTTTTAATTTTTTATTATGTTTTATACTCTAATTCTAATTGAATCTCCTGCCCCCTCGGCACACGCTCCCCTCTGGGGAAGCACCACTATCAGATGAGGAAACCTACGGTCTGTGAAGGCGTTGATGCAACTCTGAGTCTGCAGACTGGGAATTTAAATTAAATCTAATTAACTTCAGAGACCGCTTAAACGCTGGCAACGTGTTCTCGTGAGCGGCGCGTCGGAGTCAACGTGAAACCGCGGTCTCCTGCTGAACGGGGGACGTTTTCAACTAAATTACTCGCTCGACTGATTTCAATATGCACTGTTATTATTTCCATGTCCTCCCTGATATTGTGTGAGCCTCCTCCTCCTTCTCGGGGGATGCCTCTTCTCCTATCGTTCCCTCGGAGCTGAGGCATTACTTCCAATTAAGGTCACATCAATGGAGAAGACAGATGAGGAGAGTCCCACATCTGTGGTGGTGGGAGGTGGGGGGGGGGATGAGGAGTTTAGTAACTCTTGCAAATGAGGTAAAGATGCGCTGCGCAGCATTCCCCCGAGGTGCACGCGGGGAGAAGCCCTGAATGCGGCGCGATCCGCGAGCGCACGGCGAACAGACGACAGGCCGGGCATGCGTGACGGATGAGCTTTTGTCTGAGCCGGCGCCCTGACGGACAAGCAAAAGTGTCTGTGGGCAGGTCGACAATGGATGTTTCCCTTTCCCCGCTGAGCGTTTCTGTCATTCAGCCGGCGTAAGGGAGACACGGGGACGAGGTGTCAGACGAGCAGCGAAGAGCAAACGACAAGTCCGAACGTTGCTCGGAGAAATCGCCCCGAGGCGTCCCCAAGAGAGGATTCTCCTCTTGTTTTTTTTTTTTTTTTTTTTTGGGGGGTGGGTGGGGGTGGGTTGCAGAACAGAATCAGCAGTGAGAGAGCTTTTACGCTGGCCGACAGCGCTGCTGGGGGATTTTCACTCAACCAAATGAGGGAATCGATAAGGTGTACAGTTGTACAAGGTCCTCGGGGAAACAATTAATCGTGGAAATACAGCCATGAAGGAGCTTTTTAGACAGACCCCCCCCCCCAACGTTGGCTTTCTGCACAGCACGATCCAAGACATCCCCACCGTGTCAGGCTAAAGATCACCCTTTGTCACTTTTTATTAAACGGCACACAAACAGATTCCAGACAAATCTCGAAGGTGCTCACGAAATCAAACATTGTATTGACTGAGTTTATATGGTAAAAAAAGAAGAAAACAGAAAGTCACAGCAAACACAACTACTCAGAGTGCTCAGAGTGCACCACAACTGGGTTGTAGGATCCAGGCAGGGCTTAAAATTCTTAAAATTAGCCTGAGGAGACCCCCCCTCCACCCCCTTAACTCCATCTCCCGTGTCTTCGAGTGGAGTAGGCGAACCAACATTCGGATTTGCCCCCTTCAACAGGACGCTCGTCGCACGCGTCGACGCCAGAGCACTAACCGCCCTCCGTCGCCGGGCGCAGGCCGGGTTCAGTGGAACATGTAGGCCCACTTTAACGGGTCTCTGTTACGGCTCGCAAGGGAAAGGCGCATATTAGCGAGTAAGGCGCGGATGTACTGTCTTGTCGATATGTCACCTGCTGACTCAAAACAAAGGTGGTCGTTAGCGGAGTGTGATTAAAACAAACCAAACTGTGTCCACGCCGAGTTCAGAGGAGTGTCTGTGCTGCAGATCCACAATATCGCCGTTTGTGTTCCTTATCCTGGAAAAAAAAAAAAGGAGATGGTGTACTGTAACAGGGCCTGCTTTTTGTTGGAGCCCAGAGGCTGTTACCAAACAATGCAGCGAGAAAACGAAAGAGCCCAGCTGCTTCAGCCGGCTGCTGCAAGGCTGCCCTGTCTTCTTTTCATGCTCCCCGTCACACGCAAGAAAATTACACCACAAAAGGGATCCTGCACTCAGAGCGGCCGACTTTCTGCCTTGAGGACGAGGGTGTGTGTGTGTGTGTATAAAAAACGAGCAGCATAGAGGGGGAGAAAAAGCACAAAGCAGGGGGTGGGAGGGAAGCCACGGGTGACATGATATACAGTAAGAGCAAATAAATGTGAGCCGGAGCATTCGGTTCTGCCTTTGGACGCGGCGATGGCTCCTCGGAGATAATTCGTCAGCAAACAACACGTTTACTGGTTGAATCCCCCCCGACCCTCTGCCTCTTCGCTCGCTGCTCAAACAGAAGCAGAACAGTAGGAGAGAGGGCTTCTGTTTGGCATAGCCTCGACAAGCTTTTGTTTTCCCCGCCGACGTACACGACGGTTTCTAACAGCGTAGCACAGGCGCGAGAGGCGACCCCACATGTCCCTGTTCGACGGGCGGGGATGGGGTTTTGACCCGAAGCGTGGCGGGTCACGAATGAAACACAACACTCCCTAATCTTGAAAAATGAGTCGACTTGGTAAGTGTCGTCCGCCTTCATTATGTGCAGCTCATTGATTAGGGACTTGGGTCGACGTTTGCAGGTTAAAGGTCGCCCGTGAGCCCCCCCCCCTCCCTCCCTTGGCCCTCTGCGGCCGAGGAGATGGAGGACGAAACGAAGGCTTCCTGATCCATGGGACGCTGCAGACTGAAGATCGGCCAACTGGCAAGTTGAAGTTCTCAGGCCTGCGGAGCTCCAGATGTGTGAGGACTCAATCGACCCCCACTTTTTTTTTATTTTCACTACAGCAGTTAATTGGCGGGGTGAGAAACCGCACTCCTCGCTGTGGGAGAAAGGGGCAGTTTATACTGGCGAGGAACAGGGAAAGGCTTTTTTTGTTTGTTTGTTTAATTTCCTCGATGTCAGTGAATTCCATCCAAATTAAAAACTTACACCGGGCCTGCACCACATCTCGGACGCTCATCGATAACGCAACGCCGGCGTGCACGACACAGTGTCAAGGATACACACCTAACAGTCAGATGGACACACACACACACACACCTAAACACCCCACAGCCAGTTTCATGGAGACTACTGATGACAGAACATGTGAGTTCATCCCAGAAATGCAACAATAAACAGCGTGTTTTCCTAAAACTGTACTGCCCTGACCTAAAACATCATCAGTCCTGTTGTTTCTAATATTCTGCTAACACAGCTGTTACTCGTTTATTCACACAGATGAGGAGAATAAGGCAAAGAAAGAGACTGAGTTGAGAGGAGGAGGCGTTAAATGCCAGTTTGCAGTGTTTTCTAAATATTTAGCCACACACACATTTAGTGGTGTCATGTTTGATGGAAGCAGTTTAAAGTGGGAGGCAAAGAGGGAAGACGCTGCTGCGTAATCTTTATTCATTGACCATACATCTTTGCAGCAGAGGTATAATCAATCACAGCGTGCACGCTGCCCCGCCGTCAACGTGCACGTCCGCGCCGGAGGGGACTGGCTGCTCGGACTAATTATCATCCCGGGGAGCCGAGCTCCGTGCTCATGGTGCAGAGAAACCGTGAGCCTGCGTGGGACAGGAGGACAGGAGGACCGGACAAAGGCTGGACGCAGCCCGCAGCGCGCCGCGCCGCGCACGCTCCTGACTGACTGACTGACTGTCCGGGGGGGTGGGAGGATGGATGGACACGGAGGAGGGGGGAGAAAAGTGTCAATGAGTCAAATCCCCGGTTTTTCCTCCCTCCAGCATATGTTCAGCAGAGGACACACACACACACACGCCGCGCGCGCGCACACCTGCCCCGAGCAGGCGGCGTGAGGAAAAGTGGCCAAGAAGACCAGTGTAAAAAAACGCACACGTACCAGCTCCGTGGTCATGTTCTGTTGAGTTGTGGCAATCATCTTGGTCCGCAACAAGCTCTACCGCCCGGGGAAGCGTCGCAACAAGCCGCCAAACAGCTGCGCTCTTGTTTGCCGGAGCTTTTATTTATTTTTCTTTCTTTCTTTCTGCTGCTCCGCTTCTCGCAAGTTTGTCCTCAGCGGGCTGGTGGTCCTCCCTCCCCCTCCCTGCAGCCCTCTCTCTCTCTCTCTCTCTCTCTCTCTCTCTCGGTCACCCTGTAGGCTCCGGGTTCTCGATCAGGTCCGAAAGGAATCGAGGTGTGGAGCTCATTATGACTCATGATGCGTCCCGACATGAGCCATAATGAGAGAGGGACAAATACAGCGAGACACCCAGTGCCGAGGAGCTGAGCGCTAAAATTGAGTTATTAAAGCTTAAAAAGCACAACACTAGCTGAAAGGAGCAAAACGCTAGCAAAAAATGATAGCTAAAAGCTAGGGATAAAAGAAGCCAAACACTAGCCTAAAGCCAAAAGTATCAAGAACCTAGCTAAAAGTATTAAAAAGATAGTCAAAAGCTAAAAGTAGAATAACAGCAGTTAAAAGAAGGCAAAACTCTAGCTAAAAGTTAAAAGTAGAAAAACACTAGCTAAAAGTTAAACCAAGCAAAATGCTAGCTAAAAGCCTAAAGTAGCAAAAAGCTAGCTAATGTAATGGAACAAAGCTAGCTAGAGTACCAAAAGGCTACCTAGAAGTAAAATAGTAGTAAAAGTTAAAAATAGCATAAGGCAAGCTGAAAGCTTGAAGAAGCAAAATGCTAGCTCAAAGCCAAAAGTAGCACAAAACTATACAAAAGTGGAACAGTAGTTAATAGCAAAATGCAAGCTAAAAGTTCAACTAAGAAAATGTTAGCTAAAACTCAAAAATAGCAAAAAATAACAGCTAGCTAAAAGTATCAAAAAATGCTAGCTTATAGCTAAAGATAAAAGAAGCCAAAACCTAGCTAAAAGTATCAAAAAGCCAGTTAAAAGCTAAATGAAGCAAAACTCTAGCTAAAAGTTAAAAGTAGAAAAATGCTAGCTAAAAGTTCAAGTGCTAGTTCAAAGTATGAAAAGGCTAGCAACCAAATGTGCTGGTGTAGATTAGTCCTCCAGGACATGGTCAATCCATAAAAGGGATAAAAACAGAAACAACTGGACTTCTAGTTTGTTGCTGAAGACATTTTGCTTCTCATCTGAGGAGCTTTATCAATTCAAAAAACAGAGAGTGTGGGGTTCGAGCTTTTAAAGCTGAGACATTCTGTAAACTAGATTCACCTGCAGATTACACTCACTCTCCTCACAATAGAGGCTCATTAGGGTCCTTGTTTGCCTCTCTGGTCTTTGTTGTTTTCAGATTTCAGCTTTCTAAAACCTACAATGAAGCGTTAAGCTTAACACTCAGTCACTTTCACTGCACTCAACACCTTCATTCATGTGAACAAAGAGGCCCATTAGTGATCCAGGCTAACAGAGACTTTTATCTGTGATGGCGGCCAGCTTCATCTGGACTGACTCTAAAAGTGAATCAGTATAAGGTATAAATCCAGTGATTATTGTCCTAAAGTTGAACAAAAATTTGTCCTGCGGTTTATGAGATATTTTGCTAACAGACACACCATGTGAAACATGTTTTGCACAAAGAAATAATGTTTTTTGCAGCATTTTCCACAAGCACATATGATCCCATGTGGAAAAGCGTTAAATTCATGTGTCTTCTCTGTAAAGGGCTGTAAATTTAGGGTGGGCTCAAGGCCAAGAACCAAACAAAATAAAAGTCCTGAAGGACAGTATCTGACCTTCCTGGCTAAGATAAACAGAAACAAGAATATGAAATATAAATTTCAGCCCACCCCTAAAAACCCCACACTATGCACAAAGCAGACGCTGTACAGTGAAACAGGTGCGGCTGGTTGGGATGAGCAGAAGATGAACGGCGTCCTCGTGTAGCGGCAACGTCTTGCGCCTGCAGGCTCTGCAGGTAGCTAACCCACACGCAGCTCCTCGCTGGATCCACCAATCACAGCTGGGTAACTGCAGTTGTTAAAGATGCACGCACATGCGCACCTCTCGTGACGGCGGCTTCAGCGTCACTCTCTTTTTCGAAAGGAAAGCAGGCAAAAAATAACTGAATCATTTCTAACCGTGAATTGGATGGAAGGTGTCCGTCCTCGCGGCCCCGGGTGATAAACTGCCAGAACGTGGTCAACAGCTTGTCCCTGTTGGGTTTTTTGTTTTCTCCCTCTGTGTGTGATTTTTTTTTTTTTTTTTGCCTGTTGTGAAACTCCAGCCAAAGAACACAGATGTGTGGCACTGAGCCGTGTGGATAAGATCACAGGAACCATCAACAGCAGAGGGGGAGGAAGCCTAGACAGAGCCAACCACCTGAATCCATTCAGCACCACACACACACACACACACTCCTTACCCCCATGTTTCTGCAGGACATCTTTAACCCGAGTCTGCTGCAGGAAACAGTGCCAGCACTTCAGATAGCATACTTGTGCTGGAACCCCAAAAAACCCCATCTGGCCCCAACAACTGCAATAGTAACTACACCCGTTTATACTTCAGGTCACTTTCCCTGACGTCGTGTCTTATGGAGGTTCTGGAGACACTGGTTTTGACCCTGAACATGTGAAACATGTTCTTGATCCTCTATGATTTGCCTTCCAGCCCCAGGTGGGGGTCGGATGATGCTGTCATCTGCCTGCTGCAGTGCGCCCTGCAGTGTGCCGAGGATCATGCTGATCTTATTTTCCTTGTGTCTTCTGCGCCGTTTCTGCTGAGTGAAAAGCTGCTCAGGGTGGGTGTCAGTGTGTCTGCTGTCTCTTGGGTTGCAGATTATCTGTCTGATAGGCCTCAGCGTGTAGGGAGAAAGGGGGGCATCTGATCCGATGTGGTCCTGTGTCCATCTCCCTTTACTCAGAGCTCTGAGCTCTGAGCCATACCACCAGCAGAAGTTCTCCAACAACACTGCAGAGACAGGCTGTGACAGGTGGAGTGGAGTGCAGGGAACTGGTGGCCACCTTTTGTGGAACGGTGCTGCAGAAATCACCTGCTCCTGAACAGAGCCAAGACTAAAAGAAGACAGTGGTGGACTTCAGGAGGTTCTTGTGTGTTTCTGAACAATGGGCCAAGACCGGAGCACCAACATCAATGCTGTTTACGTGGACAGGACAACCAGTCTCTACTTTCTGAGCTTCGTGTGCAATAAGATGCTGAAAATGTTGTCCCGCTCTGTGGTGGCAGGAGCCATCGACCGTGTGGTGTGCTCACGAAGCTCCATCAGTGCCAGGGGTGCCTCATAAATGTGACTAAACAGAACTGGACAGCGACGTTTAGGTCGGTGAGGGACATGAGATCACAGAACAAAATGCTCTTCGTCACTCTATATTCGCACCACTTTCGTTACGCCTTACAGAGACAGCAGAGCTTGTTCTCCAGCACTCTCACTCGCCTCCTCCGCCATGAAGAACACTTTAGGGAATCCTTTATAGCAGTCACCATTTTATCGTCTCTGTGTAACAGATGAACACTACGCTGCATCTATAACAACTATTACATATGGAAGTTATGCGCTGTATATTTATCCACTGCATGTTTTACTGTATTTACTACTGTTAATTTACTGTTTAGTTTGTCTTTTTCTTCAATTAAATGCACTGAATTAAAAACGTATAGCTGCCAACCAGTTACAGTGAACTACATCAAGCAAATTTGACCTTCAGTGGCTGAAGATAATGTAGCTATTAGCTTCAGGCTATCTTCAGTGCTAAAGATAAAGGACACCTCTCAGACACAACCACAGCAACTAAATACATTCATATTACACACAAACAGAAACAGCCTCTCTCTGTAGTCGTTGAATTTTCCACTTAAAATTTTGAAGAGGAAAAAAAAACCCCGCGTGACTTCCAACTTTAGTTTGAAAGTTTTGACCGGAAGTATCGTATACTTACGTTCATTTTTCTTTCTTGATGCTGTAATTTTATTTGGTGAAAAATTATATTTTACACCTGTTTTATATTTTACATTTACTTTTTCAAGCTGTGACTAATGTTAATATTACTATATATTTATATTTATGTCTGTTTTGGGGGAAGTTTAAGCAGCGAGTGAAAGGCCCGGTGTTTTTTATTTTGAAAATAAATATCCGGAAGTTGTTCTGGTCGTTACCTTGACACCCACGCAGTGTTCTTCGCTCATTGGCTCGCGGCAAAATTTGAAATGAAACGCGCTCAGTCTAGCGGCGTCTGCGCAAGGATGAAGATAGAGACAGTTGCCGTTACGATAAGAAAAGAGAAAACGACCGTCTAATAATTACACATTTCCGGAAGGCTTTGCGCTACAGAATTTCACCAGGTAGGCCGGCAAACTGATATTTGTCAACAATGTTTGCTAACTTAAAAAAAGTCGACGTAACTGCCGCGCTGTCGGGCTGTAATCCTACGGTTAACGTTAAACGAGCGCAGCGTTATGTCCTGGTTGGCTAAAGCTAATTAGACAAACAAAAGGGCCGCATTTTGGCAAACACGGAAGTGATAAATAAACTTTACAGTACTGAAATTTCGTATCGTGAAAAGTACTAGTTTCATTTATCAGCTGCCAAGAGAAGAAGCTAGCTTTTGACTTAAAAGTAAATAAACTCGTGTGTTTGTTTTTTTTCAGCTTGTCTTGCTGTAGGACACCATGGAGACTGCAGTACTCAGCCTCCAGAGCTTATATGAACAGCTGAGGACAAATGTTGACCTTCTTAGTGAGAATATTGAACCCAGTGAGTGGTTTTTGATTCCTGGTCTGATCTTGGTTTAATATAAATGCTTTCAAATCTTGTATGAAAGGGTTTGTTATGGTTCGGAAACTCTTCCCACAGACTTCATTCAGATGGCGCAGAACTTTGAAGACTGCCGCCGCAAGTGGCTGAGGACCGAGCAGGACCTGGGCTCTTGCAAGGAGATGCTCACGAAAGCCGAGATGGAGAGGGGCGCCTTGGATGTCAAACTGAAACACGCCCGCAACCAGGTGGACGTGGAGATCCGGCGCAGGCAGAAGGCCGAGGCTGACTGCGAGACACTGGTACGTTCAGTCAGAAAGCCAGGCTTCGTTTTATTTGGCGTTCATTTCGTTGAGTCTCAACGTGCCTAATCTACTTCATGGTTTCTGTTAATACAGGAACGTCAAATTCAGCTGATCCGGGACCTCTTGACCAGCGAGGGATCCACCAACAGCATCCAGCTGAGCGCAGAGCAGCGTTCTGCTTTGGCCTTCCTGAACGCCAACACTCAGGGGACAACCAACCTGAACAACAGTCGGAGGTTTGACACTTCAATGCAAAAAAACACCACGTCTTTATTTATAGATCCAAATATTTCTACTGTGTATGGACAGTATTTGTGGAAACATCTGACGCTTGGTCGTCGTTCTCTCATTTCTGCTTAATTTCCGAAATGTTTGTGGTCTACCAGATAAAAATGTTGGCTGTAGCTCACATAGTTTGGCCTAAAATACGTGAATAAGTTCTGACAAATGTTCATTTTATTTCGCAGACTGATGACAATAGATGAGTCTGCCTCCATCCTGTCAGATATCAGCTTCGACAAAACAGACGACTCTCTCGTAAGTTCTCCCCCCAGCTTTTTCTGGCGCTAAAATAAGATTGATGCTTTAAATCCGGTTGTGCTGCTTCTGATCTCCGACAGGACTGGGAGTCCTCCAACGTGCGGACGATGCGACTCAAAAAGCGAGAGAAAAGGGTTGGTTGTTGACGCGCACCTCTTCATGTTCTTGAGAGCAGACGAGCGATCGCGTGCCGTGGCGTTTATTAGATGTCGCTGCTTCTGTCCGTTTCAGCGCTCCTCGAGAAATCTCGTTGACGGCCCTCCAGTTGCTTCCAAAAGATCACGCTCGACCGGCAGAACTTCGGAAAGGGTAGTTACTGTGACTCCATCTGCATTTTATTATCACGTGTCTACTTTTTTAAAGTGAAAGAGAGCACAAGGCGTTTAGACGTGTTGACTCAGTCATTTTTACAGATATTTAACTAAATAAATATTGTGGTAGTAGCTGAGAGTCATTCACAACACATACTCTGAGCACTACACATTCTACAACATCTTTGCTTAAAGCTTTGGCCTTTGGTGTCTGTAAGCAAAATCTAATAAACCACTTGGTGGATTTGAATGAAATTCTCACAAAATGAATCACTGGAAACACATCAGCTCATCAACTTTCGGAGTCAGTCTGATTCAAGAAGCTGCCACAGCCGATCAACCTCGGCCGACACTAAAAATGGCCGTAACTTTAAATACTGAGCAGAAGTTTGGTGTAGTAGTAGCTGAGAGTCATCCCTAGTAAATACCAGGTAACAGTAATAAATGCTACTAACAGATTTTTGCAGGATTTTATGAGCTGATCCTTCCGATGGTGCTCGGCCTTTTCTTCTGACTGTTTTCGTTCCCGCGGACAGGGAAGCGAAACCCTCGTGACAAAGACAACGGTGACGGTTCCTACGAACGGAGGACCCGTCGAGGCGGTTTCTACCATCGAGACGATTCCTTACTGGACTCGCAGCAGGAGAAAGACCGGTAAGACCTCCCCTCAGATCCACTCTGTCTCTGCAGGCCTTTACAGTCTGTCAGTACGATGTTCTTCTGAAATTCTTCATTTGAAAGAACATCTGACTTTTAAAGCAAATTATACTTTTATTCTTCTAAAGTAAAAATAGCCCAGGCTTACTCAGTTTGGGTTAGAAATGTTGGTGCTGTTAGGCCATTGTCCTGCACTGTGAGGTGGGGTTCATGTTTAATTATATTTATAGTTTTTCCTACTTTCACGAGGCAGTAATTCTGCTTTATTATGTTGAGATGTCACCATTCCACCTCGTGCTGCTGCAGCTGACTCAAACACTAGTTTTCATTTTTTTTACGCATTTTGCTTGTCTGAGTCTGTCAGCGAGAACTAATACTGTAGAAAGATGGACAAGAGAAATGTGAATTCTGACAATCTAAGCATTGCTCAAAAACCTAAAGAGTTTTGAAAAATAAAGTACTTTTTTCCCCTCAGTCTCTCCAAACACTAGAAACACAATAGGAAAAAGTCATTTGAGAGCTTAACTGTTTCTTAAGACTTCCATTTTCCATACATGTTGTTTGCCACATCTGAATCCGTATGATTTATTTGACAAATGAGTGTTTCTGTTCCATCTCTCCTGTTCAGCTGCTCTGGAGTGGGACTCTGAATCGGTCAAGTCTGAGGACGTTTTCAAGCCGCCTGAAAACCCCGAGGCAGAGCTGAGAGCTGAGGCGAGCACTCCACAGAGCAAAGGGGGTGTCCGTCTGCACGAGTTTGTCTCCAAGACTGTAAGCAATCATTCGCTCATACCCCCCTCATTCATGGTCTGTTTATGTTTGGACTTCAAAAATTAAAAAAAAGAGAAACTTGTAACAAATGTGTCTTACAGGTAATTAAGCCCGAGTCTTGTGTGCCGTGCGGAAAGAGGATCAAGTTTGGGAAGATTTCGCTGAAATGCCGCGATTGCAAGGTGGTGTCCCACCCGGAATGCCGCGAGCGCTGCCCTCTGCCGTGCATCCCCAACCTGGGCGGAACGCCAGTCAGGATCGGAGAGGTGCCGGATCACATCTGCGTCACCCCCCTCCCATTTCCCCGTCCAGCTTCGCCTGAACGTCGCGCCGTTAACCCAGGTTTCCCTTCTTTTGTCCCCTCAGGGCGTCCTCGCTGACTACGTCCCAGACACGTCCCCGATGATCCCGCCCCTGGTGGTCCACTGTGTGAACGAGATCGAACACAGGGGCCTGCACGAGGTGAGCACTCGGCTGTTCTAATAGGGTGTGAAAAGATAATGAACAGGAAAGCCTCACGTCTCATCTTTAATGTCTTCCCCCTTAAGCTGAGACGAGAGAGCTGTAACTTAAAGTTTTACAATCTGTTCCTGTGAAATTACATTTACAGCTCGGCTGCAGGAAAAAAAAAGCTACAAATTTGATTTCTGTGCGAGTTCGCCGCTGTCTTTTTTTGTTAAATATTGCTCCTGTCTCATCCTCTAACTTTACCACCCAGAGGATTTCTTTCTTTAAACTCTAGTTGTTGGGAAATATTTGCTTTTTCCCCCTCCAGCTGAGGCCAATGTCCCAGAAACAGAAACCAAAGGGATTTAAGAGCTCTGACTAAAACAAACAAGAGCCTTGTCTGATTTGGGATCCCCAAAACTAAACCTAGAACCAAAACTGAGAGCTGGACAGCTGGTAACTACCCAAACCCAACTAATAGGTGTGAAGTCCAAGGAGCCAACGATCAACAACCAATCAGCCACCAGCTGTTCCCGAGAGGGCGGGGCTTGTTTATTTTACCAGCCAATCAGCTCTAGAGAGAGCAAGGGGATGAGCTAATTAAACAACTCATTCATAAAATGGGAGTTAAAACAGTTATCAACAATTAATTTTGGTGTTTTTATTAATTTAAGTTATTGATACACAAAAACTAAGTCAGCACACATAGAGGGTATTTTTGCTTTTTTTTTTTTTTACATTTTTTTCTACCCAAATATTTTCTGTATACTCTTTTGCACGTTGCAAGACAAATCACAAAGTCACATTAAATGACAGGAAATTAATGAGTAAAGGTTAAAGATCCCCATTGTGTTTATAATTAAAGTCGTTTGATCCTTTTTTCACTCATTTTCCCCAAAAGTACAATTAAACACCTTTTTCAGAATTACCATCTTAAATTGTGCTGAATGTGCGATTGCAAGTTTGACAAATAAAACTATTGTTTCTCATTTCATACCAATGAAGCTTAACTTTTCTTGCGTCTCTACTTGGGTCTTAGTTTGGATTTAATACAATGAACAATGTTTGTTGTTGTTTGTTTTTCGCGCTCAGGCCGGTCTGTACCGTCTGTCCGGTGCTGATCGCACAGTGAGGGAGCTAAAGGAGAAGTTCCTCCGCAGCAAAACCGTCCCCGTGCTCAGCAAGGTGGACGATGTCCACGCCATCACTGGCCTCCTCAAGGACTTCCTGAGGAACCTGAAGGAGCCTCTGCTGACGTTCCGTCTGAACCGGGCCTTCATGGAGGCGGCGGGTATGTTTGGCTTAAAAAAATATATTTTTGTACTACTTAACTGCGACACTGAAACTTCTTAAGAGAGAACAGAAATGTACCCAACACGACCATTAAACGCAGGATCATATCCTGCTTTGTTTTGCAATTTGTTCCGAGGAGTGAAAGAACCCTCTGGGGAGAGGTTATCTGGCACATAAAGACATTGTTTTGTTTTGGTTTGAGAGTTTGTTTCTGGAGAAACCAGTTTCCCTTGAAGTTGTTTAAAAATCCCCCTCCAGCGCCTTATATCTTGACCTCTGAGACAACTGTTTGTTCTTCCCTGGCAGAGGCTTCAGATGAGGACAACAGCACGGCTCTGATGTACCAGACAATCAGCGACCTGCCGCAGCCCAACAGAGACACGCTGGCCTTCTTAGCTCTACACCTGAAAAGGTTCGCAGCACCACTTTCCTACATCTGATTAACAGCTGATATTTGCTTTATTATTCCTGCCACATATTTGGATTCGCTGACATTTAGAGAGCGGATTAGTCTCACTTTTTAAACCGCTCCCACAGCTCTTCAGTGTCCTTTACAATCAATTGGGTTGCATTGATTTAGGTAAAAATATATTCATGTACTTTTTTTTGTTTTTTAATTGACTTTATTTAATGTTCTAAAAGGGGGAAAAAATGCACTACAGTTTTAGGAAATGTTATTTCACATACACTAAGTGTAATAAAACCTTTCAGAGTTGCTGACAGTTTGGACACTAAGATGGACATCAGTAACCTGGCCCGGGTCTTCGGCCCGACTATTGTTGGCCATGCGGTTCCTAACCCAGAGCCGATGATGATCCTGCAGGACACCAAACGACAACCTTTGGTAAGTCTGAGTTGGTCTCTAAGGGGTGGGAGCCTTTAGGCACCTCACGATTCGACTCGGTGGTTATTCAGAGGGCTGCGATCCAATTACAAAACATTTATCCATGCATCCATGAGCACATTTCAAACCAAATCCTGATTATTGGATCTCTCAGACCTAAGATCACGTTCGAGCTATCTTACCTACTTTCTTCAGCGTTTCCACCACTTTATCGTCCGTTGTAGATTGCGGGAACGGCTGTGATGATCGTGTTTTGTTGTGACTCCAAACTTTGACGCACAAGCCCTGGTTTTCAAACCCCTGAATGTCGACGCGAATCCTTCACAATAAAAGTTGCAATGGACTCTGGAGTTTGCGTTGCCTTCTCCTGAGTTAGGAGGAAGCTTTGACGTTGCTCTGGTTAGCGGTGGCAGCTAGCAACAGCTGTGTGTTCTACTTCCTTCTCCTTTAGGTAGAAACGTGTTCATGTGAATGAATGTTGTGACACGGGGCTCCCGTCTACGTCATTCTTCCCTTTAACGTCGTAGAAGCCAAAATACATGTTTCAGCGTGGTTCTCCAACTGTTGGCTGCTCGCCGTAAATAGACTGCGTGCTGCTCTTCAGAGTACCGACGATAATTAACGCGCCCGTCAGAGTAGATTAAACCAAAACGTGAATTCCCTCACACAACAATCCTGAACACAGGTCTAGAGTTGGAGCACACACAAGGGGTCACCTGTGACAATGACCTTTGATCCCGCGGTCTTGAACTCAGTAGGGATCTCCCCCAATCCACGAGATGTCCAGCTACTATTTTGATCCCATTAGATTGATCTTTTAAAGACAAATCCCACAATTTGAATTTTAGTCTACTGGTTACCAATTTATTGTCTAAAAGCGATCGGTCTAAATTATTCCAGTTCTTAAACCGGCAGCAACAGGAAGTCCTTTGTTTAACTTCCTGGAACTGAAGCTGAGGAATCGCTCTGATTGGCTGGAAATGTTCAGATTATTCCTTCGTGGATAACAAAGCAGGGCCAGCTCCCGGTCGGCTCTTTACTGATGTCTGTCATTTGCGGAATCAGCTATAAATCCTCACAGTGCCGGCATCCGTCAAAACATTGTTGATCTTTTAGGATTTGAATCATTCTTAAGTTTTACACATGGATGGTTCATTTATTGGAATCAAAATGGAACTTATTTAACAGTTTTTTTTTAATGTAGGTTATAAAACGTCTTATTTCATCTGAGTTGAGAAATGAATGAATGAATTAACTCGATCACTGCCTGACCCAGTTAGCTGTAGCTCTGCTGTGTGTTGTTTCTTTAACAGATTAAAATAATCTAGAGGAGGGTTGGGAGGGGACAGACGGTCTTGCTGGTTAAACGGTTGCAGAGTTGATGCTAAGACAAGAAACTGTCCACGGACCGATGGACAGCGCCATACCAACTTGAGACCTGTCGAATGACGGGCAAATAATCGTAATAAATTTCTGACATTTTCAAATGGATTGGGAATCCCTCAAGTCCGCATCGTGACACATTGAAAAACAGATTAAAGCCCCACATTATTAGTCACACCTCACAGGGTTTAAAGCTCTCAGAGCGTTTTCTGCTCATTAAAAATTTTAGAGAGCAAGTGAGGCCTGTGTTATATTATATAATCAGAGGTTTTCTTTCTTTCTTCCAGCTGTGGTCTAATGTTGCACTAATATTAAGGAGTGATTTACAACAGGAGAAAAAGAAAAAGCGTCCCTTTCCAGGTGTAGCTGTCCTGTAGAAGCTTGTTCCCTCGGTCCCTACAGTATTTACAGCCGGTCCGCGGACAGTCGTACCCTGCTCCCCGTTCCTGGGTGAAATACAGCCGCCTGGTTACTGCATGCATAATAAAACTTATAGTCTGCCCAGGGGAGTCCAGACTCCTCTGCCTCGCAATGCATTCTGGGGTTTCATCACGATAAACCAACATTTCTCCGTCTTTTAATATTAAATAGCTGTTCAGTTCTGGACAGGAAATTAAAGCTGATTTTTCTTTTTTTTTTTTAAGGAATAACAATTCTGGGCATTTCCTCTTTTAAAGATGTGGGAACATCAAGTCGATATGTTAAGAAGTAATGCACTCTTTCATCTTATTTAAAGTGTTTGCCAGAATTCAAATCAGCCAGAATCACACCAAGAAGTGACCACTGAATTGATTATAGTCCCATGAAGTGCTTCTGATAACTTCAGTCACATTAATTCAAATCGGTCTTCGAGTAAAGCACTGATGAGTCGGATTAGGATGAAAAGGATCTTTTTTTTTTCCCAGAACGTGCTGAATGAGTTTTGTGTCCAGGTTGTGGAGCGTCTGCTGGCTCTGCCGGCGGCTTACTGGGACCAGTACGTGATGGCAGGAAGCGCGCAGCCCAACTTGGACCATCTGGTCATCGAGAACGCAAACTGCTACGCCACCCCCGAGAGAGGTGAATCTCCGTTTAGGGTCATTTGTCTTGTCTTTTTAACAAAATACCTCTGTTAACCAGATTTCCAACTGCATCACGTGCGTGACCTCGGAGCCCAGATCATTTGTTTATAATTTCTAGCCAAATTATCATTATTTAGTCTTGGAAAAAAGAGGCTTTAACCCTGGTTTGAAGACGGGCAGCACAAACAGTTGCGATTAATCAGGGGGAAAAATAATAAATGTGTAGGAAGCCTGTTTCATGACCGCCTCAGATATGAATGCAAAGTGAGATCTTAATATAAAGTGTTTAATTGTTGCAGCGACTCTGCTGGGACCTCTGACCACTCCAGAACTACACAAGACCCCGTCCTCCAGCTCCCTCTCTCAGCGCATGAAGTCCACCCTGACACCCAGGTGAACACACGAACTCAGGCCTCGTTAGAGCCTGACTTTAACCCCGCTTATAGCTCAGCCTGTGCCGCAACGAGCACTTTAACCGGCTGACCCTTAACTGGTAAATTTATCCTTTTTTTTCCCCGTGTGTCGCAGATTCGGAAGCAAGAGCAAATCGGCCGTCGGGTTTTCTCACCAAGGGAAGTTCTTCTCGTCCCCACTCCTGAAATAAGACAAAGCAGCTCCGCCCGTTCCTTCGCTCATTCAGATGATAGAGAGAAATGCTCCCGTCATTTAGTCGCATTACACAATAAAAGGTGGATTTTAATTGTTGTAAAGGTGTGTTTTGATACAACCGAATGGCAGGTTTTCCTTCCTGTGCGCCCCTTTGTCTTTAGGTCTATTACGTTCACTGAAGGCTGACCTTGTCTTCTGATTTCAGATCCCAACATGAGAATGTGTTGTTTTTTAAAGACTTCCAGATGAAGATCTGTACTGTACGCAGCTTTAAATTGTCCTGCTCATTTTGATTTCTTCAGCTCATGTATCACTCAGAAGTTGGAAGAACTGATTGGCATTTCATACTAGGGTGGATTTCATTGTATTTTTAATTTTTTTTTTTTTGTTACGCTTGTATTTAATGTACTTTTTGCCGCATTGGATTTGGATTGTCCTCATTAGCCAGTGGTTTGTGCTTTAACTGTTCAGAGATGTGCCCACCCTTTTCCTTGTGTTGCCTCGACTAGAAAACGACCGTCACAAGACCTCGAGGAAGGCCTTTGTAATAGACAAGCTCTTCTTTGTACATGTGTTTAAGTTCGTTTTGTAAATGTATGGCATAAAAAGCTTCCAATTTGCCTTTGCCAGTAGTAATCAGGGGCTTTAATCTGCTTCGTCTGATTGTTTCCCTCCTCCGGTTCATTCTGTGGGAGGTTCTCGATGAGCAGACCCATAAAAAGACAGTTCCTCTGCGTTTGCCAGTCCACTTACCGTGGCATTGTTTGATTACCTATTAACACATTTTGTACACCAGTATCTCCATGTGAATGATAAAAAAAAATACATTTCTAACTTCCCCAGGTGTCTTCTGTCAGTTGATTTAAATACCTTCTGAACCATTGAACAGATTTGAATGAATCTGTCAGGAACTCATTGAATGCACATCTTTTGGAGTCAATTCAAGATGGCTGCCACAGCTAATCTACATCATTAACTCGGTCAGGTTTACATATATTGAGCTAAGCTTGAATGCCGTAGTAGCTGAGAGTCATTCACAAGCATACTCTGAGTGGGAGGTTGTGCATATTTGCTGTTTTTAAGCTTTGACCAAAACGGATCCAACAGTTGTTTCATCAGATGATCTTCAGGCAGCAGCGGGTGACAGGCACTCTAAAAAAAAATGGTTTTAGGTTTACAAAGCAGTCCGTTGTTTGGTGTCACATTTTTTATTCTGTCTTCAAAATAAATCAACCGAATGAACGCTTTCCAGGTTTTGTGATTCAAAAATTGTTAAAGGCAGCTCCTTCAGGCAGGTTCCCGACCTGAGCCACGATTCCAACATCCCTTGGATGACAGAAAGTTGTACGCCTCAGTGAAACGCGGGGATCGGCCCTAAAGTGAATTACAGCTGTACGCAAAATCCCAAACGTTTGTTTGTGGTTTATAAA
The DNA here is from genome assembly GCF_001649575.2 of Kryptolebias marmoratus. Taxonomy (NCBI): domain Eukaryota; kingdom Metazoa; phylum Chordata; class Actinopteri; order Cyprinodontiformes; family Rivulidae; genus Kryptolebias; species Kryptolebias marmoratus. Next base: position 8,050,156 of record NC_051437.1, on the reverse strand, counting down.
TGTGGCCACGGTTCACGATGGGAGACAATTCGAACACGCGCATCAAAGCGCCGGCCGTGGCCAGAGGAGAGGAGTGTTCTGGACGTAGTCCTGGAAGGCGGGCTCGGACCCCCACCTCTTTGCCGCCTGCTTCTCCAGGATGGGCACGCCGCTGACGTGCCGCAGCAGGAACCAGACGAACAGCGGCGACGCCACGCTCAGGTGCTGGGGGCCCCGCATCACCGACGACGCAGAGAGCCAGAGACCCGCCCACTGCAGGATCTCGCCGGCGTAGTTGGGATGCCTGCTGTAGGCCCACAGTCCACTCCGGATGAACTTCCCCTGGAGGCGGGAAAGGAAAGGTTATTACGCCAAGTGGATGGGGAGGCTCAACGTCAGGAGTCCGCCGACTCACAGCGTTGTCTGGATTACTCTTGAAGAGCCACTTCTGCCGGTCAGCAATCGTCTCGGTAGCGAAGCCGAGGCTCCAGACGGCCCAGCCGATGTAGTCCCTGGCCCCCAGAGGCACATTACGCCTCTCGGTGTTCAGCATGAGGGTGGGCAGGAGGGTTATAAATACCCACACGGCTGAGAGAAACAAGAGAAATGACTCGGTCTCACCCAGCTCAACTTTAAATCCTTCCATAAAATAAATGCGTTTAAGTCTGTGTAACCAGCGGCCCCTCGCCTTGAATAAATGCATATAAAGGAGCTGGAAATGAGACAGTGATTTATTCCACGCCGCTGGGAGCAAGGAGAGGAAGGAGTTAACATCCTTTCCAAGTACCTTGAACAGTCCAGTACACGAAGAACGTCCCCGGGCTGTCTCGGACGTGGTCGAACCTGCGGTCATGACCGTCCTTCAAGATCCGCAGGAAAAGGAATGTCCCCAATCTGTGGAGCAAACACGGTTACCACCCGTCCGCATTAACCAGGACGTCATTCATTAACTGAGACCGAGCTGGCGTTAAAGTTTTACACCTGTTCCCTCCTGCCCTGTCCCCCCCCACACACACACCTGACCTCCGAGGGAGGGGAAGGATCTCCCGCCTCGCCTACCTTAGTCCCCACGCCGTCACTAGGCCGGCCTGAACCTTCTGACGGGCGTGGCCAGCTCCGCCCCAGACCCGACTCAGGTGGGTGAGGAGTATGAATGTGCCGGAACCTGCGAACGGAGAGGAGGGGTGGGGGGGGAGATGTTGGACATCGGTGTGGCGGAGCGCTCGGCTTGTCGCGAGGCGTGGCAGATAAATCTTTTACCCAGAGCACCGCGGATGACTGGTTCCAAAGTTCAAGGGTAAAAAATACACAGAAGCCGCGAGGAGCAGAGAAGAAGGCGAGCAGAGAGGAAAGAGCCGAGGTGATTCATTGGCAAAATAATTCAAAAACACTCGTACACAGGTAAGCAATCTAAAACTGATCTAAGAGTGTTTTGAGACGTCGATTTGTCAATCTGGAACCCCCTCAGTGACTGCGCACTCTGAGTTTTTTACGAGCTGCAACATTTGTCTATCTATTTTAAATCTAAATCAGTTTAAAGTGCAGCAACAAAGGGGGGCGATGGCACTGGGACTACTGAGCTTCAAACCTCAGTGTGTTCTTAAAGAACTGATTAACAGTTTGATGCACAAGAAGTGAAAACACAGAAAAAGGAAAAACGTTGGTTTTCTTTAAAACCCACATTTTCAGCATCAAATGAGAGCAGCAAAATAGAAAAGTGATAATAATAATGTAATAGAAGTTAGAAGGAACGTGTTTAAGATCCATATAATCAATGTGAAAGCAGGCTGCACAAGAATCCTGCTATAATATGACTGCAATGATACACTGATTTATTTTTCTTTTGGTTATTAGAAATACCATGAAATTATTTTATACTAGTAAACATGATGGGGGGGCAGGAGGGGGCAACAAAAAGCCCCCTTTAGATTCATTCAGTGGCCCTGCTGTAGGAGGCGCTGATTCTCCACCCAGACTCGTTTCACAACAAACCCACTTTTTACATAACAAGGCTTTTATAAAGATTAGTTATTAATAATTAGTCATTATTACCTAAACGCTTGCGCGTGAAACGCGTTTTCAAATCAACAAAGAGTCAAATAAAGCTCGCTTTTTTCTGCCATAACGCAGTGGAGTCGCGTCGATGCAAAAGCTGCAGAGAGCTGGCTGCTCGTGATGCGTTTGAGTTACCTGCCAAATCATAGAACTTCTCGGTTCTGAGAGCCGCGGCCAGAACCCAGCAGAACCACTGGATGCCCAGGTCCGTGGCGGCACATCGGGCCAGGGTGCCCCCCATGATCAGGTCCTGCGGCTCGGCGGGGACGACGAACTTGTCATGTGGGAGGAAAACTCCTCCGAAGTTTCACCAAGATCCAGAATACCGGAAGTGAGTCCGAGCGGGGAACTCTGGGTAGTGTAGTTCAAAGAGGCTCGGCGCTTCCACTGGCCCACGAGGCTTCGCTTATGTTCCTATTTTATCCAAAGGGTCTATTTATCCACATGTAATCCGATTTGATGCGATTTAATTCAGTGAGTTTGTGAATTATAAAAGTATTGTGTAATACTGAGGAGAAAAAAACAAAACAAAAGCTACCCCGTCATTCCTTGAGGTTATTTCCCAATGAGTCAGACTGTCTGGTATTATTTTAAAATTCTGATCAAGTTATCCAGCCTTCAGTTTTTTTTAATTATCCCATTTTTTTCGAATGATTCATTTGTGTATTCATTTCTTTAAATTTGTTGTACCAATTAGTAACTTATTTGTTACTCAAACGTATAAAAGGTCATGTCTTTAGGACTTCATTATACACCAGAGTACAGTGGCCATAAAGCCTAGTCCATTCTAGGTTGTGTTGTAATGAGTAAATGAATGAATGAATAAACAGCTTAGTTTTTGTACTTGTAATGAAAAGACCTAAATGTATTGATTTATTTATATAAAATGAAATTCCTGTTTTTGATTAGAGAGTGAGGTATAATATATATATACAGAGAGGTCATTGCTCTGGAGGCTGGAAGAGTCTTCAGTGATGCGGCGTTCTCTTGTCTTTCTTTCCTTTCTGTCTCGCCTCAGAAACAAACGCGGGCGGCCTCCAACATGGCAGATAGCACGAGTCCAAAAGGCACCTCTGGTGACTTCGCTAAAAAGGTCCAAAGGCAGCTGAGCAGGGGCAAAGAAAAGGTGCGCGTCTTGTGACTTCTCCAAGCTTTTCAAACTGTATGGCAAGGGCAGAAAATTGAAACTTGGGTGTTTTTTTTAATTTATTTTTTTTATGTCAGGTTTTGCAAAAGCTTGGAAAGACGCTGGAGAACAGAGACGACCAGTTTGATCAGTGCCTGCAAATCTTCAGTGAACAACAGGTAATAATTCAAGCTAAATAAAAAAGAAATAAGATGCGCGAGGTGAACCTGAGCCATATTTGTACAGAAACACAGGTTTTAAAACCTCCCACTGCTGACTGAGCACGTTCTGCTTTAAATGTAAACTCCAGCGTGATTTACTGATCGCAATCAGTGGCTCAAACGTCATAAAAGCAACAGATGTAAAAACTGGAAGCCATATAAACATCTTGTCTGCTTGCAGAGCGATGGGAACCGAATACACAAGGACCTGAGGAACTACATTAATGCTGTGAGAGGTAAGTAATGTCTCCGCCTGCAGCCGACACAGAGCTGTAGATCTGTCAGTGTGTGCCCTCTGCAGGTCTCAAACAGGATGCCGTTCTGCTTCTCTGCAGACATGCGCGAAGCTTCAAGACGCCTCTCTCAGTCTCTGTTCGAAGTCTACGAAAGCGACTGGGCCGGGGAGGAGGACCTGGGGGCCATCGTAGAGGTCAGCACCAATCCACCGCTCCGCGTTTATGTTCGTGCAAGCGCAGGGGCAGCAGAATGAACGAATTCTCCCTCTTGTTACACATAACTGATGCATTGTTTTATGCTGGGGCGTTTCAATGAAGGGCGAGGACCTCCTGTGGAACGACTTCGAGGTCAAGCTGATAGACCAGGCCGTTCACACCATGGAGTCCTACGTGGGCCAGTTCCCAGACATGAGGGTGAGGCAATGAGGAAGCAAACGGACTTAAACATACACGAAGTTAAGCAAACACACGCTCGTAGTTCAAACACACTCATACACAGAGTCATGAGTGTTCGCTAATCTGCAGGAGAAAATCGCCAAGAGGGGACGAAAACTGGTCGACTACGACTCGTCCCTTCGCCACCTGGAGGCTCTGCAGCTGGCAAAGAAGAGGGACGACGTCAAGATAAACAAGGTGCTTAGAATGACACGTGGACCTGTTTGGTTTTGTCTATTCGTGCCTTTTTTGTTGTTGTTGTTTTTAAATTGGAGCTCAAATAAAGTGTCTTCCACATTGCAGGCAAAGGAGGAGCTGAAAGCTGCCAAAACTGTTTATGATGGGATCAACAATGAGCTGAAAGACGAGCTTCCTGTTCTCTACGACAGGTCTGACACTTTTTCTCTTGTTGTTTTAGATTTATGTGTGTGTGTGTGTGTAAATGACACGTGCGTGTTTTCCCTCCCTTTAGCCGTATCGGATGCTACGTGTCCGTCTTCTCATCCGTGTCTAATTTACGAGACATCTTCTATAAGGAAATGAACACGGTAAGTGTCGTTGTGTCTTGGCACGTAGCATGCATCAGTATGAAATGCAGGATTTTTGGTTTTTCTTTTTTGACCAGGTCTTTTTGTTTTAGCTCAATCTTGATCTACAGTGTATAATAAAAGAGCTCCAGGCTCAGCATCCTGACAAAGTGTTTGCAGTGAGAGGTGTGCAGAGGTAAGGCTTACTGTTTTAGATTTAAATGTCCTAGTTTAAAAAAAAAAATCGATTGTTGGATTCATCCACTCACCATGGGCATGAACGTCACACTCATTTTGGGCTTTAAATTATTTATTTAAACCGTTGTTTTTTTGTTTTTTTTTTCAAGAGAGGAATGATTACCAACAAACAACTTCAATCATTTTAAAAAGAAGAAATCGGTGCACAAGTTTGAACATATTGTGTTTTTTTTCTCTAATCTACATGGGTTAGACGTCCCTCAGAACCTCACATTATTTTATATCCATCCATCCATCCATCCATCCATCCATCCATCCATCCATCCATCCATCTTCTTCCTCTTATCTGGGGTCGGGTCGTGGTGGGGGGGCAGCAACCTAAGCAGAGAGGCCCAGACTTCCCTCTCCTCAGTCACTTGGGCTACCTCCTCTGGGGGAATCCCGAGGCGTTCCCAGGCCTCCTCCCGGTGGGACCTCACCAGGGAGGCGTCCAGGAGGCATCCTCACCAGATGCCCGAGCCACCTCAACTGGCTCCTCTCGACGTGGAGGAGCAGCGGCTCTACTCTGAGTCCCTCCCGGATGACCGAGCTTCTCACCCTATCTCTAAGGGAGAGCCCAGACACCCTGCGGAGGAAACTCATTTCAGCCGGTTGTATCCGCGATCTCGTTCTTTCAATCACTACCCAAAGCTCGTGACCATAGATGAGGGTAGGAACGTAGATCAATCGGTAAATCGAGAGCTTCGCCTTTTAGCTCAGCTCTCTCTTCACCACGACAGACCGGTACAGCGCCCGCACCACTGCAGACGCTGAAGCAATCAACAAGTTTCTGACGTAAATCTGGCAGAACATTTGACCGCTCCTCTTGGTAGAACTGGTGGAGCTCATTTAAATCAGTCAGTTTCCTGCTACGGGCTCAGCTTCTAGGCATAGTCTACAAATTCTCAACAGGGCTGAGATCAAGGCTTTGAGGAATCAGGAAGCAGGTCTGATGGGTCTGGGGTCCCTCTTTGTCGGATCACCCAACTGTGTCCAAGTTTCCACCACCTAGCTGTTGGTTTGAAGACAAGTTAAAGAATTTGGATGCAGACCTCATTCTTCGCCAGCAATACCCCAGCATGATGCTACCACTACTGTGCTGGACAGTTAATAGCATTTTCAGGTTTGAAACCTCTCCAAACATGCTTCTTATTGTGGCTAAATAGCTCAATCTTTGTCTCGTCTGGCCATCAAATAGTTCCCCAGGAGACATTGTGACTGATTGTTGGGGGCTCTCCAATCATTCTGGATGACAATTTCTTTTAGAGTTGGATGACCGAGCCATGACACCAAAGAGAAAGATAAAACCCGATTCGATTTTAATCTGAGACGAGTACATCGGTCAGTCTAATAAGTTCTGTCAAACAAATCCTTTTTTTTTACGCCGGTAAAGAGAAACTACCAGCTGCAGTCGATACCGATTCCAAATGAGAAGTCAACAGGCCTTTGGTATCGTCAAGTTCAAACATTTAAAACCTTCAGCTCCACACACACACACACACACACAACAAACTAAATGTTAGTATATCCTCGAGGGCGTCTGCATGTGTGGCTTATATAAAACAAAAAAAAATCCATAATAAATTCAAACTTGTGCAGCAAATTCTTGTTTTTTCTTGTTTTTTTCAAATCTGTACGATGTGTGATCCTTCCGCCCTGGAAGAAGAACGGTTCAAAGAAATTATTAACAGACTCAAATTAATATCATATTCATGCCCATGATGAGTGGATGGAAACCTTTGACCACTGCTGTATATATCACAGCTCTTAATCATTATTGTCAGTGTTTTTCTTTTTTGCAACCCAGTTGTTTTTTCTTTTTTTCCCAAAATGACAAAACACAATATCAAGCAGAATGTGGTTGATCTGATTCGTTTGTGTTTGCCATTTGAATCCATTCTTTCAGGTACGGCTCCCTGAGGAGACGGACTCTGATGTCCCCTAAGGCCTGGAAAGCCAGTTTTTCTGAGTTCCACAGGGGCTACAGTCCCAGGACCAGCCAGCGGTACAGTTTCAGGTCCTCTGACAGATCTCGCCACGGCACCCTGTCCAGAGAGAGCAGCACGCTCGGCGTCTCCACGCAGGCGAACCCTCTGTCCGAATCCAGGGAGCTGGATGCTGCGTCGAGCTGTAACGATGAGCACAGCTCCGAGGGACGAGACGCCTCTGCTGCTGCTGCTGCTGCTGCTGCCGCCGCGGAAACATCAGGGAACGAGCTGAAGTCGGAAGAAGGCGGCGGTGAGGCCGGAGGGGAGAAAGGCTCGAAGAAAGACGGGGGGAGAGCTCCGCCGAGCGAGAGCAGCTCTGAACTGAACGTGTCGTGCGATTCGGAGAGCCTGGACCTGCAGCTGTCTGCGGCGCACAGTGGCCCGCTGCACATCGAAGAAGACGACCCCGCGAAGCCAAGCGCCCTGGAAAACGGTGTCGTCGACGGGTCGGTCCCGGAGCCCAGGGAGCTGAGCACTCCTCGGAAGGTTCGTTTCCCGACGAGCACACAGCCTGGAGCACAGCGCCGCCGGTCTTTGTGTAACTCGTGTTTCTCCTTGTCGCCCTTCTTATTTAGGATGTGCCTGCAGGAAAAGAGGCAGCCCAGGACACAAAAACCACGACGGTTTAAAGTTTCCACAAGATCCATTCGAAGGGTTGAGTGTTTTCTTCTCAGGCGTACGAGGTGTCACTTCCAGACTCGTCAGGACAGAACACGATGAGACTGAAGACAACAGCTGCACACGAAAATAATGAAAAAACAACACAAAACACAGAGAGGACAGCTGCACAGATGAGCCCAACTGTTCTCTAATGCTGCTGTTCGTTTTCTCACTTATCTCTTAATAAAATCAACTTCATATAATGTTCTGGAGAAAAAAAAAGCCTCTGAACTTCAAACATCTATTGAAAATAAACTAACACAAGTAATTACAGTGATAAACTGGGTTTACACTGAAACTGATGAGCTACATGCTCCACTGACCACCTGAAAGCAATAAAACGTGTGTGTTTCATGTTTGAGTAATTACAGATGAATAATTTAGGACTTAAATCAGATGTAATTTTGCGTGTCATACATATACCACTTCCAAATCTAATTATACGGACACCGTTTTCTGCCTCGTGTATGTTCTTTAAATTATGCACTCAGTCTGAGCTGAAACAGTTTAGTTTTAATAATTGATGAGTAAGCATATTCACACTAATACACATGTGCACGAGCAATAAAACGTATGTTATTTAAAACCGTGTGTCTGTAGTTGCTTTTCTTTTCTTTTTTTTAATTGAGGTTCAGCATCGTGGAAAAAAATACACTGTGCTCCCATCGACGTTTATGTGGTTTAAAGTGTTTACAACATGCAGCCATGGATGAATATGTACACATATACATTTAATTTGAATGTTTCATGCATCAGATAAATCTGTATTGTTTTGTATTTAAATACACAACAGTATCTGATGTATTGCACCAGGTCAAACCAAAGGCACAATGAGAAAGCAGTGGTTTGACCCTCAAATGTTAACTTTTAGGAAATGAACTGTTTCTATCTATCTATCTATCTATCTATCTATCTATCTATCTATCTATCTATCTATCTATCTATCTATCTATCTATCTATCTATCTATCTATCTATCTATCTATCTATCTATCTATCTATCTATCTATCTATCTATCTATCTATGACAGAAACAACATTTCCTGTAATAATGAGTTTTAAATGACTCTGCTGAAACTTGCTGAAGAAGCTGAAACTAAGTTGTTAAAGTTAAAAGAAGCAGAACCCTAGCTAAAGGTTAAAGGTCGCAAATTGCTAAAGGCTTAAACTGTTGAAAGGCTAGCTAAAAGTACCAAAAGGCTAGCCAGAAGCTAGAAGTAGCATAAGGCCAGATAGCAAAAAAGCTAGTTAAAAGCTGAACAGTAGCTAAAAACTAAAAGTGTCATACGAAAACTAAAAATAGAGCAAGGATGCTGAAGCAGATTTGAAAAGGAGTGTTGTTTTTGAAGGAACTGAGGAGATACAAATGCATTTCTCTGGGGAAAATATCTGTAAATAAAGTTAAATGTTTCAAAAAGTATGAAAGTTACAAAAAAAAAAAGTCAGCAGCCAGCTCCTCAATGAGCTGAACACTTTGATATATGAACGGCTAAGACAGCATAAAGTACGCAAATAAAAACTAGAGAAATCGCATTTCCTGTGAAAATGCAGTGTGAATGCTTTTTTGCTGAATGATTTGACTGAAAGCTGCTAAAGAAGCTGAAACTATTTTAATCGCTGAAATGTCAATGCAAGTTGGTTCTGAACAGTTGAAGCTGCAGCCAAAAACAGATAAATGACTGCTGAAAGTTGCTGAAGAAGCTGAAACGAGGTTGAACAAACCCTTAAAACTACAGAACAATCCTTAAAAATAGCAGAATGATCCTTAAAATTGCAGAACAATCGTTGAAACAGCACAACAATTCTGAAAAATATAGCTAAAATAACTTTGAAAACATCCTAAAAAGCAGAACAGAACCTAAAACCAGTAAAACAAATCCTAACAATTCGAAACAAATCCCTAAAACAGCAGAACAAACTATAAAAACACCTGAAAAGACATTAAAACAGCAGAACAATCCATAAAAATAGCTAAAAATCCTTAAAAACAGCAGAATAATGCTTAAAAACACCTGAACAATTCTTAAAAACAGCAGAACAATCCTGAAAAATGTACAGAATAGTTAAAGTAACGATAATAATAAATAATAATAATAATAAAGAGAAACAGGATCTCAATAGTGTGAAGCATTCACACAATAAAAAGGAAACAATAGCGTTCACACAATAAATGAATAAATAAACAATGTTTAGCAGAGCGGAGTGAACGTCCCTTTTAAAACCGCAGGAGTCGCGCATCGCTTCCACAGACGATCTTTGGGCTCAGAGAAAGGGAGGAAAAGGAGGGGCGGAAACGGAGCGCGTGCGTTGCCTTTTAACGCTCGAGTGCGGCGTCCAAAAAAGAAGAAGAAGAAAAACCAAAACAAAACAAAAAACACCCTGACTGTACTCACTGTTTTGTGTCAGCAGACGGCCCGGGGGAGCGTGACAAGTTCCAACTTCACTCAATAACAAAGCCGGTGAGAGTTTTCTCCGCCGACCGAAGCGAGCTGGGTCCGGTTCGTCCGCAGGTAAGAGGCTCACGAGCCAGCTGCTCTGAAGGGAACAGGACCCGCCCGGGTGGCGGGGGGAGAGAAGTTAACTCCGTTTGCTGGTTCTAATGAAGCTTTGTGCCTAAAGAAAGAAAGAAAGAAAGAAACGACCTGCTAGCGAGCAGCGAGTTCCGAGAAGTTCGTCTGCCTGTAAAAGGTCAGAGTTTTCACTGACAGAAAGTTTGAACGAGGCAGGAAATGTGGAGCTACAATGTCGGAAAAACTTTTAACTTCAAGTCCAGCTAGTTTTTCTTTCCTCATAATTAGTGTTTTAGCCAAATAAAACCAGCCTAACAAGACACAAGAAGTCCATTATGTGCTCAGTTAAAGTTCAGGCTGTCCTGTTGGCCTTAAAGCTTGTTGTTTTTCCTGTTCATACAGTTTATTAAATGGATTCAGTTCCTGTGTTATTCTACCTAAAGCTCGATCAACCAGCTGTTTTGATAGTTTAATAAATGTGTTTAAAGTCACTTTTTGAAGCAGATATGAAATATGTGGTTGTTCCAGTTGATGAGGCTTTTCCTTTGTCTTCCTGTAATCCTTGTGAATATCAGACTTGGAACAAAAAGGTGACATGAAAACGCCTTAAAATCAAAGTGAGAGGGAGGATGGTTAATGGGTGGCATTGGTGTAAAGTTGCTTCAATCAGTGCAATAAAACTCTTGAAGAAAGGAGGAAAAATGTGAGTTATTCTTTGTTAAAGCAAATGCATTCATTGAAAGGCCACAAAAACAGAGTCCTGCGATAAAGATTAAAGTTGGCAACAGAATAATGACTGATTGTTAATCCTAATGTGTTTTACTTCCCGTGCCGTTGCGTCACAGGGTACTGTGAAATGAACAGAGAGCTGAAGTGTTGGTTTCAGTCCCACGCCTGAATAATCAGATTACCCCGTCACGGCACGCAGTCCGCTCTTGCACAAGTTGCTCGGACTGTTTGCTGGAGATAGCGCGTCGGGACGTTTTCTTTGTTTCTTCACTGTGCTCCGTTATCTTCCAGGTACAGATATGGATAACTCGACAGCGCCGACGTCTGCTGGCACGAATGTGACAGAGGGTGAGCACACGAGACCTGCGGACTTCACCTCCCAGAGCCGCAAACAGACGTGGAGTTTGTGGTTTCTAATCAGCACTGATGTGTTTGTTTTCTTCTTTTAATCAGCTGCAGTTACAGGGTCTTCGTCAACACTTCCCACCCGATCAGAAACCACCGTAACTCAGGGTAACTCCCACACTTCTTTGTTTTTGTTTCCTGCTGCTGGCGGCCTGTTTCTGGACCTGCCCCGCAGTCACAGATGTGGCAGAAGTTAACTCCCGCTCTGCGGCGGTGGCAGACGACAGCTGCGACTGTTTCACTTGATCCCATCACGGGTCATTTCACGATGCATCATCGTTCTGTTTGACTCTGTCCTTCTCAGTGATCACGACAGCTGCCCCCGCAACTTCAGACTTCGTAGTGATCGCAGGTATCGGCTCCTGGCCTCTCTGAGGATTTTCTACAAACATTAGGAAGTTATTGTATTTCTTTAAAACTCTTATTGTTTTTCACAGTTGTTATCTCTCTCATCCTGCTGACTGTCGCCGTTATGGCCTTCCTGCTTTACCGGTACTACTGCCACAAGAAGGGCCAGTACAGGACGACGGGGGAGCTGGCTCCGGGAGAGGACCCCGACGAGGACTTCAGAAACCAGGCCATGAGCGAGAAGAAGGAGTACTTCATTTGAGCCGGGAGGAAGTGACTGTGGGGTGAAAGGGAAACGAGCTATCGAGGGAAAGATGATGGGGTGTGGGTGGGGTATTATATTTGCCTGTTTTTTTTTTAGGGGAAGGCTGCACATTTTGGCAGAAAGGAATAGTATTTCAGAGACCGTCCCAGGAATGCGAGTGAAACCAAAGTCGGGCTGCAGCCGCGAGCGCTGACGGACGCGGAGCGGGCGAGGCACGGCAGCCGCGCCGCCGAACAGCCGAGGTCAGCGGGGGGGGGAAACAGGTGGCGGGATTTTTAAAAGATGTCTGCGGCTCTGAGATCAGAAGACGGGCAGCAGCAGCAGTCAGATTAGTCTGCTAATCTGACATCTTGGGTTATTCTCAAATGTTACGACACTTGTGTGGGCTGTTACTTTTTTTTTTCCCATTCTTTTATAGCATTTTTTTTTAAATGCAAAAATCAGAAATCCTTATTTGTCATTGTTGCTTTTGTTGCATCTGGATTTCTATAATAGATCGTAGTTACTGAGGACTTCCCTTTTTTTTTTAAAGAAAAGAATGCAGTAAAGGTTTCCACTGAAGCTCTTCAGCTGCACCATTAAAGTGTGACGGTGTTGTTTTTGACTCCATCTTTGAAAAGTCTTCACACGGGCCGAGCAGATTTCAGATACCCAACACTTAATTCCTGACCTCTTTTCTTTAAGTCCCACTGTTTTGTGAAGTTTCAATTAAAGTGTGGAGTAATTTAAAAACATTTAAACTCCAAAATGTATGACGTGCAACGGATTCTTTTTCTTTTTAATCAAATATGGGACCAAGCTCTTGTGTCACAGAAAAGTTCTATACAAGATACACAAAATTAGCTTGTTTCACTAATAATCTTAACGTATTTGGTTTTGTTTTCAGCACAACTTTTAATTTGTTAAATAGGATTTTAAATTCACTGCTCCTGCTCAGCTTTAGAGAAAACTACAAAAATACATCCAAGTGGGATCAGGAATAGGACGCTGTGACTTTAGGTTGCAGTACGGAGTTTGGCATAAACAAACAAACAAACAAACAAAAAAAAAAAAAGGAAAAAATTTCTCACATGTACGAAGGCGCTGTTCTCACACACCCTTTTGGAGCTCTACAGCTCAGACGTATTTCACAAAAGAAACATTTAAAGTTTAAGCAGGTTACAGAAAGTTGGACTTCATGTGACTGAACTCATCCGAGCTCAGATTTTCCTCCTAAAAACTGAAACTAAAGGCTCTTCTGAACTTGTCGAATCCACAGAAATATGGATGTGATGATCAGACGCTTCTGCTGCTTTATTTTTAGTACAGCTTGTTTTTGCCCGGTGCCTGTTTTGGGTTTACTTTCTACTCAGCGGTTCTACCTGCCTTTTTAATTTTGATGTTGGGGAGTGTGGTTACCATGGTGACCCTAATGGTCTTTGTTTTCTTCATTTCTTACACAGTTTACACATCAGAAAGTCTTCATTTTCCAGAGTAAATCCCGAATTCCTACTGGGCATTTGTTCAACGAAACTGAAAAGTCACTGAATGCACACCTGCAGATGAACTTTCACACTTAACCTGGTTCAAGATGGCCGCTACAGCTGATCCACCTTATCAAACATGTGTTTGTGTTACTAACTCAGTCTGTTTTTTTACAGATACTGAGCTCAGATTAGTTGTGATCGTAGTTGACAATAATCCCTAACACATACTTCCAGTGTTAGATTGTGCAACATCTTTGTTGAAAACGTTGGCATGCAAAGTTTCCAAGGAATGCTCGGCCTTTAGTTCCCTGTATCTTCCACACACATCACCTTTCAGTATAATGCAGAATATGTTTACTCCATTGGACTTCTTTTTCTTTCAGCTGTTCCCTTTTCCCTTTTCAGGGGTCGCCACAGCGAGTCACCCTCCTCCATCTAACTCTGTCTTCTGTGTCCTCTGTCCTCACTCCATCTACCTCCATGTCCTCTCTAACTGCATTGTTGTCTTTCTCCTGGCAACTGCATCTCTAACATCCTTCTACCAATATACCCACTGTCCCTCCTCTGCACATGTCCAAACCATCTCTAACTTTATCTCCCAGTCCTTCAACCTGTGCTGTACCTCTGATGACCTCATTCCTAATCCTGTCCATCCTTGTCCCTCCCAAGGAGAACCTCAACATCTTCAGCTCTGCCACTTCCTGTTCTGTCTCCTGTATTTTTGTCCGTCCAACTGTCTCCAAACCATCCAACATGGCTGCTCTCACCACTGTCTGTAAACCTTTCCTTTGACCTTTGCTGCCACCCTTTTGTCACAAATCTGCCTGGACTCTCTTCTTCACCTCTTTATCACACTTCCTGTCTCCCTGGACAGTGGACCCGAAGTCCTTGAAGTCCTGCACCTTTGTGACCTCTGACCTCCTTGTAGCCTCTCTGCTCCACCTGCCATCCATGTGGATTCCTGTCTGACCTCATCTGTTAGTCTGTCCATCACCACAGAGAACAAGAAGGGGCTCAGAGCTGATCCTTGATGCACTCCCACCTCCTACAGCCCACCTCACCACTGTCCTGCTGTCCTCATACATGTCCTGTACCAGACTATCATACTTCTCTGCCACTCCAGATGTCCTCATACAGCCACAGCTCGTCCCTCAGCACCCTGTCATGGCATGTTGACACCATCAGACTGAAGTGAATAATTTAACAATGTATTTCTCTCCTGAATGAGCTGAACGTTTAGGTATACGAACAGCTAAAACAGCCCAAAGTACGCAGAAGTAATTAGATGACAAAGAACAAAAAGAAATGTAAACAGGAAAACACTGAGCAATGAGATCTACTGTATGTGTGTATGGCCTTTAAACCAAAACATAAAAAAAAACAAAACTCTTTTCTATTGAAGGAACTCCACTCCTCTGATGCTCTTCATCCCTCCTTAAGCAGTTTGGAACAGGACTGCAGAAACCGGACCGTGGTTCTTCTCTGCCACAGTCGTGGATTTTTCTCGTTTCTCGTCCTTTTAAATACGTTTTTTCCGCGCCGTCCCATTTCTTCTTTTATCGATCTTTGCACTTTAAACCTTCGCAGTTTTTCTGTTTTTAAAGAAACCGACCCGTGCGCCCGTTCTTCGGATCACTCACCTGTTGTCACCGGACCCCACCGCCCGCCGCTGGAGGTGAAAGGATGCTTGTTTGTTTGTTAGCAAAAACCTCATGAGTCACTGGACAGATTTTATTGAAACTTTCAGGGAATTATTCATCGGATCTACAGCTGATTAACTTTTGGAGCCAATCCAATTCAAGGTGGCTACAGCCAACCGACCTTAAAACAAACAAACAAAAAAAAAACCCCAACAACATGAAAATGGCTACCATTAAGTCAGTTTTACAGATATTGAGCTAAAATCTGGCGTCATCCCGGACGTGTACTCCGGGAGCTAAGATGGTGCAGAACTTCAGCTTGGTCCCTTCTCAGCGTCGGGTCGGATTTTAAAACTCTGGCAGAAAAGGCGGAGAGTAATATTTCTCCGAGTGCTAGACCTTTAATTAGCTGTGATGTGAGCAGATTTTTCTTTATAGGTTTTATTTTAAAGACTGCACCAACAACAAAAAAATGAGCATATATGTGGAAAAGATGTTCTTTCAAAGGCCGATGTGTTGTTTCTGTATTCCCTAAAGTTTAAAATCATCTGTGTTTTTACAACATTATTTGGAAACAAGGATGCATGTTTTATTTAAAGTATGATTTAGCTGTGACAGAGCTTTTAAAAAGGAAAGGAAAACAAATACACACGTACTAAAATCTCACTACTGAAGTTGGGTAAATCTAAGTCTACACATGTGCATAAAAGGACAAACTTGCCACATTTCAAATTTCCAAAATAACCTTTATTCTAAACTTACATTTTAAATTTTAAGTTTAGTATAAAAAAGTTAAGTGCACCTAAGTTCTTTTTTTTTTTTCATTTTTCCTTTTTTTTTTTTTCTCCAAAGCATTTTTCATCTTTGACACATCTCAGCAAACCGTAGTGACACTCATCTCCTTTAGTAATCTTAAAAGATAGAATGTGTACCAAAGTCCGTCGGGCCACTTTAGTACGTACATCCATTTTTTACAAAATGTTGCGGAGAGAATCCCTGAACTAGAAATGTCCATAATCCTTCGGGCAAAGACGTTTGCTCGCTGTGGTTGGCGTAGCATCTACTGGTCAGCTGGAGGTTGCAACAACTTCATATTGCTGGAATGAAGTCACCGTTTTGTATTGATTTACAATCAGAAAATTTAATTAAAATAAAAAAACAACAACATAAGTTTTGGGTTGCAGTTTGGTCGTTTTAATAGCTGTGGCCTGTATGAAATGACAGCAGGAGTGAATTAAAAACTGAAAAAGACCTGACGTGTGGCAGCTTCCTTTTGTACGAGCAGCACATCCATCAGATAAATGAAGCAGGTTAAAAGACCGAGGAAAAAAAACAAACTACTGAAATCATCAAATATGGGTCGACGGCGACAGCCTGCCTTCTGGAAGCCACAGCTATTAAAAGTTGAAATCATACGTCGGATACCCAGCAACACTCTCACACCACAATGACAACTACTAGACGAAGACGTCCGTACTGATAACTCGTCGAGCCTTGAACGCCTCATTTACGCTCGCCGGATGCAGCATCGTGGAAAGACGTCAGAGCGGTTAAAAAAAAAACAAACAACTTCTTCATGAACCTGCTGACAGACTGCAAAAGGTCTGCACGCACGCTCGGGCTGGTGAACGTCTTCACGTCGCTTTAAAATAGACTAGATGTATTTTTTTTTTAATCTAAAACCGTTTAAAAAGTGTCACAGCTTATTTTTTTGTGTATTTTTTATTTTTAAAAACGTCATGAAAACAGGATGTAGAAAGAAAGTAGACCCTCGCCTGGGGCTCCTCGGTTTCGCTTAGCAGTGCATTTCAGATTTAAAAAAAAAAAAAAAAAAAAAAAAAAAAAAAAAACAGCAAAAAAAAGGTGCAAAGGTACGCAGCAACTCGTGGACGCGGGGCGACACGCGGACCGTGTCCCGACGTCGTGGAAAACCGTGAAATGTGGACGTCGCCGCCGAACAGATCTTTGGTACAACCAGCTCATTGGTTATACTGTCAAATTCACCAACCTGACTACTCGTGTTTGAATCCCTCCAATGTTGACACGGAGGAGAAAAAATAAAAAAAAATTAAAATTACGTCAAAGAAATTTAATAAACTCTTCCCGAAAAGGCCAACATTTCTGAACAAAAAAAACAAAACCGAACGAGAACTGTCAAAATGTGTTTGATGCCAAATCATACAAAGTGATAAGCAAAATTAAAAAAAGAAAATGTGCATAATAAACATTTAGTGATAAACTCTGGGTATCCGACTGTGAAGCAGAGTACAGAAGAGGTTCAAATGTTACACCAACCACCTCCTACCGTTCATCTTCCTATTTAGATTTACTTTGAATTTCTTTCCTTTAAGTTTACTGAAGTGAATTTGCTTCGATTCAGGGCTATCCCCAGTGCTCTTTGGCACTTGACTATGTTCATCTACAAGTTGCCCAACAAGGTACAGTAAACCACTTAAGATATTGCATTAAATCTTTTTTTTTTTTAATGTTTTTGATTTAAATTTATTTATTGTACAACAGATTAAAATGGAGCCGCCTCTCAGACGGCTCACTGTGCAACAAATTTGATGTGGTATTTTTTTTTTTTGATACTGTGCAAAAGACACGACAATTCTAGCTAAAAGCATCCAGGATGCCAATTATTATTATTATTTTTTTTTTTATTTTTTATTCTTATACAACTGAGATGCAGCATCTCATGATCATCATACTGGTATTTACACAGAACTATTACACACCTATTAATTAAACTACACTAAAGATTTTCAAAAAATAAAAAAAGAAGAAGGGGAAGAAAACAAAACAAACAAAAAAAAAAGGAAAAATAAAAGACAGGTGGAGATTACTTTTTATTTGCGCTTTGTACTGTAACTTTGTCGCTTTGCGTTTCACTTTCACCATAAAGCAGCTAAACTATATAATGCGGGTCTGGTATTTTCAATGTTTCACCTATGTACGTTTGGACAAGGAGTACGAGAACATCTCGGCGTTATTCGTGACCGTTCGATCAAAGGAGAACGGGTCTCCTGAACAGATACAGAGGCCTGAAAGAAGTCCGATCTGGAGTGATCAAAAGAGATTCGATCCAATGAAGAATTAGCGAACGATTCTTACGTTTAAGGTCTGCATTTTGTTTTTTTCCTTTTAATTTTCTTTCTTCTTTTTTTTTTTTTGTCCTCTCCAGGTGGCGACAGTTATCGTTTGATCTCTTGGTCAGAAGTGGAGTACTGTACCTTTCACAAGGGCTCTAAAATATTACATTCCGTTAGGTGATATCAGTATTGTGGCGTGGCCAAGCAGCCTGAAGAGGAAGGCGTATGGAGGAAGGGGAGGGACTGGGGATTTATCTGGGACGAGGNGGGGGTGGGGGGTCGGGTGGGGAGGGCACGGTTTAGGCATGAACAAGGAGAGGGAGTAGCTGCTGTTACCAGATGGTATAACCTCCATTGGATCCACCCAGGAAGAAGTTATTCTTGCGCTGCGTCATGACGACATTGGCGCCCTGCATGGCAGCCAGCTGAGCTGCGTTAGGGGGGTGTCCAGGAGGTGGGGGCTGGAGAAAGGGAGAAGCACGTTCAACGACGTGGGAGCTTTAAACAAATCGGTTAAAAAGCTTAAAACTGCTCGTAACTCACGGGGAGGGAAACGCTGCTGCCGGCTGTGAAACGAGCGCCAGCGTCGAAGCCGCCTTCCACCATCACTGTTGATCCAGGCGGGTAAACGGCCCCCATGGGGTAGTAGGCCATGGGGACGTTCTGGCCCACCGGACCGACTTGCATGGGAGGCTGCATGGGCATATACACCTGAGCACCAGGGTAGGGGGAGGACATCTGAGGCACCTGACCAGGCACCTGAGGTGGAAGCACATATCTGGGCTGGTATATCTGCGGACACACACGAAATTAAAACTTTAGCTTCAAACTTCTGTGTTGAGAAGTAACAAGAGCGTGGCATCAAACTTTAGCACAATATCTGTTCAGCTTCGTTGGCCATCTTGGATCAGGCTGACCCCGATCGTTAACGGGGTAAACGTAAACGGCCAGAAACGGCAACGTGGGAACAACGTTCGGCGTGTGGTCGCGACACTTACCTCAGAATATGCAGGTGGCGTGTCTGAGTAAGGAGGTGCCTGAGGAGACATTTGCATAGCGGGGGGGTATACAGGTGCAGAGCTCTGCTGAGGGTACACAGACTGCTGTGGATATGAACCTGCAAAACAAAAAAACAAGGTTTTCACTTTAAAGCAAACACTTAGCCTTCTGACCCGCTTCGCTGAGGGGAAACGACCCCAGAGGCGCGCGACAGAAGTCGAGTCCCACTTACCGCCACGTCGCATTAGCTTCAGAAAGAAGGAATTTAGCAAATACAACGTGTCCTGCAACAACAGGGGGCTTTAAATATTCCTAACAGCGCCTTTGACCGGCGCTAAGTTGCTCATTCAAGTACGATTACGCTGAGGTGTGTCGATTTGAAACTAAATCCATGAAATTATTACTGATAAATTTGATCCTCAAACTGTGTTTAATTTAATGGTAAATGATATATACATTTATTTATCCATGGCACAAATTTCTTCTCGTTCAGATATAATCTTGCGCCATATTCTTGTGGGAAATGAGTTATAAAATGAGTCAGAAAACATGTGAACCCTGCACAGTTAATTGAGACAATCGAGATGATATAAAACCCATTTATCTCAACTGTAGGGAGTAAATCTGATTAGACACCGTTCACCTGTGACTGACAATAATAAATCAAAAAGACTGAGTCCTTATTTTTGTCTTCCAGTTAATGGTTCTTAGTCTTTAAAAGATTTCGAGTTTAGGCTTGTATTATCATTTCATAGCATAAAAAAAACAAAAAACAAGAGTTTAATCAATAATTGCCCTTACATGTGTGGTAAATTATTACTTAAAACAATTGTGAAGTGTTGTATATAAAAAACAGATGTTGGTTTCTGTTTTTTTTTCTATGTTTGGTCATTATTTTACACAAATGTAAAAATTGGGACTTAAAATAAAAAGAAATAAATCTGAGTTTCATTTTTTCCTTTTGTTAAAGTCCCAATTTTTACATTTGGTGCCTACACATCGTCGTTAAGAGAAAGGCGGTGGGAAAACAGCCTTTTCTTTAAGTTCCATCTCAGGGTTTCCAGTTTTCCTGGAAGTAAATGAAAACAACTTTTTAACAATTAAGCAAAATTACAGGATTCAGCTCAAATACTTCGATCCATGATGTGGTAACTGTTGTAAGTCCAGGTGATGGGTAGGAAATTTAAAACAAAAACATTTTGATTGCATTTATAATTTGAGGAAGCTGGACCTATTTGGGCACGTTTCATTTCTGCTCAGTCCCAGTGTAAAAAGACTTGAGCTACAATGAATCTGTTATTTCACAGAAATACCCTCTGGGAAAGTAGACGTTATTATTTAAAGCAAACACGAGACACATCGTGGACAAAATGACATTAAGTTTTAGTGTCTTTGTCTTACGAACAGACAAAAACACCAAGCCCTGAAGGCATCGCACTCCACCAACATGTTAGCATCCAAAACCATGTTTTAATCAGACGCGTAATCAGGCGAGAAAAATAATTATGCTAATTCTGATTACAGTCATTAGCATCTGATCTGTCATCAGACGCGTAAAAATCCCAAGAAAAACCTTTTGGTGTGGCAAGATTGTGTAGATGTGCTGAAAGGAAAATAAACAAAAACAAGAAGTACTTGCGCCAAATGTGTCATGAATTCCAGCAGACTGCTAGCATACAACAAAAACATGTCGGGGCTGCCCGTTAAGACGACGTTAGCCGACTGAAAACTGGGACCGTTATTTTTTATTCATTTTTATTTTTTTTATCTTTGCAAGAGGGCGACGTGAAAGCAGACGTGACGGTTCGGCGCGAACAGAACCCGAGCCGCCTCGGTTCGGAGTGCGCGTCAGTGTATTGTTATGTACGTAGCTCCGGACGGCCACGGGCGCCTCTCGCCTCGACTTCCAGCGCCAGCGTCGTGTAACGGGCAGCTAGCTGACCGAACGGACATGGCGCGAGGACATACCTTTGTTATTCATTGTTGCGGACTGTTCTGGAGGCCGAGGAACATCGAATTGAGCGGAACTCTGCGCGTCTTGTCTTGGCCTTGTTTCAGCTTACGGCTTGACACTTCCTTGTTTCTGAGCCTCTTGTTGTTGTGGATGTGGTTACGTCACCCGCTCTTTATCTGCGGTCGGACGCACGCTCAGTTTCAGCTCTGCACGCGCGCGCCCCCTACTGGTGGAAACGAGTAAAGAAAAAATCGAGCTGGGGGAAGGAAGGCCGATTCTGAGAGGACTGCGTGCTTATCCTTCGCCCCACCGCCGGAAGGCCAAGGCAGGGCGATCATGTCTTTGCCAGCGTCTTTATTGTCTCCAGTGTTAGCAAAACATCTCATAAACCAGGGGACGGATTTCAATGAAACTCTCAGAAAGCAACCATTGGGTGGACATCTAATCATTTAAGATGGCCGCCACAGAAGCAACTAAAAACAAACACAACTCATCCACTTTTTACAGACACTCAGCTACAAGTTGGAGTGGTAGTAGCTGAGAATGACCCCCAACACATACTCTGAGCAATATAACTGATTGCATGGGATCTGTAAATATTTGCCATTAACTATTAAAGTCAACTCTGCCCGTCTGTTAGCAAAATATCTCATAAAGAAATGCGTGGATTTTAATGAAAATCTCAGAAAGTAATCATTAGATGTACATCTACAACTCATTAACGTTCGGAGCCACCTCAGATCAAGATGGCCACCCTAGCCTAACAATAGCCAACACAATAATGAATCTAACTTAAGTCAGTTGTAAGAAATTAAGCAAAAATCTGACGTGGTTTTTTGGCAACACATACTCTGACCATTACACATTGTGTGACTTCTTTGTTTAAAACTTTGGCATCACCTATTGGCATCAAACCAGTTTGTTTGTTAGCAAAATATCTCATGAACCCCTGGACGGATTTTAATAATACTCTCAGTAATAAATCACAGGATGTACAGCTACAACTCAATAACATTTGGAGTCAACCCAATTCAAGATGTTTGCTACAGCTAATCAACTTTAGTCAACAGTAAAATGGCTACAACTCATTTTCCTTTACGGATATTGAGCTAAATATTCATACTTGATTATGACAAGATTATACAACACGCTTGGTACTGCTACACCGTGTTTGCTACATGTAACTAAAAAAAGAGAGGCCTGCTGGATAAAAATAACCGACTGGACCATTGCCAGTGATTAGCAGTCTTGTACGGACGTTGGCAGAATGATGTTTTCCAAGTAATTTAATGCGACAGGGAACACAAAACATCTGTCATCTCAAAGCCTTTAAACAAACCTTTTGCAGATGACAAAGTAATGGTTTATTTTTATCAATCAATCCGATTACAAACCCCAAGGGACTACTCGCGCAGCCAATAAAGCACCATTAAGCTGTTATCACCAAATGTCTTTTTAATCACAATGAAGATTTTTGGACCCCACTTCTGATTAGTTCTTTAGTTAATACATTCATATTTTATGTAAATTTATACATGATGATCTGAGGAGGAATAACTAACGTCTCTGTGTGACTGATGATGATGGCGAATAGTTTTTAGGCCTGCGTGTGATGGGATAAAGCAATGATTTGACTCAAACCCATAGTTTGAACGGGCACAGAGCTCCGCCCCCTGGTACATTTTAACTTTGCAACACTGGACATTAATAAAGACGCTGCAAACATCATATTATTCTTATAAGTTCAAACCCAAAGGTGTTAAAGGTGAGAAGGGCCTTGAGGAAGCACTGACCTGAGGTAGGGTGGGATGCCCCCCTGGTGTGATTGAAACTATACGCTTAGAGAGAGTACAGTAGCATCCTTGAAGCAGGACTAAGCCTCCTGCACCTGTAGGATCTATACTCGCAGTTTCCATGGAGACATTAGGGGACAAATCCACGATTATCTGCTGAAAAAAAAAACATTAGATTTTGCCACCAGCCTTAAAAAAAATGACACTGCACCGGAGAAGTTTGACTGAGTGCCAGCTGATGAAAAATTAGAATAGCATCGTTATATCATTGCTTCTAAGGAAAACTAGTTCTTTTTTTTTTTTTTATAAAGTATGCAAAGTTTGACTAGAATTTTTCTGTCTAAAAGGGAAAACCAGAAACCTTGGTATTCGCTCCAGTTTTCCTTTGTGGGAATGAGCTGTAACGGCATCAGACTCTGTAGGCCTGAGGAGAGATACGGTCCAGGATCCAAGGCTGGACGGGACCTGGACAAAATGTCCCACTGCAGTTGATATGTTAATTATTATTTTCAGGTTTTTGTAGTACAGCTTCCATTTCCTTTCCATGACACGTACGCGACAGAATCAAATTAAAGGCCAAGCATACTGCCTGCCACCTTTCAATGCCAGACTAAAATCAGCTTAATGCTGTTTTGGTCCTTACTTGAAAATAACTTTATGCTCGATCTCGTGTAATATCGCTGAGACGTCACACTCAGAGTGTGTGCTGTGAATGACTCTCAGCTACTACCACACCAAGTTTGAGCACAAAATCTGTAAAATTGACTGAGTTGTAGTAGTTTTTGTGTTGGTTAGTGGCGATTAGCGGTGGTGGCCAAGTTAAACTGGTTTGACTCCAAAAGTTAATCAGCTGTAGACGCACATCTGATGATTACTTGCTTAGAATGTCATTAAAATCCATCCAGTGGTTCATGAGATATTTCGCTAACAGACAAACAAGGTTGACTGCATTAATAAAACTTTAATCGTAGTTCTTGCTCGATGAGTTGCACTTATTATGAGTTGAGAATGACTCTTAGCTACTACCAGACTAAATTTTAGTTCAATATCTGCTAAACTGACTGAACCACAGCCATCTTTGTGTTTTCTAAGGTCAGTTGACTGCGACGGCCATCTTGAATTGGATTGGCTCCAGCTGTGGATCAGTCATAGAGCTACACGGATTGAATACTTCCTGAAATCTTTATCGAATTCATTCCGGTGGATCGTGAGATATTTTGCAAACAGACAGACCGAGCTGACTTTACGTCGTTCTGGGTAAGATTTCAAACAAGGTTCTTGCACGGTCGTTCCAAGAGCTCAGAACCAGTGTCGGGGATCAGTCTCAGCTACTACCGCACCAAACGTTAGGCCGTTACATGTAAAACTGACAGAGTTGTCGCCTGGTGTTTGTGCTCTCTAAGGTCAGTTAGCTGTGGCGGCCATCTTGAATCAGGCCGACTCTGAAAGACAATCAGTTGTAGGTGTGCTTCGGGTGATTCATCTCTGCACGTTTCATTAAAGTTCGTGGAGTGGTTCAGGAGTTATTTTGTTAACAGGCAGAGGAACAGAGAAAAACACGAGTAGTTAAACACGCAAGCTGGGTATTCCATGGGTATTTTTGTGGCATTTTAACAATTTAGTAATCCGGACGAAAAGCCCATCAGGTTCAGATGGAAACTTTTTAGTTGTTGTTGTTCTTGTGAGTAAATGTCGATCTCGGCGAGCCTCCAGCAGGCCCGGGCTCTCCTCGGGGCCGCGGCCCCTTTAAGAGCACCATGGCACCGCTCGAGTCCAGGCAGACATTTTTCAATGCAATGCTTTTTTTTTTCCACCCTTGCATAAATTATGTTCATGACGTAGTGCAGAAGGACAATTTCGAGGCAAATTTGCCCCACTTTGCCGCTCAGGGGGGCTTCGAGGGGAGACACCTGGAGGATCCGTGTCGGTGTGAACTGTTGCAAAGGCCATCGTCATTAAATATTAAGAGAGGTGGTGTGTGAAGGTGGTGGTGGTTGGAGGAGGAGGCGGAGGAGGGGAGGGGGGGGGGCAGCCTAACGTTGCAGCCCTCCTTATCAATGCAAATACCTCTCTTTTGTGTGCGGTCACAGCGCCTGTCTGGGAGCTGAGATGAATTTCTAATGATGTGTGAGCGGCACAAACCGTGACGGGGGAGCCGCGGGGAGAGCGGGGGGAACACGGACGAGACGCCGCCGTCACGCGGTGAGTTTGGCCGCGGCGAGCCGGACTGAGCTCGGGCTCGGTGCCGCGCGCCGAGCGGCGGCGAAAAATGGCGAGAGGAAATGAGTTTCGGTTAATATGCAATGCTCGTAATTAGCATAATTTATATATTTATGATAAAGAGAGGGAAATGCATAATGTTCGGGCTCTCCGGCGCGGGGTTCACACGATTTCTGTCGGCGGTGCTCGTCCTGGAAGGGGGGGG